>NW_005054319.1:7019805-7038280 GCF_000277835.1 Geospiza fortis
CGGCAGATTCGTGGGGGCGTGAATGCTGAGGGGCAGTATCAGGGTATGCAGGGCGGTGTCTGAGGGTAAACCAGACTCTCTGCTCAGTGGGGCTCAGGAATGTGAAGGAGGCAATGGGCAGGAATTGATGCCCAGGAAGTTCCACCTGAACATGAAGAAGAACTTGTGACCGGGCACTGGAACAGATTGTACAGTGAGGCTGTGGAGTCTCCCTCTCTGGAGATATTCCGGAACCATTTGGACATAATCCTCTGCCATGTGCTCTGGGATGGCCCTGCCTGAGCGGGGAGGTGGAACCAAAGGACCTACTGTGGTCTCTTCCAGCCTGACCCGTGCTGTGTGACCCTGTGACAGGCACATTGTTGACATGGAGCTGCTTCTGCTCATCTCCGGAGGTAGCTGGGACCTCTCGCTGACGCCGAGCGGCTGAGGGGGCTCTGGGCTGCAGCTCTGCCCTCAGCATCGGCGGGGCCAAACGAGTCTGCCCTGGCTCAGGTGTTGATGTCATCACCTCCCTTTGCCTGTGCCTGCTTCGGACACGATGATGTTTCGAGGTTTCCCTCCCAGTCTGGTGGTGCTCCTCTTGGGAGCTGGAACTTCCTTCTTTGCAAAGGGCTCTGCAGTTCCTGTTTGCCCGGAGCTGTACGTGGAGCCAGGAGATGTTTGTACTGGAGGGGCGGGGAGCAGCGGCAATGAGCGGTGGGCACAGGCTGCTCGGTTCTGGAGCCTAAACCAGGCTCTAAATCTTCTGGATGAGTTTTAGGTCAAGGTGACTGTTGCATGCTCCAGGTCATACTATATTAAGAACATCTACTGCACTTGGGGTTTAATTTTGAGATTAGGAGAAGGCTACCGAGGTGCTGATTATGTCCTTGTTCCCTAGCATCTGACAAATTTTGTTCCACAAAACACTTGATTCACAGGTAATGCATCTGAAAAAGGCTAAGGCTTACTTTGCTTACCTGTCCACAAAGGGTGTATTACTTGAATCAGAGTGAATTTAAAGTGTGTGAATGAGCGCCTCAGGGTAGCTGTGCCTCCATTCCAAGAGGCTGTATTTCACAGTGACCAGATAATGTAGATGAAATTGTAAAGCTCTTGCCATATTTCAGAATGTGTGGTGAAGGATTTCTGAACATAATCATCTCCCTGGTGTTACATTACTAAGAAAATAATACCTTTTTTTGTACTTACAATGATGCTTCCTGTTCTCCTGTATTCAAAACCTGCATGTTCCTTTCATTTTACTGCTAGCTGTGTTTGAAAGCTCACCGATGGAATGTGATTGGAATGTGGTTCTCACCACTCTGTAATCTAGAAGTTTGATTAAAGAGGTTCAGCTTTTCAGATTGTGGTTAAATAGACTAATATCAGTTAGGTATTCCCTGTTTGTTTGCTGTCAGAAATATAGAAAATTTAGGTGTAAACATTCCCTGTGAAGTTTGGAGCGTGGTTAATTGCACATGTTAACTATAAATACAGGACATATTTCTCACCACACGTCAGTATGATTTACTAGCAAGACACAGCATCAGGGCGTAGGTCCTACCACTGCTCTTAAAATTCATAACTTTTGATGTCAATGGATAAAAAGTACAGAAAGGGAAAATTCCTGTACTGCAAGGCAGTCCATTAGTGGGATTTGATGTCTTGTGAGTTTAGTGTGACTGAAGGAATAGCCAAATGAGACCTGACCTACTATGGGTTGGTATGGAAGCCTGTGGTCTAGAACCTGAATTATTTCTGGCACTATGCAAATGTCTTTAAAACAAGCCCACTCTCAGGATTGTGCAATCAAAGGGGTTGCTGGTCCTGTTGGCACTTGCATATGCTTCCCTTTATTACCAGGGTATTATCACATAGAAAGTTTAAGTTTTTGTAGGCTCTGGCAGCAGCTAAGTAACACAATCAGAGTTTTAATAAACAGTTTGTGCTTATTATGTTTGTGTACTTGTTTCTTATATAATCCTCAGTTTATATGTGTGTAAATTTTAGAGGTTTTCTTAGGGAAATTAGTGAAGGTATTCTGTTATATGTTTGGTATTGCAGAGGAAGACACTACTTCTCAAATCTCCTTAAGCAGCTGTTAGCTATTGATTTATTATGTTTTGGTTTTAATAGTTACTGGAGTTTTTGTCATATTTGAAGGTAGTCATGTATTTTCTGACTCACTCATGTCACGGGACTTCTGCTGATGTGTCTAGCCATTCTTAAAATTTGGAGCCAAATCATTATCTAATTTTTAATAATTCTTGAACCAATCATCCTCTTTCTGTTTAATTCAGTAGAGGAAGCAGAGATTTTTAACATATTGAGGTTGTTTGTTTTCATTAAACTAGATGAACAGGAGAAATTCTAGCTGCTGTCTCTCAAGAAGTGTTGTGCTTTCAGCAGCTGATCAGCCTGTGTGTGCCAGAGCCCACACCTGAGCTGTGTCCTGTCCAGCTGGCAGGCAGAAATCATGGGAAGAAGCTGCAGTTTGGATAAGCATGGGGTGCAGGAATGGCAGGGAGCCAGAGGTGTTGGCTGGGAGGTGACTGAAGAACTTGAGGGTTGGGAAGGAGGTGCTGAGATTATGGCTGGGGGAGAAGGGAAGGAACACAGGTAGAAGTCCATAGAAGCAAGTAGATTTTTGATAATCTGTGTAAAAACATAATGTTGTGACTGGATGAATTAATGAATTATAAACAGGAGGAAGCATTTAAAATTTTCAAAATTCTGATTTTGAAGATTTGATTTTGAGGGAATTTTATATACAAATTAAGAATTTTTATAACTTGTGATATATGAGTGCAATTGTAAAATGTTAAAGCTTAAGTGAGTAGCCTGGAAATGAGAGACAAGCTACAATACAATTTTTTGCTTTATTATAAAGACAAAGGTACTCCTTAAAAACTAGATAGATTGTAAAGTTTGAAAGTGTGGCAGAATTTTGAGGAGGTTGCTTAATATATGAGTTTGACAGTGTTCAGGGCTCAATAATTTTATCACAATTAATAAAATTTTAACCTGACAAGGATCAAATACCAGATAATAAGATTTTTGTGTTAACTTCTTATTGCATCAAAGTAAAAGAAATGCACACAAAGTAAAGAAATGCACAGTCTTTCCTAAAACTTCCAGTCTTGTAATGAACCATGGCAAAATTGAGCATGACAATGTTGTCCAGTTTTCAGTCTGGCTTACTTTAGTGTAAATATAGCTATGGAGAAATTTTAAAATGAAGACTATGTAAAAAGAGAGTATGATCATTCACTTGCATTTAAGGCAGATTATACCATGGCAACTTCTGAACACCTGGGAAGTCCCAAATTCTGGGTTGTTTGATTGCTGATTGGATAGAAAGGGTTTTTTGAGTATTTGGTTTGTGTTCTTCGTATTACTTACTGGCCAATCTAATTTCTCTTTAAAAGCTTCATCTGTCATAATCTCTTTAAATTTAGCCTATTTGTTGATACTGTTCTTACATTGATGTGCCCTGAGCAGTTTGCAGTCCCTGCTCTGATCAGTAAAATAAACTAGTGCACATTTATTTATCTTTTCCTAATAGAATATAAAACAAAGGAAGTATAGAGTACTGTAAAACAAAGCATAAGGCAGGGTAATAGGCTCTGTTTATATAAAGAACACATCACAAAACTTTATGACCAGTATCTCTTTTCTTATCAGGCTGCTGTTACCTAAAGTACAAGTGTTAAAAGAGGATGAGGCCAGGGAAGAAATCAAAAGAAATCACTCTTCCTGGTAATTTTATGCTCTGCAGCAACCAGCCATAAGAG
Organism: Geospiza fortis; assembly: GCF_000277835.1. Classification (NCBI taxonomy): domain Eukaryota; kingdom Metazoa; phylum Chordata; class Aves; order Passeriformes; family Thraupidae; genus Geospiza; species Geospiza fortis. The sequence continues at coordinate 7,023,585 of NW_005054319.1, forward strand.
TGTGAGCTAACATACCCATAAGCACAGTGCATGGTATCAGAGTGTGACTTTCTAAAGCTTGTGAAGGGTGATCTTTATAGTATTTCATGAAACTAACTCAGATAACGTAAATTGTAGTTGTTCTGCATCATTTTTGTCATTGTGTGACTTTTGCAAAGAATAAAACTTAGGGCTTTGGGCACCCTTTTTTAACTGCTGCTGTACAGTCTCAATAACCATCTTAATTTTCTTCCTGCAGCCGAGCAAAAGATGTAACAATGCCAGCAAAGCTTCCAGTGAATTTTTTCTCCACGAGATCTCCAGTGATTGATCTTTTCCGGGGGCAGTTGGACTACGCAGATCAGCTCCGCCAGGACTCAGAAATTGTGCTGTATTTCTTCTACGCGCCGTGGTGCGGGCAGTCCATTGCAGCCAGAGGAGAAATAGAACATGTGGCCAGCAGATTGTCAGACCAGGTAACTCCAGAGAAAATACCAATCTTAAACATGACCTGGTAGCTTTTCTGTGTCCAAGCTGATGCTGTTTTCTGTCTTCTCATGAGAAACAGTAGGACTTGAATGCTCACATTTTAGGGAAACTCATCAGTCGCCTTAAATTTAATTTAGCATACAGAGTGGTAGAATAAATGGAGACAGCCTGTGGTTCCTGCTCAGTTGTCTGCTATTTCTGCTTTTAAATGGGGAAGCCTATGACTTTCATGTTGTAAAGTGTTTTCAGATTTGTTCACTTGCCTTCAGACAGAAATTCCCTGGAGTTTGCTTCCAGTTCTGGGATCCTTGGAGACACTGGTAATCATATAAATATTGTAACCATAACAGTGCTTTCAAACCGTTGAGTGCCTGTGAATATTTCACAGGTACAGCTGTCCTAAACCTCCACTTGTTGAGCTCCACTCTGCAGAAAAAGTAATTAATGTGGGTTATGTTTAAATTAATAAATTGGAAGGATTTAGATTAAGATGCATAAAAGCTAGAAAGAACAGTGACCAAAAGGATTGCTGTTGCATAATGACAAAAAGAATAAAAAAGTGTCTGTGACAGATATGGAATACTGAGTTGAAAAGGCCCTGAAAATATCAGATGAAATGGATTGGAAAAAGTACATCAAGTACATCTTGGATAAAGTAGGTCACAGTACTGTACTTTGTTAGCTGTGAATTTTTCCCTGCTTTGCAGGTGCTGTTTGTGGCTGTAAATTGCTGGTGGAACCAGGGGAAATGCAGGAAGCAGAAGCATTTCTTTTATTTTCCTGTGATACACTTGTACCATCAGAGGTAAGATTTCATATGTACAGTCTAGGTTTTTTATTGTTCTTTTGGGAAACAGAGGTATCATATAAAGTGCTGCATTTTGAAAATGTTACATTTCTGGCTTCAGTAAATAGTTTTTGGGTAGATTCTAGGTGAGCTCATCCTGTATGCTGCTCAAGTGCCAGGTTGGGCTGTAACTGTCAGTTAAATGACACGCTGGGCAATTCTTCATCCTTATGGAAATTTTGGGTTGCCTGTGCATCTCCTGGAACTTCTGCCTCCAATGAAAAGAATTCACTGTTACATATTAATTTCAGATGTCTGCTTGCTCTCTGGATGGATTATAACAACTGGTCATAATTTATGGCAGCATTTAAAGAATGTACCTAATGGTTGTTGAAGTTAGTGGACTTTAAGTGTGTATTTAAATTGCACTACATATTGAAGACCTTGTTCTAATTTTGAACTTTGCACTCACTTTTTTATTCCCCTGAAGCTAAGATATCATTGTATAAAATTTTATATACCTTTGCTTTTATTTTTTAGTATTTGTATGTATTATCTGGTTTTTTTTCTCTGTGTGGAGCAGAAGGTAAGGAAACACAGTTTCTAACACTACATAAAAGTATTTAGTTTCTAACACTACATAAAAGTATTTAAGTTTTTATTTTACTAGTCTTGAACTGCAGCTCTCTTTCATTACAGAGGCTGATTTTGTTTTTTGGGGGGAATTTATGCATTGAGGAGGAACAGTCCTGGTCTTTGTTAGCTGAACGTGTAATAGACACGAGACACTGGCATAATTCAAGCTGTAATAAAAGAACCCTACAATCCCACTTGGATGTACTTTGACTGAAACCTACTTGACCTTGAAATTACGACACAGTAGATGGATGCACTGGGTATCATCAGTAACCTTAAACAGAGCTGTAACAAGATGAGGTGTAAATCCCTATTGATACTTCATAAAATCCTGAAGGGCAGTGCACCCCTCATGCCTCAGATGCTAAACCTCACATGTGGTGCCCTGGGCATGTGACATGCTGAGCAGTGAGTATTGCAGTGAACACAGAGGTTTGTAATAAACTGATGTAGGATGTAGAATGATCTAGTGGGCTCTAGGAGACCATTTTGAAGCAACTCAATACAGGTATCTCAGTGTGAGTTGGGTATTTTCCAGTGTATCTGTATGTACAAGCTGTATTAAAAATGTATCACATTCAGTTCTTCAGTGGAAATGGACTAATTCTTTATGCTCTTTGTGTTTGATTTCATGTGGGACAATGATGCTGTGTCCAATCCATTTATAATTAGGAGGAGAACCTCTGGAATTCACAGCTGCAAGCTCCAGCCCACCTTATGTTTTAGCACTAACGTTGTGTGAGCTGTTTTATCATATGGCTGGGGGGAAACTGGAGCTTTGCTGAGTCTGTTCATCAGCAGTGCAACTGAATTTGTCCCTGCTGCACTGATTGCTGCTCATAAAAGCCTGTGTAAAAATATTGCACCTTTTCAGACTGATACTGTTTGAGACACTGAAAAAACAAGGGAAAATAGTGACTTTTTCAGATCTGTATTTTTAAGTCTCATGTGTTTATTTCAGAAGAAGTGGAAAGATATGTATATGGTCATGTAATTTATATCTGAGTTCTACCAAGTTCTTTAATGGGACTCAGAAGTGATCTCCATCCCTCCAAGCTCACCAACACTCTGCCCCTTCCACAAATACTCGGGTGCTTCCCTCTGGTAACACAACTCCCTCATCACTTACAGCAGCCACTGGTGAAGCACAGAGAGCAATTCCCTAGAGGCTGAGCATGCTGTCTGTATAACTCCTATCTGCCACCCCCAGGAGGGACTCTCTACTGTTAATTTAAGTCTTAATGTTCTATTATTTTTTTTGGTACTAGTTTTGGACCAATTGAATACAAAGGCCCTATGAGTGCTGTTTATATTGAAAAGTTTGTTCGCCGGGTGATGACACCACTACTCTACATCTCGTCTCGATCAAAATTACTAGATTTCCTCTCAAATTATGAGGTACTTGTCTCTCTTCTCTAGCTTTACCACTGTGGTTCAGAAAGAGTTTGACTTGTTTTAGGATTAAATTTGATCTGCTCCAAAGTACTAGTTTATTTTCTGGATCCTGAAATCAGTGCCCTATAAATTTGTTAAAATCATTAAAATTTGAAATGACAAATTCATAATGTTGATTCCCTGTATAGTTACTACTATGATCTAGTGATGCTCTTAATTTACATTACTTTAGTATGTAGAGACAACAGTCAAAGTTGTTATCTCACCAAACTGATACGTACAAACAAGAACGAAGGGAGAAATGTTTTCACAAAAATCTTGCAGTCTAAGTTGGGACAGCATTTGAGAAATATATAATCATTACTTTAATTTTTAAAGAGTAGTAAGTTTTCTAGTAGGATAAGTCTTTTAACCGAGAACAAATATGAAACCAGTTGAAGCAAGGGCTCCTAGTGACTTTGTATGTGGTAACTTGATGATTTTAATCCACTGGTACATGTTGTTTTATTCATTTTTGTCTCTTGTGTTCAGGGGTGACGAGATTGGTAGCAATACTGGTGGAATAATAACTTCCAGTCAGACAAAATATGCTTACAACAGAGCCATTTAAAATCCCTTTATAACTGTTGATTCTTGCAGAGTGCAGAGTGCAGAAGCACCATAATCTTACTAAAGCCCAAGCTGTGAGAGTAGTGTGGAAAACCTGATCAACAAATGAGTGCTGTGACAGTGGGCAGAGCATGGCAGGGACCCTGCAGTGTCTGGGGCTGGTGCAGATCCTGTGTGAGTGCTGCTCACTGCAGTGCCTTGCTTGTGCTGCAGGATGGAGCACGGCCTGTGCTGTTCACTGGCAGCTGCCACAGCCTAGGGGACACACACTGGGAGTTCCCCTGGGTGGGTGCTCTGCTGTTCATGCCAGGAACTACCACTGGCTTTGGTTTTCCAGTGTTTTAAGTGGGGATTGAGTTGGGAGTAGTGAGTTGTGGCCTGTCTCTGGTGCTGGTAGTTTCTGTGATCATGAGCAATTCTGTTGTCCTTCCATTGCTTCAGTTTTGCTATTCTAAAATTCTAAAACATTTCTTTGCCTCTTGCAGAGATTTAAAGAAAGCCATGCTTGGTTTTTGGTTTGTGTTATGTTATTTCTTGGTGGACTGCTGAAGGTTACCAATGAGCATATTGTCATTAAGCTTAAATTTGCTTTGCAGTTAGAGGTGCACTTCCACTGGGAAAAGACTAAGATAAAAGACAAATTTAGGAGCAACAAAGATATTTTAAAATACTGCTTAGCAGTTGATCAGATATTTTTGTTTCTGCATTCAGACTTTCCCCCCTTCCTGTGCTTGAAATTCCATGGCTCCAAGTGCTGAGTTGCATTGTTCAGCATTTGTTGGTTCTTTTTTTTCTGAAATGGCCCAAGAGCAGAGGCTGTTTCTGTTCATGTTGCCTCACAGTCATTCCTGCCTGAAGTTCTGTCCCAGACCATGGCTCAAGGTGCTCAATGTCTTTCTTGCCTCTGTAAAGTTATGCAAGAGGGGAAGGAGGGGATACAAAAGTAACAGATACAGATAAGATGAAAGAAACATAATTGTTTATGAAGGTGGATGCAGAGAAAACCATAGACACAAAGGAAAAGTTAGTTTTAAACTGGAAATAAACAGGTTGTTTCATCACTTCAGTCAGAAATGAGAACATTTTATAATGTTTTCCCTGTGAGTTTAGAAATTGATACCTTTTGTAGAAGATACAATCCAGGGGTTAGTCCTGTGTTTAAGTGAGAAAGTTTGGGGAATAGAGTAGATTATGGGCAATTGGGACGTGTATGGCACAAACTAATTGCTATTTTGAGACCTTTGGCTAGTGTCTTCCTTTGACTTTTAATCTTCTCTGTATAAAAAATACTAATTTTAGCAGAAGGGAAAGGACAGAAGACTGTGAAGGATTGCTATTGGGCACTTTGGCAACTCTGCTGGTAGATCATGTTTTTGTGATTTCACTGAAAAGCTAATTAATTTCAAGCTCAAAATAATTTGCAAGATGTGTCATCATCACTATGTAATTTTCGGTCCTGTGCTCTGATGGCAAAAGGATTCTGCAGACTAGAAGAGATACTGATGAACAGAATCCAGTTAAATGTAAGAACCGGTGGTGTTTGTTGCTTGGTCTTTGGTTCTTCCTCGACCTAATCACGACTGTCGTGACATGCCAGTTGCTCTCACTAGAGGGCGCTCAATCCCCATGAAAAAACCTTGGTTGAGGACTCGAAAGTTGAGCCAAAACATTTTTTTAAAATTACAAATGGGTATAAAGTAACTGGAGTATTAAAGACATTTATGCAATTGTAAACTAATTAGTAGCTGGGTTTTTTTTCATATCTTCTGTTCCCATTATTTCACTTTTTTTGGCCTTTAAATTTCAGAGCTTTTTCCTCGCAGTCATTTAATACTGCCTTTCTAAAAATCTTCAAGTCAGTTGTAGTTTCAGTGACTCCCATCAAGCTTTGCAAGTGTTATTACTCACCCTTTTCTCCCTTTTCTAAAGTGCTTATGGAAATACTGAACTGCTTGAATATCAGTGCACATCCTGGCTGGCTATCTTTGGCTGCTGAAAAACATTAATTTTTTAAGTGTTTTTTGTCTTTCCTATTTTCCTAATCTGGAAAAGAGCCTTCCATGTTATTTCTTATCACCTTAGTTTCTTCAAGACTGGTTGGTAATTTCTTCTAGACTTCAGGGAATTACAGCATACTGCATGGAGTCATCTACATGCTTGCTTATTCCTTCCAGAAGTTGTGCTAGGTTTGAGGCATGGTTCAGTAATAACACTGCTAGCTTTTCTCCAGTAGAAATTACTCATCTGAAAATCTCTGTTCATTTTTAAAGTTTCAATGAACTTGCTGTTTGGTAATTGTTGAGATGCTTGGTAAGTCTGTTACTTGATTTAATTGCATCCTATATGACTTTCCATTCCTGTGGTGTAGTGACCAAGCGAGAAATAGGCTTCACTACAATTAATGATTTTGTATTTCCATATATGAGTTTCATTAGGAGATAGCACTAAGAACTCTTCACTATTGGACATCCTCAGGTTTGCTCCAAAGCCCTTCCTACAGACACTTGGTTTGAGACAGGGACAGAAAATTGTTTCCTGGGAAGAAAAGCTGCAGCAAGCTCCACTCTAGCAGTGCCCGTGCTCCTAATGCTCCTAAGCACCCCTGTGTCACATGGCAGTGTTTATTCCTCTGGCTTAGGCAGCAGCAGCTTCAGCTGATGGCTGCAGAGTGCTCACATGAAGGTGGGTACCCAGAATTGCACACTGCTGGGAGCAGCTGTTCCTCAGTAACACATTGGGTGTAGGTTCCTCCTGAACTGTTTGCTGGCAAGCTGTTCCTGACTTTTGGAGGCTCTTACACGGAAGAAGGTGGGAGTTGTTGCTGTTCAGCTCTTCTTGGCCTACTTGTATTCCAAACCAAGGACTTCTTGTTCACATTGAGATACCTCTTCTGTGAGACTTGAACCTCACTTGTACAGAGCAAGAATTGTTATTAGTTGTAATACCTGGAAGCGTTCAGTCTTGTTAAAAACTTCATTCTTACAGAGAGGAAAACTTTCTTGGTACTTCAGAAGAAATGCAGTAATTTAGTCCCTTTACTCCTGTGTATAATTGCACCCTGTAACAGGACAAAAGCTTTAACTGGTCTGGGATGATGATTAAAAGGACATTATTTAACCAGATTACTGATTAGGCATAGAGCATTAGTAAATACTAGTATATATAGTAATGTACAGTAGGATATATTCTCCAACTACAATTTTTTTTAATTGAAAAAAACAGTATACAAAAATTATCCTTTGGGAAACATTATTCACAATCTGGAAATCTTAAGCTTCTGTTAGTGTAAAGCAGAACTGGTACTCTGAATCAGAATGTTACCTTTTAAATAACATTATAAATACTTCTGCATCTGACTTCTGGCTTCTTGCCACATTTTACTGTCACTTTTGACTCTCCTTTTATTCACTGTTTGGTGTCCTAAATTCACTTGGTACAGGATTACTATTCAAAAATGGTCCTAGGAAATGGGAAGCTAAAATTTTGATTATCTTATCTGTCTCCTTATTTTCGTTCAGTTGAATGCTTTCAAAGTCTTTTAGAAGGAATTGTTTCTTTTTACTGTCTTAGTTTTGGAACTAAGAGAAAAAAATGATCATTAATTACTAACCTGTATGTTGTTTAAAAAAGAACACTGAGTGCTATTATTTTGCTGTGGTTTTTTTGCTACTATTTTATTTCTGTTTTTATTTTCTTCTTGGTAATTATTGTTGCAGAAATTTCCCTGATTGCTTGTAACTCATTTTTGTTATTGATAATTTTTTTGGGGTACCTCACAAAGAATCTTTATGAACAAGGGGTTTATGCTTAGCATTCATCCATTAAAGAGGATTCCTGCCTAAAAAGAGAAGTCATGAGCTGGAATGGGCAATGTTGTTATTGGGGAATATCTTCAAGATTGCTAATTGTACTGAATTAGATCAGTGTGTTAGGCTGATATGAATAACTGAATTCATATTAATAATAACAGGTAAATGTATGTTCATATTTTAAAAAGAAATTTAAAAAAAATAAAAGCAGTCTCTGAAGTACCAAATGAAAATCCTCCTGTGAGGATGTATTTGCCACACAAATGGGTGCCAGATGAGTCTGGAATTTTCTGTTCCACAGCAGTCCCTGGAGTGCTCTTGCTTTGTGTGTCAAATGCCTTCTGTATTCACTGGTGGAAATGAGAAACAAATAACACCAAATAACCAAATGCCATCACTTACTCTGTCCTGAAAGTTTTAAGCCCATTTGAGTGATGAGTCAAAAACATAATTAATAGTAATTTTTAATGGATTATATTTCTAAAAATTTAAAACCAAAGCTTAACTGAAATATTGGAATGAAAAAAATCAAGTGTGTACCTCTTTTTTCCAAGTCAGCTTCTTCCAGATTCTCTCCTGAGTTTAATAGGAAGTCATTCACCTGGAAAAATCAGTAGGCCTGTTCTGGGATGAATCTTTTAAATTTGGAATTGTCTGTCTGGCAGTTTGAAGAGCTTTATGGATATGCAGATGGGATATGGAGTTCTCAAGGTTTTTGTGCAGTTGGTCTCTCACTGACTTTAGGATATACTGAAAGCATTTACAGTGGCTGTAACTTAAAGATGGGACAATCACTTACCTTAGCAGTTCAAGCATTGACACACTGACTGTGTGAATTCATATGTAAATACTAATTATGTGCAACATAAACAATTAAAGGTTTACTGCTCAAGCCCTTTATACTCAGAAAAATTGTATTTGAAATTCCAATTCTAAAAAAATCTTTGTGATGCTTATGCTTCTTACCTTGGTGCTGGAACTGGTTCAAAATATAGTTGCCAAGCAAATAGTAATTGTTTTTGGTGAACTTCAACATGGGAAGCACCATTAGAAACGTAGCATCCATAAAGCCCCTCTCTCTTACATGAGCTTTTGAATGACAGCTTCATTCTTTCAATGAGAACTGATTTCCATTCAGTCTTTTAATATTAAAATTTTTGTTGCAGCATAAAGTGACTGCTCTTCAGTAAACGTTGTTGTCTTTTAGAGTCTGTTGTGTTTACTGTAGTCCCATATATTTATACTTGAAAATAGCTTAATTAACTCTAATTCTTATTGTTTCAGCCTGGAGTTGTGGGATTTTTTGAGTTCAATGCTTCACCTCAACCGCCTGGTTATTTAACATTCTTCACATCAGCATTACATTCATTAAAGAAAGGTAAAAGCTCCATTTTCATAATTTAAGATGTCTGTGAATGAGTTATGTCTAAGTGCTTCAATCGTTTTTTGCAATATTTTGTAACGTAGGACTTAATCCCTTCTGAATGTTTCTTGGTGTTGATCTAACTGTGGGACTGTCTCATTACAGTTGAGGATTGCTTATATAAAAAGCTGACGATGTGATCAGCCTGGTTTGCACCAGGAGAAAGTTCCCTCAGACCCCCACGTGTATCCAGGACTGTAATCAGACTGGCCCTTGGTTAAAGTGAATCCAGGAGTCTTTGTCCTGTGCAGTGTCACAGGCACTGGGATGGACTGGACTGTGTCAGCCCTTGGAAACTGAATTCAGTGATGGGTGGAGTTACAGAGCTGCTGCAAGGCAGCCTGAGAAGGTCTTTCTCCCCCTCTTATTTTGCACTGATAATCTAAAATACAAACCCTCTTGATTGTGTTTAAACATGCAAATTTTGTGATGATTAATACCTCATTTTTGGGTCATGAATTTGGGATAGACCCTTCTTAAAGTTAAAAATTAACATGTTTTTTTAATTTTCCTTTCTGTCAGCAAATGAAGGAGATTAATACTTATTTTTTCTAATTCATACTTATTCATTCTTATTTTTTACTGTGCCACTGATGTGATAAAGAGCCTGTTCTATATTTTGTTCTGTGATTTTCACATTTGTACGTGGAATTAGTTCTTTGCAACATAAAGATAAGCAGTCTGTCTTTATGTGTACATATTTATAAATTATACGTATTTACTGTAAATATACATTATTTAATGTTCATGCCTTTCCCTTACGTGTATCATCTGGGCTTTTGAGATGCCATAAACCACAGCAAGGTGCATTTGTGGTACCAGATTCTGTATTTCCTAAGCAAATGGAGAATTTGGACAGTCGAGGTTACACAGACAAGTCTCTATACCTGGAGTGCAGAAGGGGAGCACGTTTGTGCTTCTTGCCATCTTTCTTCTGCCGTAATCACCAGTTTTGGCAGTAGCTCTTCACAGATTTCTGTGCCTTTACACAGCACTGTTGTGTGTTCTGGTTTGAGGGTGGTGTTCCAGGGGAGTTCAGTGTGTGTAATTGTTTTCAAAGATTGCAAACGTGCCCTTTCAGATTACCTTGGCACAATCCGCTTTGGCGTGGTCACAGATAAACGCGTGGCAGAGGAGATCTCCCTGGTGCACCCTGGCAGTGTGTATTTGCACAGACATGCCAACACATCTCTTGTGAGTATTGCTGTGTCCTGTAGGATCTCTGATGTGGTACAGGGATGCTCAGGGATCAGAATTAGAAAACAACTTGAATGAGGATTTTGACAAAGATTTTGAGGCGGGATAGTAGGAACAGTGAAGACTTCTATTTTGGCTTAAAGGTATAACATAGCCCTGATTAGAAAAATCATACAAATTAAATTAAATTAATTTATAATAACTCTTAATCCATGTGCCTTGCTTTTTGAAAAGTTAAGGCTGAAAATACTAACTTTCAGATTTACTATTTGGCATAGAGACACTACCTGCCTACACTGGCACCATGAGTGTAAACTCTGTGAAAACAGGTGTTGTGATGTGTATTTTATTCAGTTAAGACTATGGAAAACAGGGCTTTGAGTGAAATAGCATAAAATACATAGAAATTACTTTTTTGTGCTAATTATTTAGATAAACTTGCCTGAATATATTAAAATTGATCCTAGAACCTGTGAGCACCTTTTATTATATATTTCATTCCTTTGCATTCGCGGGAATGAGAAATACCAGTTCTAAATGCTGCCTTGATGTTTGAGTCTTAAAAGGCTAATTTGAAATGAGTTAATATGGTGATTGAATAGTGGGAAGAATGTTCTAACTTTACATAAATTACAATATATGATGATACCAGCTTAAAGCTCTTTCACTTACAAAGAAAATTCATACTATTGAGAAAAGTTAAGATTATAAAGATGTAGAAAAAGAAAGAGGAGCTTCCCTGGTAGAATCCTTTTTGCTTGTGGATGTTACTTTACGCTTGTGGATGAGCGTTTGGAAAGCTTTCCCAAAGGGAAAGCTTGTATGAAATGCTGAAGTTTGCTGACACTTACTGCATTTAGAAAGGAAGTTCTAGTCACTACAGTGAAGAACTGCATTTGTTACTAAATCAAGTGAGGACAAAACTGGTTTTTTCCCCTCCAAGATCTATCCAAAAGACATCATGAACTTCACTGCTGAGAACATTTGCAAGTGGGCTCTGGAAAATCGGGAGATGCTCATACGCTGGCTGAGACCACATGGTGGGAAAAGCCTTCTTCTAAACAATGAGCTGAAGAAAGGACCAGCACTTCTCATATTTATACCTTATAATCCCCTAGCAGAAATTCATCCTCTTTTAGATGAAGTAAGTGAAACTTTTTTTTTTTTTTTTAACTTAAAAAATACTAAAACATGAGAGCTGTGATCAGGGTTCTGAGCTTAATTGTGACAGATACCTCATTTTAGCTCACTGTTCCAAGTATCTGGTTTTGTTTAGAACCACTTTTTCAAGCTGTATTATCACAACTCTCTTACACTGGTTTGCATCTCACACAACGTGCCTTTGTCTCACTCAACAGCTGTTCAGAACAAGCATCTAACTCTACCTTGACCTGCTACTTCTTGTGGTGGGTGCAATGTAAGACATGCAGATCTTTCCCAGCTAGAACTAGAAGACTTGTGTGTTTTGTCCACCCCATTCTACTTCTCCTCTCCTGTCCTTCCAGAGGTGCTTGTGCAACGAAGAATGGATCTTTTGTAAAACCAGACAATGTTATTTGAAATACAGCCCAATCAAACTACTCAGAGCCAATCTGATTTTTATATCCTGTGTGTTCCTTAGTCACCTTTCAAATTTCTCTTCCTCTGAACTGCCTAGGATAGGAGTTTGTGGAGCTGTGCAGAAATGAGATAGGGAAACTAACTTGGATGAAAACTAGTTTTTTGTCCCTGGGCTATTTTTCAGCTGGAACCCATCATCCCATTTAGTATAACACAAAGCTGCACATCCCAGTGTGATCATGTAGCTCTAAGCAGTGTGAAAGACCAAAAGCAGGGCTGGGACAGTGCTGACTTACTTACATGGCATCTGTGTCCAGGAATGTGTAACTTCCACAAGGAGGCCTAATTAATACTGCAGTGTCTTGAAACAATAAGGAAAAAATTAAAGTAACTTATTATACAATATTTAGCCAAGCTAAATAGACACAATAAAAGGTACACGAGACTGCTGTGAAATAGGGTTGGGGAAGTCTATGCCTGGAGAAGAACAGCCATTACTCTTGTAGTAACCTGTCTTCTGTTTGGCAGGCTTTGTTCAGTGGTGTTTGTCACAGATGAAACATTCTAGTAACAGGTACCACTTATTTCTACCAAATCAGTGCAGCATAAGGTGGATGTTCCACTTCAGATTTCATTCTGCTAAATAACAGTTTTTATCAAAATGTGACATGAGATACAAAATAATCCCGTTGTTCTTGTATAGCTTCACTTCGACAGGGTGATATTATGCAACTTGTTTACCCTGGGAAGAGCTGTTTACTGCAGCCAGCCTGTGGGTTTCATCAAGCAGTGAAACCACTTGACTGTAAGCAAGTTGCAGAGAACAAGGCTCTCAAGTTGAATGTTGAAAAATCTCATAGCAAAAATTTTTTTCTGATTACAGCTCACTGCAGTGAGATTTCTTATTGCACATCTGGTTTTCTGTTCATAATCTCTTCTCCAGTTTCTCTAGGTAGTCCAGATCTCCAGGCTAGGTTATAGTGTGAGGGGCCAAGTTTTTTTCAAGTATTCAGTTAAGCCTTTTCAGGATGAAAATTTCTAACAGCTAATTCTAGAATATTGTAACAAAGCATTGCTGTAGACCACATGTTAATACTGAGGGTCCTGTGACATAACAGCCCTCCAGGATGTGACATTTCAACATCCCTTTGATAATTTTAATGGTTTCTCTCAAAATGTTCTCCCGTAAGCAGTGTGTGTATGCTCTGTATTTTGTTTAGTGTGCTAATAAGAATGATAGGAAACTTCTTCTCTCACTTTTCTTCCTTGCATGTTCTGTTACTTGTCTCCCAGAAAGGGAATTCCTTACATGGTCCATACATGTCCCTTTTTCTCTGCTTGATTACCCTTGGTTATGAAAAGCAAACTGGTGATGTAGGATAGAAATGTTTGCATGGAGGGACAGGTTGTTTTTTTTTCTTGTTTTCTTTCTTCTCCCAGTAAGTTACGATGTGCAGAGAACACTTGGAGTATTACAAATCTATGCCCGTGGCTGGGAGAACAGAAACATTGCTTCAACACTCTCAGTGATAGTTACGAAATCCATGTACCACCTAAGCCAGAAGAAATCTCTATTCCCTTTTCATATGGGAATGCTTTCATGTATTTTCTCCTCCTATTGGAAAATGAAGGAAATTCAGGAACCTCTACTCAGTAATGTTTTGTGTAGTGGGGTTTAGCCATAAAATGTAGGTTATTGCACTGTAGTAAATATGTTGCACAGAGGACCTTGCAATCAGTGTGATGGACTGAATCATATTTTAAATTGACTTTGTTGTTCTATATATTCAATGTTTATATGCTGAAATATCTGAAAAATTAACTTTGTTGTCAAGTCAGAGCCCCCTGTAATTTTTTGAAATATTAGTCAGCTTAATGTTTCTGAAATTCCATCTCTAGTTGCATATAATGTTGTTAAACCTGCAAAAGATAACTGCATTTGGGTGAACTGTGTACAGTTAATCTTGATTTTTTTCTCTCTCTTTTAAGATTACCAAAGTGGCCTTGGAATACCACAAGTGTAATAAAAGCCAGGCAGCTGAGGCAGACCTTCAGCATGCAGGAGACTCTGATTCACCAGCTTTTGATTCCTCAGTGACAGATGCACAGCTGAAGTTCTCTGAAACATTTCCCATAGCCAAGTCCCCATGCTGTAACACGGTGGTGCTTCCACAGTGGCACTCCATCTCCAGAACTCACAATGTCTGCGAGCTCTGTGTTAACCAGACTCTTGGTGTCAAACCAAATAAAGTCCATGTGCCACACTGTAACTTTTTAGAGATAGAAGCAGCTTTGGACTCTTTCTACCTCCAGGAACATACTTTTTTCCAAGTAATATCAAATACCATAGAATGCAGCAATTTCTTAAGTTTCTATAGTCCCTTTAGCTATTACACTGCATGTTGCAGGACAGTAAACAGGCATTTTTTAAGTTTCATTAGTTCTGAGAAGACCATCTTTGAAACCCCCAAAGTAGCATTTTCTTCCCATGGGAAGAAAGATAACACTCAATTTTCTATTCCTCACATTGAGGATAGGAATTGTTTTATTCCTGACCTTAATATTAGTAGCACGAACATTACTGGTCTGAGCTGCAGGACCAACAAAACCTTGAATCTCTATCTACTGGATTCAAATCTTTTTTGGATATATGCAGAGAGATTAGGAGCATCAAGATCTACTCATCTTAAGGAATTTGCTGCCATTGTTGACCTGAAAGAAGAAGTGCACTATGTCCTGGACCAGAATCAGTCACTTGTTGGACCTACCCTGGGTACAGTATTCATTATACAAATGCTTGCATTTTGAAAAT
>NW_005054319.1:7038328-7054481 GCF_000277835.1 Geospiza fortis
TTTCAAAAGTGAAGTTAACATTGTGAATTGTAATTTATTCTATTCTAATTAGTAGTTAACCAAGTATTTATGAATTATTCTGTTGGCTAGAACAGAATCATATTCTAGGAGACATAAGAGCTAAGTTCCTTGTACCATAAGTAATTTACTTTATAAGAATTGAACCTTAAAATGTATGATTCTTGACTGCATGCATTGGTGGAATTGGTAAAATCTAAATTAACTTGTGTGTGGAAGAAAATTTCTGTTCATCTAAAATAACTGATTACAGAAGACACTTGCATATTAATGGTGGTGTTGGTGTTTGCTCAGCTGTTCTGTGTTCTGAAATATCACAGAATTTTGGGAGGTACTGACCACTAGGCAGCAGAGACTTCCCCTTCCTCTTGTCCTCTGAAACCAACTTAAATTGCTTTAAATTTATTTTGAAAAGTGTGTCTGTTCTCAAGGTAACAAGGTAGAGCTCTGAAGTAGTTCTGGCCAAATCTGCCAATTATTGTTATTTCCTGTCTGAATTGGAGGAGGGAAAAAAAAACAACTCAGAAAAACAAACAAAGCAAAAAAACCCTGACAAAACAACTCAAGGATTGCAGTTTTGATTTATTTGGAAGTTTGTGAATAAGACAAAATATTCCTAACTGTGTGCATTTGCCTGTCATGCTGATGTGCAAAACTGAATGTACCTTCAGAAAATACTGAGTTTCCTAATGTTGGCTATGTAAGTAAACATGGAAGAAAATTAAGCTATTAAAATAAATTGCTCAAGAACATATATCACTATAATTCTTATAGCACCAATTACATTTCCTTTTTGCCGTAAATCTAAGTACAAAAATATGCACAACATAGAATAAATAGCCATGTTCTTATTAAGGGTCACATGCAGCCCTGTATCCTGTCTCTATCCCAACCCAGGAAAAGACTGCAAAAACAAACAAAAACAAACAAAAACCTCAGTGACCATAAAAGGATACTTAGGAAATATTAAGATCAGAATGAGGACATAGAAATTTCCTTCCCCTTTTTGCTCCCAGTACTTTCTGTCTCAAACATTTTTTAGGTCACAGGATTTCCTGAGCATGATGAGGGTTTCTCTGCAGAGTAAGATTCAGTACATTTCTGAACCATCATTTGAACATACAAAAAACTTTTGCTTCTACTTTTTTATCAAGGAGTCTCTGATTTATGATTGGGTTTTGTGCTTTTTATTTTAATTCCTTAAGATTTTAACTTACTATTTCATAATATCAAAACAAATTGATGGGTGCTTAATACCCTTGTCAGATCTCAGTCTTTATATATGGTTTCTAGCAATTCAGGAATACTTATTTTATTTTAATTTTCTCCTTTCTTTCATTACTATTTTATCTTGCTTACATATTCCAAGTCTGGAGATCTGAAAAGAAAAAAAAGCCTCTTTTGGCCTGGTGTGAGATTTAAATGAAATGCTGAATAGTAAATAAGGAACTAAATGTACTGCTGATCACATTTCAGAGATAAAATTGATGATCTGGTATTTTGTGTGTCTGTACAAAAGTGCCAGTTTTACTTGGGCCGAGTTTTTATGCTGGAAATACAAGCAAAAAGTAGTTTCTATTTGATAAAACAATTATTTTTACTGGTTTTCATATTTTTTTCTTGATTATTAAATAGGCTTATTTCTTAATGCACAGACTTGTACTTCTCTATCCAAGTTGAAAAGAAGGATATTGCTGACACCTTGCAGCAATTTCGAGAATGTAGTTCAGGCTCAGAGTAGTGTAGCTGAAGGTAATTGAGGGCTTTGGAGCTTATTTAAATTTTTACCAGTGGCCAGCTACTTGCTAAATATCTTAAAATTAAGGAGAAAGTAGAACAAAGAGGAAGGTGGTCACTGGTAGACAAAAGGAGCTGGTGATATTGGCATGGAAATAGCAGATATTTAGAGGTCAAAAGAAAAGAATTACGGAGAAAGTAATTAAAAATTGAAGAAAAAATGCAAATGAATGTGGAACTAAGTGGAGCCTTTCAATATATGTAGAAGTTAAAAAATGGAGAGGTTACTATTTATGATTTAGCAGGTGTGTGATTAGGAGAATAGAATATTATTATTATGGCACATTGACACAAGATTAAAGTCCAGTGTGGCAACTGACAAGACTGTAATGAGGAAAATAAAAAACAAACAGTGAAGCTTTATCCTGTTTTCACATCAGTTGTGGTTACTCAGGAGTTGATACCAAAATGTCAGAAATTAATGACATGAGACAAGTTTTCAGTCTGTATTTTCTCTGTAAGTTCTTCTGAATTCTAAAGCAAAAAGTGCCAAAATCACCTCTGCAAAACCGAAATAACTTTGATATGTATCAATTTCATTTCAGAGAACTTCATTAAAAATTTCAGCGTTCTCTACAGTCCCTTGAAAAGGCATCTGGTTGATGACCCTTCAGTCCATGTTGATGAAGAGCATGTGGTGACTGAAGTGACCACGAGCACCTTCCACCAGACCGTGTTCCTGAGTGCCAAGGTACCCCCTCGTCACCCTGCAGCTTCTCACAGATCATGGCACAGATTTTAGGGAGGGGCTGTTTAATACTGACATGCTTTCTTACTTAGAACATAAAATACAGTGTTTTGTAAGGATTCAAAGGCTTTCCAATTGCATGCTATGAAAACAGATGTTATCCCGAGTACAGTTAAATTGCCTTGGTTTTGTAAAATATGTGATAGTAAGGAAAATCCATTGTCATTCAAGTCTGCAGCGAATGTCTGGATCTCCAGTTGGTTTCCAGCAGCCCCCAGCCCTGCTTTGCCAGTTAGAGGCAGAAAGCAGAAGTCTGGACATCATTTTTGCACCCATATGAAGTGTACAGTCAGTGTTAGATATATAGGAATTTAAGACTGCAAAAGAAGTGTAGTAAACTTTGGTGCATTTTCAGTTAAAGGGAATGGTCCTAAACTAAATATCTTTTCATTTTGACTTTATGGAAAGAGAATTCCCCAATAATTTTTGTGTGTTAACTCAGTAGTCAGAGAGCAGCAGTTGAATAACTTACAATAAAGTTCATTAATATTAGGAAAAGATTGATTTCACATTTCAAGAGTTCCCATGCTAGATGATGTGAAAACTAGTCCTCCTTTCTGCAGATTACCTCCAACAGATAATCAAACTCTTCTCCATTTCATTTTCCAGAATGTCTTGCTGCTGTATTATGCACAGTGGTGTGGATTCTGTGCTTCTCTTAATCACATCTTTATTCAACTTGCTCGGCTTTTGCCTCCTGACAGTTTCACTGTGGCAAGGTAAAAAGATTCTAATTTCATCTTTCCAGAATAATGTAAGATCATTGAGGTCATCAGCCTAGAAAATAAATACTTTTTTTCTCTCTTCAACTGTGCAATATAGATGTGAATGTCATCTGCTTCATTTCTCTTTGAATGCATTGTTTTGTTTTCCTTTGTATATATTTGGTGGTTTTCAATCTTACTGCAATAGTTATCCACTTTCATTAAAATTAATTTTTAAACTGTGCAATTAACCTTGAAACTTCCTAATTTCAGGAAGCGAATCCATAACTTTGTGATGATTTGTAGCAAATAGTAATATGGTATTTGTGTGTATATATATATTTGTTATCAACACCATTTGCATCACAAATCTAAAATGGCAACCTACATCTTATGATAAAGAAAATTAACTCTACCCCAGACAAACCAGTTTACAGAAATGTATTTATATCTATATATGCATGTTTGTAATGTACATTTTTAATATATATGTTAAATACATTTTATATTTAAAAAGCCATTGTTTTCTTTGGTGTTTCCAGGGTTGTTTATATTTCAGTGTAACTGAAACATTCTTGTTCATGTATGTGATAATAATGCCTAAATACTTACAGCATCTGCTCTGATTGCATCTTTATTTGATTCTGACAGAACTTACTCCAGGAGACAGCATGAGATGTAGAGAAAAAATAAATCAATTAAAAATCTGGGTTCTTATCCCCTGTTTGTAATTGTGGCTTTGTTGCCACAGATGTGATGCTGTTCCCAAGGCTACATCCATTCTATTGCCTGACTTTGAAGTTCTCTCCTTTGCTCCATTATTTTCACAGCAGTATTACTGATGTGATTGTCTGTTTTATTCTATAATAATTTGTAATGAATAAGAAATTTATTTGTGAAAAGAAGCCCTAAAATTTTGAAGAAAATGGTAACAAACCTTGGGTTCCTCTCTACTCATAGCTTTAGGGAAAAAAGTGCCTTTAAGCATGTGCTTGTCCTTGGAAGAAGCAAAATAATTTACTCCCCAAACTACTCGAGAGGGCAATATTGAGAGATGTACTTGAGGAACAAATTAAGGACTAAAAATAACTTGTCTCATGTTTGGTGTGTCGGTCTCAGAAGGAAGATGTGCACACAGTGTGTGCCCTGTGTGTACACAGAGAGTAACTGGGGTTTAATTGCTGGCTGAGAGCAGTTGCAGAATTGAACATACTATTCTAGAGAAAAACCCACACAGATATTTGTTAAACTGAGAGTCAGCAGCTTGAATATTGGTAATTAATTCTGCTGACTCATATGCACAATGTATTTCTGGCAGAACACATTTAGACTTACTTTCACAGATACTTAAGATTTCCTTCTTCCCAATCCCTAAAATGGCATTTTACGAGAAAATGCAGATTGTTGATCTGGCTGTTCTCTTCATCAGTGTGTCTTTTGCTCACAGAATTGATGTGACTCGAAATGACCTTCCCTGGGAATTTATGACAGACCGTCTCCCAACCATTTTATTTTTTCCTCATCAGAGGTAAAGTAATTGTTGTCCCTGTGGTTTTTTAACTTCTATTTTACTGAGCTGCAGTAATTATCTGGTTACATGTCTTAGTAGAGAAAAAAGCCAAAGATTAATTCATTTCTGTAGATGCATTCTTACCACATTCATATTCTAATGAAAAAAACCACCAGGAAAACAACAAAATAACCCAACCAACACTCCCAGATTTCCACCCTTCTCCCTCAAGCGCTCTTACCATCAGCAAATGGGAAATTCAGTCTACTGGTACTGGGCAGCTACATACCACAAAATCTCTGAATCTGTGCCTTAAGTTTTGCCATCGATGTTTTAATCCAATACAGAGTGAGTTTTATTTATATCAGTTCTGAGCCACCCCAGCTGATCAGTTCCCTGGTTCTTTTCGTAGGTACTCATTTGGTCTCTGTCTCTGTAATGCTCTAGACAGTCTCTGGAGGGACAGACTGAGTACTTTTATTAAGATTATTTTATTAAGATTATTATTATTTTTGTAATGTTCCAACTGGCTTTATAAAGGTACCTTACCTCTAGTCATTACTTTCATTCCTGCTTTTCCTCTCCAGTGTTTTTTATATTTTGCTGCATGTGGGTGATCAAGAAAATTAGGATCTGATAGTATTTGTAGTACCTATAGGACTACTAGAATAGCCACATACTCATTTTGGATATAAAGGTGCCTCATATTAGGGCTTTTTAATGCAGCTTCTTAACCATTTGCCTTATGAGACAATTTTTCCAAATTAACTCTGTTCTCAATTGCTTTCCACCACATGCTGTTAATATTTTGTTCTGCTATTTCTTTTAAATAGCCTTTTAGCTTCTTTGATACATGCTGTGGTTTTGATCAATAAAAATGGATGATGATGTAATAAAACATTGGCACAATATAGTGAGTCAGTTTTGATTTAGCATAGACTATTTTTTGCCTAAATTATGTAATGATTCTTTAATCTGGGATGGGAGCTGATAGTCAGCTGAGCAACTGCTGATGGTAATTACAAGAGTAACTTGGTCCATCATCAGGAATCTGCAGGGGAGGAAAACTCATGGTGCTCACTCTGCCAGAAATAGCTTAATCTTGATGAGCAGGAGCCTCATTTGACTGAAGTTCTTGAATTATTGATAAAAGATGGTATCTGTCTTCTACCTGCTGTACAGTAAGTAGTTTTCAGTAAATGAAATGAAATGTTTTTATATCCCACATGTTTATGAGTTGGATTTTACAGCAGGCATTTTTGAGGAAAGTGTAATTGGTAAGGAAGGAATTCCCCTGTTCCAGATGCACATTGTAACCAATTCAGGACATGATGTCACACACAAGGGGACATAAAGAGTTCTCTGTGGTTTGTGTTGTAGAAGAGCACCAGGAGGCTTTAGGCTTTATACTTGAATCTGGCTTTCTTGCTTTGCAATTGTTTTTGTTTGGGCTTATTCTCTGTCCTTTTTCTCACTTACATAATTAACCCATATCTGAATGTATGCTGCTTACCATTACTCTAGCCATCAATTTGACAGCCAGATGGAAGCAAACTAAGCTTTTCTTCCTTGTTTTGATGGCTGCCTCAGGAAAGAAAGAATACACTGCTGACTGGCAAAGCTGGAGCAGACCCAAAGTGATAAACTATTAGCTGGCTTCCCAGTTGTACAGGGTGAGGAGGAAGTGGCTGTGCTGCAGGAGGAAGTGAAATTGTGTTATTCTGGAACATGCTGAGTGAAAGGCTGAAGGTGGAGCTGGTTCAGACAGAGAAGAGTGAGTTCCAGTCTAGTCCTTAGAGGACAGTTAGCCTCACATGGGTGCATAGGGTTCACAAAGGGCAGTAATTTGTAACATTTGTCACAGCTGGAGCTGTTTTTTAGTGGCTGATAGTCTTGAGGAAGAAATTTGGTATTTGCTGTTCTTGGCCTTTCTTGTTGTAATGGTTTGTGTGGTTGTAGAAAGCAAGGAGGCTTACCTGCTCCATATGCTGGGCTTAGTATTCACAGCTTCAGGAGGGGGAAAACACCACTAGAAACCAAACCTTGTTTGGTTTGCTTCCTTCATCACCTGTGACATGAAGACAAAGCAGTAAAAGGAACAAGTAAAGAGATTTATTTTTTGACAGGGCCTTACTTCTGACTAAAGTGACTTACTGTTTGAAAGCAAACTGCTCCCTTGCCATGGCTTTCAGATGCTGGAACTCACTAAGCTACTTCCAGGAAAACAGATTCAAAATAGTGATTTCCCATTGTGTAGCTTTATGTATCTGTAAATAATATATGTAGACTTAAGAACATTTAAACATCATCCTTCAACTTACAAATACTAATGGCACTGTACTGTGATCATACAGTGATGTTTCCCTGTGTACTTGAAGCTCATAACTCATGATCATGAATATTTCTTTTTTAAGAATGAAATCTGTCTTCTGAGATTTAACAGAATTTTTTCTTCAAATACCAGTCCCATGCAGAGATGCTTAGAGCACTCAGACTGGAACACAGGGAAAAGTGAACATCAAAAGAAAATCTGTGCGATCTACGTCTGTTACATGAGTTTAGGTTTCTCTTAGCTGCTGTACTAACCATACTTGATAAAAAATAAGGTATCAAGTTGGAGTTAAACAGCAGATGCTTAGGTAAAATTATGCTTAACTTTCCAGAGTACTTTACTATTAACTTGTTATGTCCTTCTAGGAAGGAGCAAAGTGTGAAGTTCCCTGAAGACTTTTCAGTTAACCTTCCTAATCTCCTGAAATTTATTTTGCATCACTCAAGTCTTTCTTCGTCAGAGCCCTGTACCAAAGAATGCCTACATAAAGAGTCAGTTCTACAGCAAGGACACATCTCACACTTGGAGAGAGAAATTCAGAAGTTGAGATCAGAAATCAGTGCCCTTCATCAGGCCCATGACCAGCTTGAAGCACAACTTTCTGAAGCCAGGAGGGAGGAACAGAGACTACAGCAGCAAAAACATACACTGGAAAAGCAGCACAAGACTCTGCAGCTCCACAGTGAGCAATTACAGGCCACATATGACCAGAAGAATCAAGAATTGTTAGAAATGGCTGAAAAGCTTCAAGAATTAGCTGATGCATCAGAAAACCTCCTTAAAGAAAATGCTTTACTGAGAATTCTGGTGGCATCAAGAGGAGGAAAGCTACAGAGCAAAGATGAAATTGAAGAACCCCTTCAATCTGAGCAAACACTTCATGAAGATAATGATATATCACTTTCAACAGCTACTGCTGCTTTAGAGGAAAAAAGGATTGATAATATTGATACCATAGAGACAGAGCACAGTAGTGGAAATAGGACAGAATAATTGCTTACACAAAGTCAAGTGATGCAGTATTGGGTAGGTATTTATGCAAATTTTATTGACATTCATTGTAAATAAAGACTTCCCCCACATGATCTAGAAAAAGAAAAATCAAATGGAATATTTTTGTATACTTGAACAACTTACTAGATAGCCCCATCTTAAGAGAAGAGGAGAATGGAAAACACTTTCTGCACTTTACTATTGCACTAACTTGCAAACACCTATCCATTTAAATGAAAGATGCTGGTTTGTAGTGTGCAGCACCTCTGACTAAGGACCAGTTAAGTTTTCACTGGCTTTCTCTTACAGCTGCTAGGAGGGAAATCAGACCTTTGATTTATACTTTTCCATAATTTCTGAAATTTGCCCTTTACACTGCATTCTCTTTGCTGAATTAAAATAGATACTTTATCTGTGTAATCAGTAAACTTGAATGGACAAAGTCATCTTGCTACAACTGTTCTGTTCTCAAACTTCAGCACTTTGTATCACTTTTGTATACTGGTATTCTGATTGTCTGGGAACCACAAGAGCCATGTGTGAACTGTTCTCTACAGAAAACTAGAGGAAGTCTTACTGAATTAATCCATTTTTTTCTTTGCTTTTTAGAGGTCTCAAATACAGCTATTTAAATGGACTGGTCTGACTATACATGCAAGTCTCTTGAGAGCAGTATTTTAAAAAGCGTATATCAGGGTCAGAACATTATCAGCTGTACCCCATGTGTTGTATTCAAGAGGCAACAGCAGGAGCTTTTTACTACTGACAGCATTTTTTTGCTTCAAATTACAGCTTTCAGTTTTAAAAAGGCAAATGTAACACTAACAAAGCAATTCAACATCTTAGTGTAGAAGAAGGGGACAACTTTTTGTCTAGGCCATTCTTGTCTTGCATATAGTTAAAATTCTCAAGCAAACTTGCTAGGCCTTAAGTTATTCCATATGTACAAGAAGCAAGTCTAATGCTTCCTCTGGAGCTGAATTAAGGCTAGGCAATTAAGTATTTAAAAACATCAGTATGCAAAGGAGGCCATGTATAAAGTAATAGAAAACAGGCCACTGACCTCTAAGCATGTGTGCCTACACGAAGAATTTTAGAATACATAAGCTGCCATTGGCTGCTCAGTGTTGTTCCTTCTCCTCTCCCCAAACCTTTGCAGTCCAGAACTTCCCATTTAACGCCTTTTTACAGTTCCTATAGCTGAACTCCAGCACAGAACAGGAAACGTGTTATCTGGAAGGCCTTGGCCGTTGCTAGCTAAAAACTTCTACAAACTGACCAGCAATAACCCTTGCCCCTGTCAACAGTAGAAAAGACTGAAACGTCTCCTGTTGTAGTACAGTTCCATCAAAAGTTATATACAAGATGCATTAACTGAATTCTAGAGTTGTCTGGCTGTATGTATTACAAAATGCCTTTTTTTAACAGGCTGTTAACATACACCCTAAGTACACAAACCAGGGTTCTAGGAAGAATTTATACTAGTTGCACTTAAGCCAGTTTTGCTAAGTAACCACTTAGGCAGTTTCAGCACAGAGACCTTATTGAAGACAGAAGCCTGCTCGACTGCCATTTCAAACACCTGGAAACCATCTGGACTTTCCCTGAGGGTTCAGTATCCATCATAAGTTCCCAGGCTGGAACCCATCAAAATGGCAGTTTCCTTGCAGTAGCTACATAGAGAACTCAGTTCTAGCAGCCAAAAGCTTAACCAACATAGCTGCAGCTAAAGCAACTTTTCCTTTCTTGCTCCTGTGTTTCCTACTTCAGCATATTACTGAAGGCCTATCCCTTCTTTTTAAATTAAGTACTCTGCATCAGTCCAAGAAACTGTTCAAAGGAGGAGTTCTGGCTGCACACTCCATCTAGTAGCAGAAGCAAGCAGTAACTGCAGATGTGGTTTTGAAGGTCTGGAGTTTGATCCACGGTGGTGGTTCAGGAGTCCCTGTGTATTATATACAGTTACATCATATTCCTGTATGCTACAGAACACAAAGCAAGAAGTTTCTGGCAGCCTATTTACAGTTCACAGTTATAAAGTAGTTCACATTACAGTAGTAGCTCCATCAAAATAGGCTCAGCTAAACATTCAAGTAACAAAAAACAGTAGTAGTCTCTTCACACCAGTATATCACTGTGCCCATTGCCGGCAATGGACATTACCCCAGGCCAGTCAGCTCCTGCCACAGAGGAATTAGGATACACAGCTGATGCAAAGTGCAGCTTCTCAGTGCATGCAGTTGCAACCAAAGCTTATTTAATTCTCATCAGGGTGTTTTCTGATGAGTAGTGTGCACGTGACCAGGTTCTTCACAGTATTGAGATGCTTCTGCTGGTTACACGTCATGAGCAAAGCCCATCTGCAGGTGTTGCTCTGAGTTAGCTTTGTACTTCTGGGCCATTTGGAGTTAGCTTAGCTTTCCTCTCCACACAGGGTCCTTTAGCAGAGTACTGCACCAGCAGAAAGGGCTCTTTGGTTTCTCCCTCACCCACAATGCTTTCCTCATCCTCAGACTGGCTGAGCTTCTGCAGGCGCAGGTAGCACCAGCAGCCCAGAATCAGAGCTCCCAGAGCTGCAATAGCGATCAGGGTAACGATGACAGTCACCACTCCTGTGCTGGGGCTGTGATCTGTGATGGACATGGCCAATAGTTCAGGCTCTGCTCTTCTTCAGGAGATTTTTATGTCCTCAATATCAGTCTTGATGCATCTTCAAACTCCTGCAAGGTTAAAAATAAATAATGAATTTGTGCAGTTTTATTGCACTCAGCAAGATTATATTTATGGCTGGTATTGTCCACAAGGGCATGTGATCCTCTTGCACTCCCGTGTTTTGTGCTGCTAAGTCAGAGAATCACAGAACCATGTTTTGGCTCCTGACATGCTTGAGATAGCCATGGTCAACCTACTAAGAGGTAACAATTTTCACTAGTAGGTACAAGACAAGACTGAAAGCTCTATGGAATTATAGTTTAGCACAGGGAGATTTAAGACTGTTCATACAAATGCTGTATCACAAGTGAAATCTCAAATCTGTGACAAGGTAGCAATTCTGCGACCTTTAGTTTGTCTGGCCTTTTTTAAAATCTAATTTACAAACATCCTTCTTATATACTAACAATTCCAGGACTGGTAAGCTAATTGTGAAGATAACTGCAGTGCTAATGCATTACTATAAGTCTGTCCATAACACTGATCTGCTTACAAGGGCTGGGTACACGGTAATTAATTGTTCATTGAGCACATAAAACATCTGTTGCTATTTTCATAAATAGCAGGTAGAGCTGTATTTAAAACTAACAAAGCACAATGGAAGCTTCTGCTCCTCTTAGTGGCTTTAAACCATAAGAGAAACATAGTCCATTAGGACTGCAGCTGGAATTGGAAGAGAGGCAGCAGCAGGAAACTGGAAGAGCTCCAAGACTTCCTTAGTTTGCTGTTGTGTGAGCAGGAAAAAAATATACAGGTAATGTCTTTTGTTACTTCTTCCACATTCACAACCCTGTTTTAAAGTCACATGAGCCTTGTCTTCAGTTTCAGAGTTACTGTTTATAAAGATGATAGCTTCACTTTCCTTCCTTCAACTAGGACATAAAAGGTAATGAATGAATAACTTGCTTCTTTCCTACTACCCTAGCTCTTCAACAAAACACAAACTCATGCAAGACTATAGTAGAGACCAGAGCCAGTCCTAGCCAGGAACATCTCTTAACACTGTACTACTGTAAAAATCAGGTTAGGGCTCAATGCTGCCATTTCAGGTACAAAAGGTGCAGTCCTTAGAGGCTCTAAGGCCAGCTCCAAGTGCACATGTGCCTTTCTCTGGACCTGTACCCACTAACTGGCAGTAACAGGAGTTTCTTGTGGCTGCTGTCTGTTGAGGGTCACATACACTTATCCAGAAAAGGCTCCTTCTCACCATCACTGCTGCAGTCTGAGCTGCAAGTACAGCATCTTCACACAAAAACCCCTCAGAAGGAGTCAGTCTTAACCTGACCCAGGATCACTGGGTTACAGTGAGTGTCACCCAACTGCACCAAAAGTCTCTCCTGCATTTCAACACGAGTCAAGGCGATGACAGTGCAGGATCCTTACCAAGACAGCTCAAGCCAGAGATCAAGTTTGCTCCTTGATGTGTCATGGAATAACAGACCCATGTGTATCACCATTTCAGCAAGGACACCACTACAGAGTTTAACACGTGCCATTAGAATCCAGTGTCACATAGCTTGCAGACACTCTGGTTACATTTCCAGCCCTGTAGACTACAGCAATCAATAGCTTGTAGTGTATCTGATACAACCGGCCGAGTTCTGCAGACCCAGTTTTGCCTAAGTAGTAAAACCAAACCTGACCGCACCACACACCCTCAGCAGGGCTGTGTGCCCACTGCAGCCAGAGAAATCAATGATTTGCAATAATCACCTTGGTTCTGCAATGCTTATTGAACACAGGGTGATCAGCTGAGGGTGATTAAGAGTGACTTTCACGTAGTTCATTTTCCTCAGGGCATGTATGAAGAGCAGCACTGTTTGATCCAGGCAAAACAGTACCAGCATCAGCATAAAAGATAGTTAACCTTGCTTCACATGCAGACACTGCACAGCCACACTGAGGCTTCATTTGCAGCTTGCAGTATTGTGACAGCCTACTGTTCCTCTACAGCAGTTTGGATCAGCATATAGCCCTTACATTAAGCAGTTACTGTCACCTAGAAAATAGTTTGTCATAGTGGAAGCTATTGCAGATGCTACCCCTCCATCAGTCTTTGAGTAGACAGCATCAACTATATAAAGTATGAAACTGTTCACATCATCAGCCTCTCTATCACCAGGATTTTCTGGCAATCTTGTTTCAGGATGCACAGGATTGATTTATGATGAGTTGACAATTTTGAGTCCAAAACAGCAACTTACAGCATCCTCTTAAAGATCTTTCTTGGCCAAATCCATAGGTTACCTTTAAAATTCCAAATGTTTTCTATTTGATTTAGAATTCAGAGAACTTCACCACTCAATGACAAAGTGCAGGCATCCTTCCTTCAGACATATCCTCTTCCCACTCAGGGACTTGAGAGCCAGCACCTTATATAAAGTCAGGTATTAAGCATCTGTACAGATACCACAAACAACTAGTTAGTAGTGTGTGACAGTAGCTTTAGATAGTTTGGAACCTATAGTGTTGTTGCTAGCTCACACTGCTATTCTTCTGGCTTTAGGTCACTGTACAGCTAGAACTAAAGCTCTCCTGCAGTCTTAGTTCTACCCTGAGCACAGTACATTTGTATATTGGCAAGAACTTCTGGAGAAGCCTTGGGATTGTGTTGTTTTCTGGACACACAACTCCAGCCTAGCTGTTCTTTCCATCAGCAACTAACTGGAATCCAGATTAAGCTGTTTCTGTACTCTTCTTGATAGGGGAAACACTGTATTTTGTAGATCCCCTTAAATTGATTTAAAGGCCACAAGTTGTTCAGACTCACTTTCCCCTTAAGGCCTACCTGAGCCCCTCTGAGCATACCAGGAGCACCACTGCCTTTGTTTATCACTTAGAGGCTGTAAATTTCTGATCTTCAAAGGGATTGCCAGCACCATCCATATATTTGGTGGCACTTGCAGAGCTACGCCCCTTCCCACCACACTTGCTATGAAATCAAATGTCTAAGCATATTTACTCATTAGCAAGATTAGTCAGATGACTGGTGTGAACTGCAAATAGCCTATTTTAGTTCTTACAGCAATCAAGCAGTGAAAACATCAGCTAGAAGCCATTTTTCCATAATTAACTTGCTTTTCTTTTTTGCCTAATACCAGCTTCTACTCAGAAATTCATTTGTGAAGTTTTATTATCCAATTCAGAAGCTGTAACTAAAGGACAAACAGAAAGGCAGTCTGAACCGCAGAAGGCTGCTAGGGGACAAATGCAGTGCTAGACTGAAATTAGTTCCTAAACCTAGTTTTTCATTAATACAGGCATCATGCTGCTAAGGTCACTATTTTTAATGCCCACAGGCATGTTTCACTGCTACCATTGAAGCCAAAGCTGTAGGGAGAGGCTTCAAAAGCAAGTTTACTGTAGTTCACCAGATATACTGAAGTCCTCATCAAGTAGTTATGTTCAAGGTTCAAGTATTAAGTATTTTGGCTTTTTTTTTTTTGGCACCTAAAGTAAGTTAAATGGGGCACAGTAGAGAAATGAGAATAAAACTATCAGAGTGACCTTCAGCTTAATTTAAAAAAAAATCAGAACGGTTTCCTTAAAAAGCCTCCAACAACAGCTTCTAAATCAACATGCTTCTAATTGTGAAAATGCTTTCTCCTGCTTCTCTAGTAAAATCCCTTTTGAGGAATGCTGCATACCCATCACAGTAACACCCTTCTTGCCAATGGAAGACAAGGGGAGAACCCACTGGGAAGATCAGTGCTGTACATTTACCACTGGCACACAAGTGTGTATAGCACCCACACTACCCATGGAAAGCAAGGCCTTTACAATACAGGAGTGCTCAGGCTTCACCACTTGCACATTAAAAAATGGCATCACTGTTATTCTTCATTAACTCCAGTTAATACCACCTCCTTGTGATAATGCCAAGCTACCTTGCACAAGCTGGGGCTTGGCCAGAGGCTATTTTAGAAGCAGGGAGCTGTTTAGTAGAAGGTTTCAATGCAAATCAGCTCTTCCCACCCTTACTATAGTTTTGATGAGGAATAGAAGAACAGGGCTTTTCTGTGGCTAATTGGCTGTGGACAGAATTCCAAGAACTTAGCATTCAGGCAATTGTTAGAACAAAAGCCAATACCTAACAGCATTGGCTGGAAGAGAAGTTAGTTCCCACATGAGGTGTAGTGTACCTTAGACTTAATCAAGAGTCACTTTTAAAGCTTTGCACCAAGCTAAACCACACAGAAGTTGGTAGTTTACAGAAGACAGCAAGATGGAGAGATGAGAGAGCAGCAGTCCAAGATGTTTTCCAGACATGACAACAGTTGAAAGAGCAGACAGACTTTCTCAGCAGCACAGTAAGTGGAGGAGGTTTATGCTGTAACTGCCTGTCAGGCAAGTCAGCCAGTTAATGCAGAACTGGAAACAGGCTTACAGTGTTAAGACCATGGTGACTTCAGAGGCAATTGCATGGCTGGCAAAACATCTGTCAGACTCCAGATTTTTATCTGTCAGTGTCACATCCACATGGTGCTCTAATGAAAAGTCTGTCCTGACATGGTAAGAGTCACTTCTGACATTCCACTACCAGAAGTACTGTGTTGCATATATCCCCCGGCATAGCTTAATTGTTGATATATTAGAAAAATTACTGAGATACCAACATTAAGTTTACTGATAAAAACAAGGTTTTTTATTTAGATTCAAGGCAGCTCTCCAAATATGTCATTTTGGGGTTTTTTGATGGCTTTGGGTAACAGCAGCTACACAGCACCTGACGTTTCTGACAGTCAAACCATTTTTACACACAGCTCAAATCTTTAGACAGCAAGTATGCCAGGAGTCAGTCACATACCTGCAGGAAGCAGCTCTGGCTAGGAGTCCTCTACGCACACAGTTTCTGAATCACCTTATTACAAAGGCGAAGGTCACACTGGTTTTGGATCTTGTCTGGCAAGTCTTCCTTCTTGCTCTTCCCCTGTGGAGAGTGATCACATTGGTCTCTAGCTGCTCTGCATCCTGAGTGCCTTTCACTTTTAGCTTTCCAGTGACATAATGTTTAACTACTAGCCAGTCTGGCACAAGCTGTCAGGGAAAGATCCCTTACTGTTTCACCTACCTACTAATCAAGGTAACAGTCTCACAAGTGGTTTCAAGTTCTTTAGGCTTATTCAAAAGCAATATCTACTGACAAGTGTAATGTCTACACCTACACTTGTGTCAGGAAAAGGAAGAGCACGAGACGCCACGGTACACTGCAGACACTCAGAGGAAGGAACAAGACTCAGTTTGAGCAACTTGCGTTACCGAAAACTCCCGGATTGTCATTGCAAAGGTCGCTTTGGACATAACCCTGCAGCACGTACCGAACTCCTCGCACTGGGCGA
>NW_005054319.1:7055024-7069788 GCF_000277835.1 Geospiza fortis
CGCGAGGGGTGAGGATGGAATCACAGAAAAGAATCACGGAGTCGGAGAATCATAGAGGCATGGAATCGTGGAATCCTCGAGGCTGGAAGAGATCTTTAATACCGTCTAGTCGAACCGTCAATCCAGCACCATCAGAATCGCCCCTAAACCTTTAAAGCACAGCAGCCAGCTCCACATCCAGACGCCTCTTCCTCTTAAACACCACCGGGGATAGTGCTGCCACCACCGCCCTGGGCAACCTGTTCCATTGCCTGGCTACCCGAACAGCCGCCGTGTCAGCTTAAAGCCATTTCCTCTGGTCTCCTCACTGTGGGCACGGCAGAAGAGACCGGCCCCCAGCCCACTACAACCTCCTTTCAGGCAGTTGTGGAGAGTGATGAGGTCCACCCGGAGCCTCGTCGGGACTAAGCAAACTCAGTTCCCCTCAGCCACTTTCCATAGGACATGTTTTCCAGACGTTGCTTGGCGGGTCTCGGCGCCGACGGCCCTCGGAAGGCTGAAGGGATCCCTTGAAGGGCCGCGCTCCTTCCCCTCGCCGCCTCAGCCCTCAGCCCCGTGCGGCGTTGCGCTGAGGGCGTGAGGGCGCAGCCGCCCGCGCCAGGGACTGAGAGCTTGGGACGTCGCTGACCAGTCCCAGGGCTCTTTTCGCCAGCCCCACCGGGCTAAAAGCCCTCAGACACCTCTGTGATCCCGCAAGAGGCGCCTTCTGCTTTCACCGGGCAGCAACCGGACAAGGGGCGCTGTTAGCGGGAGGCCACACCTGAGCCGCCGCGGTGTTGGTGGCACTGAGGGCCCCGCCGGCCTCGGCCAGCCCTCCTTCCGTGACCCCCGAGCAGACAGCGCCGGCCTCCTTGAGGGCGTCCGCCTCAAACCTGCAGAAAGGTCGCATTCCCAGTATACCAATTTTATTCGATAATTCATGCCATGGTGCTGCAGTTAGGAAGTTGCCCAATACAGGGATTTGTCACCCTTTGGCTGAAGTTGGTCGTTACTGGAGTAGAAAAGAATATCCCGACTCCTCTGATGTGCTATAGTTACTGGTAACAGAAATCCCAACTTGTTTGAGGTTCATCTGAAGTCTGGCAGAATGAGTTTTGAGGGAATAGACTGTGACAGAAGATCAAGTTTGGAAGTCACAATGACTTACAGAAAAACTTGTTTTACGACACAGTTTATATCGTGCTTGAACCCCAGTCAGCAAACAAGCTTCCCATTAGCAAGATGGGGGAAAGAATCAGATGACTTCATTTTATTATTCACTTTTAATTATCAACCCTGCTTTCAAGGAAGATTGAAAACATAGCCCTACACTAGCTACTGTGAAGAAAACTCACTCTGTTCTAACCAAAACCAGCACAACTGCAAAATTTTCTATGGAGTAAAACTAATTTTTCCTTCCTTAAATGCAGTGTCCACCATAAGCATGAAACAAGGTGTGTGGTCTCTTTCCATTCTCATTCAGTGGAAAGCTAAATATGGCCCAGTACCCCCGTGGATGTCTCTCCTCCTCTACTTGCTCTCTAAGCCATCCAGACACAAGTCATCTTTTGCCTGGGAGCTGTGCAGCCCCCTTACATATGTTGGTGTGTCAGGAGACCTTCCTAAGCTGACAGGTAACTCTGGACTGCTCTCAAATCCTATCTAGCCAGTTTACAGCATTACCAGAGCAGCTGTTTCATGGTACACACTGCCCCAAGCACACCATCCTGTATTTTGGTTAATCAAAAATGTGTGGTGGCATGGAATATCTGAGATACCACAGCCAGTTAAGAACATTTTTATAGAAGTCATTGTTTAATGTAAGATTAACAGTTTAAGCCTTGGATCTAATAAGTGTAGTGCAGCATCAGTTTTTACTGTCTTTATGACTCAACTACCATAGAAAAGATGATAAAACACTAGTAAACCTTAAAAGCTCATAATCTCTTTTGAAAGAAGTGTAAGAGTAAGCACAGACACTGTTTACTTGCACTGTCAGTAGCTAATGGTCTGAACAGTCTGGCAAAGTACTATTGGCCATGGCTGTAACCTTCTGTGAGGGGAGCAGATGCAGAGGTAGCCTTTGGCCAGTAATTTAATAAGATATCTAAATCTCATTTTGATACTTGAATCTCCCCAGAGATTCCTGTTTCACTTACGTAACCATGCATGGAGTCTCCACTGTATGTG
This sequence comes from Geospiza fortis, assembly GCF_000277835.1. Lineage (NCBI taxonomy): Eukaryota > Metazoa > Chordata > Aves > Passeriformes > Thraupidae > Geospiza > Geospiza fortis. The sequence goes on from NW_005054319.1 coordinate 7,057,194, forward strand.
AGTGCCCCAGTCCCAATCATTTCAGGGAGAAGGGTCATGCCCTTTTGTACAAAAATCACAAATGCAGTTATGACAAAGCTGACTGGTAAAAGCCATCCAATAATAGCACAGCCTTAAGAGAAGAAGACTGACAATCTCTTTTGGTATAATTTGAAAACTTTTTGCCTTTGAGAAAGTTTTAATAGTCATTTTGTATCTCATATTTAGTAAATGGCATGGAGAACAAAGCACGTTCATTCACATCAGTTTCTTATCTTTGTAAATGGGCTGCTTGCTCTCTGCAGGCTTGGATGGGAAATTTCCAGTCTCTTGTGGAGAAAGTACAGGGCTGTTAATCCTTCAAAATTGGTTTAAAAGCTCCTCTTACTTCCCACCTTTACCCATCCCCAGTTAACACTTAAGGCTTTTAGAAGGGGCAAGGGTCTAATGATCTCCGATGGGGAGCAAAGAACTCACTGTGTGCTTCACCAGGAGCTGCTGAAGCATACTCAGTTAAAGCCATTGAATAATATGATTTTCAGCTGTGCTAAGGATAAAAAATGAGTGTTTTCTCTCATTTATTTACTGTTGTTCCTTAGCTGTACACAAGTAATGTACAACTGTAAACATGCAACATGCTACTACAGGAGATATTTTTCTCTTCCTTGGAGAAGAATTACAAGTTTATCAGTACAGTTTCTTCCTCAATATTCATAACTTACATAAAGAGATTTGAGAATTTTCCAAATTTATGCAGTCATTTAAAGCACACACTTCTGCTTTGATGTTTTCATATCACAAGCACTCAAGAGTTTAAACCATTACATGTGCTTATAGATTTCACTGGGAATTATCCACAGAACAATTCTGGGGTCACTTGTGGTTGCCACTGTGACAGCTACTCTGACCCAAGCACAGTTTCCAGCAGTGTTGATTTTAAGTGTTACTAATTATAGAGATTCTTTTGTTTCTCTTCAGGGACTATACTACTGTCAGAGAAATAAATGACTAGATTATAATATGCCTGTATTTTTTTTTGTTAGAAATAAATTGTTTCCATTGTTGCAAATTTACATCACACACTCCTGTCTGTTAATGTGGCTATTTATTTTTGGAGCTTCCTTCTGTCAGTTATATCCTGTGCCCTCTAAGTATAATCTTTGTATATTCATGATGCTTAAATTTTGAACAATTACTGTCAATATTTATTCCTTTAATTAGGGGCATATGTTGTATTACTTCTGAGATGGTGGCCAGTAAAATAAATCATCTATTTCTACTCCCTCTATTTCCATTGGGAAAGACAGAGAATATGCAGCAGATGCATATTACACCTATAATGTCTGTTCCATTTCCTGCTGTTCTGTAGCACTCCTTGGTGCAAAATGTGTTCAGTAATCATTGTGCACTCTCAAAAGTTTATCAGGGAAAGAGACCACACAGAACAGTTTTGCAGGTCTGTAGGGAGATTGTTAAAAAGGACAAACTGCTGCTGTCTCTATTTGAGGAGGTGTAAATAACATCTTGCACCTTTACTTACAGGTCACTGGAGAGCACCTACACAGAAAATGGGACCAAGCTGACCCTCTCCAGCAACTTGAGCAGGTTTTATATTTTCTTATTTTGCCTGGGAAAAAAAATGCATGAGAAATTATTAATCCAGCTCTGTGCATGAAGAGAAATGAAAGTATATGAAGAGTTTGTATGGGTCAAAGTTTAATTATTTTTAAGTTTTGCAAAACCTCAGGGTAATACTAAACCAGTATTTGCTTCCTCTACCAGAGCATGCTGTACATGCCCCCAAATCTTTTCTGCTGTGGAACCCTACCAGCTTTCCTTAGCCTTCTGCTTAAGAAAGTATCTGGTGGGTTTTTTACTCAGCTATTTGTAATTATGGGTATGACTCATGAAGTGTAAAAGCACTTTTAAGATGAGTGTGAGAATAGATGCACTGTATATCTGAAGAGTAGAATCAATTCATGTCTACATTAGTGCTAGGAATACCCACCATACCTATTTAAAAGAAAACCCTCAAAAGATAGTTTTTATATGACAGCATAATTGAATGATGCATTCTCTAATTCTGATTAATGCTGTAAGTGGTACTTCATGATGAGAGACTGTGAATCCAGGCCAGGAAAAATGGATTGTTAAAAACCTATCTGAGCATAAGCTTTAATTTAGGATTCTGAGGGCTGTAGCCCTTCTTTGGCATAGAACCTAAGCTGGGACAAGAGGTGTTTCTGCTTGGATGCCTTGCATTCTGCCCTGAAAATACAGCTTTTATATGTAACTCCATAGATGATAAAAGGTGAAAACAATGCTATACATCATATTCACAATGAAAAGGATAATCTTTATTTTGCTGCAGTACTAGCTGCAGCTATCTCCTATTCACTTCCACAGCTTCAAAATATGTAAAAATATGAATTTGCTGTGTTGGACATCTTAGTCTCATGCTTTGGAGGCTGTTTTTGTACTTGAAAACTGATGAACAAGGTACAAAACATTTCCTTTGTGCAGCAGTTATTTCTAAAGCTCTCTGCCAGAGTTGTGAAGCCTACTGAGAAAAGACATCTGGGGAGAGTGCCAGCATCTCAGGCTCACTCCGTGGATCTGGGTGCAGTCAGTTCCCCATCCTTCCAGGTTATTACTTAGCATCCAACAGTTATTTTAAAACATGTTGTTTTAAACTTGAGAACAGACAGGTTTTAGCAAAATCAGATGTTGCTCTGTAATTAGGCTGCAGGCCCAATCTGTAGGAGATAGGAGAGGAGATGGTTTCCTAGTTAAAGATTTGGCAGTGTAACAAACTTCACTTTACAGGAACAGTGTTTGCTTGGCACTATAGGTAACTCTGTTATGCTGAAAAACAGATTCCTTGATATGCATTTGGAAAGCACATTCGTTAGAGTGGTTCAGCATTTCCTTAAATTTAACTTTGCCACAAAGAGATTTACAACAAGGCTATTCCCTGTTGCAAGATTGGAAGCAGAGGCAAAAAGTTTTTATTTTCATTCCTTCTCTCATCCATGGATAAAACCCCACATATTTTATGTTCCTGTGTGTAGCAGCCTTTTCCTACTCTGGATGAACTTAGAATGCTCTTATTTCCTTCTGTCATCAGTAGTGTGGCCCAGAATATGCTTTTCCTTTGGCAAAGCAGTCTCTTAGGAGAAACAGTCTGCAATCAGCTTCTGACTGGTTTCTTAGTAGGAAGCTGAACGGCTGCAAAAATGGAAGATTAGATAAGCACAAGCTTAGCAACCTTCATAGCCTGCTGATAATCCAGAGGAGCAGGGACCAAAATATAAAAATTGTCTTTAAAGATGACATTGCTAAACATTATGTGTGTGGTTGGTTTTTTTTCTTTATTTTATGAAGAAACATTTAATGAAAAATTGAGTGATTTAGCGACTTTCTGGAAGAGTTGGTCACTTGAACTAGTTTGATTAAGTAACTTTTTTCTTCCAGGTATCAAAAAATCCAGTTGTAAAGAAGTCTTTAATGTTTATGCATGACCTTGTTAGACTTCGGCTGATTTGGAGATACGGATAAGTAAGTACTCCATCCTGTACATTGGAACTGAAGCTTTCTTTTTCAAGTTTACCATTTTAAGTGAATTTGATCAAATAAAAAAAAGTGACTTTGAACATTACCAAATTTTTAGCCCTCTCCTTGTTTACTGCTTCCCCTACTGGAGCCATATTTCCTGTCTTCAAGACACGTGTTGGATGTGTTAGCTGGGGAAACCCAAAGAAAATCTGTTTAGATTGCAAATTTGTGTGTTTACAACATTCAGACTGGAGTAGGATTGTTTTGAGACTGAGTAGGCAAACGTTTAGTAACTTCTTGACAGTCTTATTAGACTTTATCACCATAGTTGTGCTTTTTAGAGCAAGTGCTTCCTGAAACAGTGTAAGAGCAGTGACACAAATCAGTGTCCCCCAGTGCATTGCATTTACTGTGACAGATTGCATTGCAGTGAAACATCTCTCCAGATAAAGCCTAGTTTGGACCTTCCCTACCTTAGCAAAGAGAAAAAGAAATTCCCTTGTTATTTCAACATTTGTGCCAATTTGCCTGACTTACCTTTGAATTTTAGGAGCACTTCTGCAAACAAATCACAGTAAACAGCTCAAACTGGAAGTGTCAGCTCTTGGAGAAGCCAGAAAACACTGCATGGCTGATACCTACCCAGAATGGAAATCTAATGAAACATTTGCTACTGCACTTTAGGGTGAACTGCCTGGTGCTAGGAGAGAAGGTAGGGATGGTTTAGAGACAAAATGGGGGTTTGAGTGATGTAAAAAGGGAAGATGGAAATAATCTGAAAAACTAAGCCCAAACTGACAAATCAACTCAGACAGCTTCATCTGGTCTCCTGGTAACTCTGGTCATCATATTTTCCTGCAAGTTTCCTGATAAATGTTGCCTGGATGTTGTTTACACCTCCTGTTTTCCTGGGAGTAAACACAACCTATGGAACCCAGGATAGGAATATTGCACCAGAGCAATTAGAACATTTAATATAGGCAATATTTAACACATGAAGGAGCTGTTTATCTACTAGTAGGGAAGATTATTACAGCAGTCTGATTATGAGTAATTGTTTGAGTTGCAATTAAGATCTTCAGATTAATTTTCTGAATACCAGCAATTACTCACTATACTACAGGCTGAGCCATAAACTGTTCTGATGGTGTTCAAAAGCCTTCACTCTCCTTCAGATTCCTGCAACTTAATGTATCTGTAACTTTCCCCTCTTGCATTTACTTCCATTGTTTCAAGTGTCAAGTAAAGATTTTTTCTCTTTATTAGGATTAGTTGTACTCTCCCTCTCAACATCTGCAGCTGGACATAATTTGGGTTGATTCTGCTACAGTAGCTGCATTGTGCTGTGTCAAATCCTAAATGCCAGAGTATATGCTTTTTGCTACCTTTTAATTGTTGGTAGCATTCTGTGACCAGTTTAGATAGGGGTAGTAGAGATGAAGGGGGTATGAAATGAAAGTTTGTAGTGGTAGAGGATGCACCGGTCACTGTGTGAGGATCACATCTCCTGAAGGAGGCCACAAAGCTGCAAGGATCAGAGTTCTGGGTGTGCATCTTGGGAGAGTACTACAGCTAACAACATATGCAAATCCTTAGGGAAGGGGGAGTTTGAAGACCAAGGAATTAAAGATGTTAACTCTGCATGGTGAGCAGTGCACAAGAGGTTCATTGGTGCTTGAGTAGTTTGCTAGTAAAATTTTACATCCTTGTTTCATCAGCTACGATGCCTATTTGAGCAGTGCCAAGTCCCTCCTGGGAGGGCAGAGTTAGGAGTGCCTGTAAACTGTGGAAGGATCAGAACAGCCTTTTCTCTAGTGACCTGGCTGTTTTGTTGACTCAGTTTTTAGAAAATTCTGGTTTTATAAATTTTTATCCTGAGAAATGTGTGTTAAGTTGTATATGTCAGAAGTTCAGTATAAATGTGGATTTTCATGGTGCTTTTGTTTGGAGTATCTCTAGTTTAGAAAACTTTATTGCAGAATTTATGCAGTGGTAAAGCTGTTCCTACAAAACAGTTTACAGTAGCTGTCAGCATCAGATGTTTTCTAGGCACTACATTTGCCACCTAGCAACCACAGTAGGGTCATTGTGCTGCAAGTCATCCATGTGTGCAGCCCTGTCAGATAAAGAGACTCTGCTGCAGGATTACCCACCAGTCATTAGTCATTAATGACAAGATATCTTTCTTACAAAGAAGTGCAAAGTGTTCTGGAGATTCCAACGGGTGAATGCACAGGGCTTCAAAACAGCACTGCATTTTTCTGTAAAATAAAACCTGTATGGTATTCCTCATGGTGAGGTCTCCAGTCAGCAGTTATTCCCTGCAAGGCAACTTTTGTAGGAAATATTTCAGTTTTTTTCTTCCACTACATTTCAGAATTCCAAAACTGGACATGCATATTCTTTGAAGTTTATGATAATTGCTGTAAGAAATCAGATTCATTGTGCTACGTGGAAAAAGATACAACCCTTTAAATAGAATGACACATTCTTTTTTTCCTCTGTCTGTTCTCTAGATGCTCTTCCACCCCATCTGAATACCTGCCCTCCATTTTAGAGACCTCTTTGTTTTTTGAAGAGTCTCATGTTTACTGGACTTTCCTGTGAAGCTTCTCTGCTATTACTCATTACTGCAGCTATACTAATGATGGATATTCTGGACAGCCCAGACTGTCCAGAGTTAGACACTGTAGCTGTTCCCATTTTGGCAGCTGGCCATGGCACTGGCTGAGCGCTGGCAAGGACAACATGCTGTACTGGGGCTTGTGGGATATTGCAAATTGAGTAACGGGACTTAGAGTGAATACTGCTGCTGGGAGAGCAGTTACTGATGAACACAGGGCAATTCCCTTAACTCCTTTGGTCTTCTGAATAGTCAAGGACTCCATGGTAAGAATATTAGCAAGAAAAACAGAGAGCAAGCAATCTGAAGGACAAGAAAAATGCTTTAAAAGCTAAAGGAGAATACAGAGCACTGGGAAGCAGTGTGAGTATCACCCCAGACACTTGTGGGGATTATCCCAAACATTGCTCCTCTCCACTTTACTTGTTGTTGAAGCCCTGTATGGAAAGACTGTAGCTTCAGGTGGGATATAGGATGTCAGACATGAAGGCATTCTGGGGATAGTCTTCCAGATTTAGGTACACTTTTTTTTTAACAGAAAAATCAAGAAAACGTGTAGGTATTCAAACATGAAAGGTATTACTAGGGCACAATTTAGATCTCCTCGCAGTTATAACTGTGAGCATATAGCTTTATATGGTGTGTGGCTTCTCTTGGAGCTTTTTATCAGATATTTGGATAGAGATGTGATTAGTGTGATTATTTGGATCTCGTATTTCTATTTTAAGTAGTCATGATTACTTCTGTTTGCTGGAGTGTTTGCATAGCCAGAGTACCTTTTCTTTACTTTAGTTCCCATCTCTGCAGACCTGTCTGTTCCTGGCAGAAACACTTTTGTTCCAGTGTAGGCTGGTTGTGTTCCCTCAAATAAGCTGACTTCTTTCCTTATATACAATTTTGTGTGTGGCAGAAAGGTGATAAAAGTGGAATTTTTGCCTGCACTGTTTCGAAACAGGGATTTTTGTATTTTCAGAAGATTAACAGCAAGATTGTGAAAGTTTTTCCCGTGTTCTGATAGAATCCCCTTTCCTACTGTATTAGATTACTATTGGCCATTTATGCAGCTCTAGAGATTTGAATTTTTTCTTCTACTTCCCTTCAGACCTGTCCTTCTACTGAAGCAAAACCAAATCTACATTTGTATTCTGATTACATAATCCATAGCCTAATAAACACCACCACCTGTCACTGTCTACACAGCAGCAGCCAGTAACCGAAACTGTGGCCCACACTCATGTTAGCTAATTTACTGTACTGAAAAGGAAAATCCATTAGTGGAAGTCGTGAGAGGGTATTCCACTGAAATATTTAAAACTAACTAGTATAAACCTGCTTTTTCTTTCTGTCCTTTCTTTTTTTCTCCTCCTTTTCCCCTTTCCTTAACCATAAACTTTGCTCTTTGTGAGGCTAAGATAATGGTGGCCATGCAAACAGTAGAAAGAATTCAAAGCTTGTTTGCCTGAGGAGCGGTGGGTTTTTCACTCACAGTTTTGCCCTGCTTAGGTCACTGCTTGTGGCCCAGTTTTGTTCAGCTGGAGATGCTGAACACGATGCTGCTTCAGATGGCATCTGCAGTGCTCTCTAAATCCCAGCTGCCAACTGAAACCTTGGAGCTATGTTTAAGTAAAGGTACAACCAAGAGATTCCTTAGCAGCATGGAAGAGTCAGCTTGAAACACTTAGCTGCATTTACTATGCAGCCAGCCATCCTAGCCTGATGTACCCAGAAACTTTATACACATTTATCAGATCAATTAGGGTTCTTTTTGTGAAAATTAAACTCTTCTGTAGGAGGAAGCTTGCTCCTACTCTGTTGCACTCTTTTCAAGGCAGACTAAACATATTTGTGTTCTAAATGAATTTTTTTGCCCTCTTTAATTTCCAAGTTCTTAAGGGACTTTGTCATGCCAATGCACTCAAGGCATTTTCACTCTTTGCAGATATTACATTTGCCTTTCCTCCCAGTTTTTGCATCACCTCTCCCTTCCAATACACAGAGAAGTGCCTATAAAAAAAAAAGGGAAAGAGCTGTAATTAGGACACCAAATTACTAGATACACTTAACAGCAGAATTAGAGATCAAGAACTTGGCACCTTAAATCCATCTTGGCTCAGCTTTCTTGGTTGTTGCTGACTCAGCTTAGGGCACAGCTTTAAAATTCAATCAGCAACCTTATTATTGTAAAAAGGCAATTTTGTTAGGCTTTTCAATTGGTGTTCCCTCACAAAGACCCATCTCTTCTAGAAAATACCTTATACAACACCCACATTTTCTGCTGTTGATGTGTTCTTTAAGAAGAGTTCTTTTGTGAGCTAAAGGAGTCACATGAACTGTACTAATGGCTGGAATCATCACCACTTTGCAAAGCAGTGCTGGCAGAACTTTTCAAAAGCTCTTCAAATGCTCGTTTCTCCTCACAGCATGAAAGATTCTGCATGATGTAACCCATTCACACACAGATGATAACTGGGTTTTTTACATAAAGTAACAGAATTTTCCAACTTCCATGTCCTGTAACATGAGCTTGCCTTTACCTTGTGCCAAATGTTAAAGGTGTACAAGCTTCTCTGTGAAAAACTGTAGCGATTTGCTGCTACAGGAACTTGAAATAACCCAGCTATTTCCAGCCACGTGTGCATCACCAGAGTCTGGAGTGGTGACACACGCAGAACAAAGAGGTGTGAGAGGAGAACATATCACACACAGGACTAAGTGCAGTGACTGGAGTTCCCTTTGGGATCCAGAGACTTCAAAGAGGGATTTACTAACTCAACACTCAGATTCAGGTCATAGTGTAGAACCCTCAGTTCAGTTATTATTGCACACATTCATATGAATGAAATGGCTTGGCTGTTTAATTCTACAGACACCAACCCTCTTCATTTTTGGAGCTGCTGACCTCTCTTAGCTCCCCAGGCAGCTGCTGAGATCTCTGTGTGCTCAAATCATCTAGAAATCCACCCCACTGCAATATAATTCTAAACCAGAATACATCCCTGTTCTGCATGACATCAGACACAAGATTCCAGTTGTTTGGCCTCAACTAGAAGAATACACATAAAACTGTCTCGGCCATTGTCCCTTTTTACATCTTCAAAGCAAGTTCTCTAACACAGAGCATAAAAATAACACTGAACTCTCTCATATGCTACTAAAAAGAGTGAAAGAGAAGATTAAATTTATGAATTGGCTCCATAGGAAATGCCTCAGTTCCTACAGCATGACAGGTCTGAGTGCTTGCACAATCAGGAAAGCAAACACCAACATACGGAGGGAAAAAAAGCTGAAAACCAAGATTAGTATTTTGTGAGGGAAGGGACATGCAACTTACTGTTTTCATTTCACCACAGTTGTTTAAACAAAATGGAAACACGAAGAAACTGTGAAATTTTTATATTTCTAAAATGTGCAATAGGATTCAAAGTGAATAGTGTCAGATTACTATCATGGGAAATGAACTTGTGTGCTGCTGTGCCTCACAGATATGGTAGACTGCTGACATCAAACGAAGAAATGCAGTGAAAATATAGCACTTATGTGCTGGATGAAAAATGATTAATTTATGACTCTGCAGCTTTGAATGTCCTGACTGTATTTGAACTGTCAGTTTTCCAAATGCTTTCCAGAGTGCCTCTTTTATTTATCCTCTCTGCACTGAGCAGAGTGTGGAAGTGCTTTCCCTTTTCCCTGAAACTTGCATCTGATTGGAGGTGTGAAGACCAAAGAGAAGCAAAACTGTTTGAAAGAGTCTGTAGCAACCCGGGAAATGCCACAAGGGCACTTCAGACACTTCTGCAACCTCTTCATCCTGATAAGCCAAAGAGGAAAAGCCAGCTCAGAAGCTTTAAATTCAAACATTTCAATCTATCTTTCTCTTCATGTAAATAATTGTTTTTTGTCACTTCTACCCAGTAGTTTGGATTTACCTGTACAGCCAGTTCAAATTAAGTTTGTAGCCCTTAAGGGCCTTATTTCAAAATAACCTAGATAGTGGAGCAATGCAGAGACACCGTCTTCCATATGATGACAAGCAAAATTATTTTATCTCATCATTTGATGTCTGCATAACAAAAGGACATATTTCAGAAAATTTGTAGTTTTTGGACTTGGTTTAGATTGAATGTCTTTTCAGGTGGAAGCAGCAGGACAGGGCGTTTTAGGGTATCCTCAGTGCCATAATGTAGCAGACTGTATATATAAAAGAGTATCATAAACCAAACAGAGGAGGTGGTTCCTTCACTCAATAACAGACACAGAGTGGCAATCACTCATGCTGTGAGGTAGCTCAGAAAGTCTCTGGTCCAGCCCACTGCTGAGAGCAGGGCAGATTGCTCAAGACCTTGTCCAGTCAAATTTTGAATATCTGCCAGGCTGGAGACTGCACAGCCTCACTTTTAATATGTTCCAGTGTTTCCCCCTCAGTGTGAAGAATTCATTTTAACGATTTAACAGAAATTTTCCTTGCTGCAACTTGTTAATTCTTATACATCTGTTTTTTTCAGCCACTCTCACAGTTGCATGGAGTGTTTTACCTTGGTAGCTCCATAATTAGCTCTGTGCAAACAAGCAGCCTATCTCCAATTAATATATCCACAGCAAACCCTTAATTTTGATTAATCTTACTTCCCATGATCCTTTAGAAGAATGCAAAACAGGAGGGAATAATGGACTCGATAGGTTTCCAGAAGTCTGCTAATTCATTTCAAAGACTGAGTATTGCAGTTATTACTTTGACAGATGTTTCCTTGTTTTGTCCTAGACTAACCATTTGATTGCTAATTTTAAAAGAGTCTCAAGTTAATAGTGTGCTGACATCCTCAAGGGAGGAAGTGAGAATTGTGCTTTCTTTTTCTTTGACAGGAAATTAGTCAAGGTTGACATACTGGCAGTTCAATATGGCACATGTTCTGGCTAAATATTGCCGCTTATTCCTGTTTCTCCTTTGCATGCCTCTGTAAAAGGCCCCAGCAAGTATACAAACACTGATATTCTCAATAACCCTGCAGTTATTAGTAAGCATTTAACTGATTTGGCTCCCTCTTTGGAAGTGAAATATACATTTATGAGAATAATTTGGAGGTTTGAACAAGAGTTCAAACCATCAGCTGTCTGTGAATTCAGGTGGAAAGGGAGAAGAAGCTGGTTTGAGATTCTGTTCAAAAGCAGGTCTTGTTTAATATTAACTTCTTCTGTACCAAGAAGTAACAGCAGGGTTATTCTGTCCTGCTAAATAGTGTTATTTGCTGTGTTTCTGGTGGCTTCAGAAGGTCCACACATGAATATTAAATGCTGTAAACTCATGGCTGCCCCAACTGCTTGAAGGCCAGAGGCAACAGAGGATGGTGAGAAAAGAAAGATCAGCACAATAGGCAGTGGTGTGGCTGTAAGAGCAGCAGCTGGATAGACTGGCTGTGGTTTAAAACCACATGATAGAATTTTAAGTAAATGTTTGACAATATCCACTGAAGAATTTTTTTTAAGAATCCTTTCTGTTCATGATAAACATAAGGAAGGAAACAGCAGGCTGCAGAGGTGAACAGTGAAACTTGCTGAACAGCTCAATATGAGCAAACAGCAGATCAGCTCTAGGAGCACATAAATTGAGAGTATGACCTGAAAATAAGGTAGGGGTAGATTAGGAAAGGTTTTGGAGAATAAAGGGAGGAGAATTTCAGGCAGGTTTTGACAGAATCATTTAAAAAATAACCAGAGTAAAAAGTGTTGTTGAAGGAAGTCAGTAGCATAAAGAGACTGAAATGACAGTTTTAATTATACCCTTAATATATTAGAGGAAAAACAAAAGTAAAGAAAAATTCAGTAAACAAAGTAAGTCCAGAATGTTTTAAGACCACTGTACATGGGAGGTTTTTATAGTGCTGCTACAAGGGACAAGGAAAAGAAAGTCGGAGAAATGAAAATACTTGGAGCAAGGTGATTTCAGTGTCACAGGTTTATCAGTAGGAGCTGAATAGTGAGATCAGCTTAGAGAAACTGTGGAAGCTCCTGTAGCAACAAAACAACTGCTAGAAGCAATTGAAAATGAAATTGATTGCACAGAAAAAAAAAATCAATGCACAGAAGGAGGACTGAGTTGTGAGGGGGAAAAATCTACACATTCCTCTAGACCTCATTAATCAATTTCCTTCTTTGAGTTATACACATAAAATGTTATGCACTTTTCTCTAGGACTGTAGCAGTGCTTGCTGAAGGGAATAAAGGCAGCATCTGGGCTTGCATATCCAAGCACTTGTGGTGGTGTATAAGGGAGCACTGAAGAAAACTTGTTTACCAGCATTTCATCTCCCTTTCCATTACCTTTTTTTCCCCAGGAGGTAAGTCAGTGTAAGTTTGACCTTTCTTCTCAATGGCTGGTTACAGCCAGTCCACCACAGGAGCTGGAGTGCTTTCAGAATTCCCTGCTGGACAATACCTGCTGAT
>NW_005054319.1:7069869-7085124 GCF_000277835.1 Geospiza fortis
TACTGTGTATCCAAAGCAATCTGATTAACATGTATCAAAATTAGCAATTTTGAATGATAAACAAATAATAGCCAATACAAAGGCATTCACTGCCAACAACTATAATATTATCTTTGAAGCCTGAAGAATTTCCTCAAGATTTAAATTTATTAATGACTTCTTTCTGCTGATGCAACTAGATTCAGTTTGTCATGATCAAAGCTCTCTGGGTAAAAAGAGAATGAAAAATGAAGAGAAGCAAGGAAACACTTTTTCTTTCCAGAAATCTGATCTATGTATCTAATTTGTTTAATGTATCCTTCAAAAATGTTTATAGGCTTTTCTCATTCCCCTGGGTAGACTTTTTACAGTGAAGGATTTTTCTGTCCTTATTAAAATAACAGCAAATTTATTTAAAAAAATAGAAAAGTCTTCAGGGGGAGCAGACTTATACTAGGAAAAGCAGCTGCTTTGCAATCTGTACATCATCATCAGAAAGGCAGAAATTTATTGTATGAACGGCGAAGTTTTGTCTAGAAAAATATACTATGTCAGAGCATCTGAGTGTTATTTCTGGTCTGAGTCTTCTGAGTGTAGGATTTCTCTGGACACTTCCTCTACACTGAGGGAGGGTAATGAGAGTCTCTTCTCTTAAATAATGCTGTTCACTGGTTTGATTAGGTTTTTGCTTTCTTTAATTTGGGTTATAGTGGACACTGTAGAAGCTGCATGCTTGGCTCAGACAGGGTGAAACAATGAAGACTTCACATCCAGTGGGTGCTTATGCAGGATTTTGGCTGCTGGTCCCAGTGAACTGAGGAAGGTGTTCATGCAAAGACACTGCCCCCAAACACACACAGAGAACACAAAAGCATGTGGCATTAGCTCTACATTCCATGTGCTCCACTAAGAAATTCTGAGCTCAAACTACTCAGGTCAGTCCCTATGTGCAGCAGAAGTCAGGTTTTGAAAAGTCCAGGGAAAATTAGTTCCCAAAGGGACCGATGGTTTGGGTGCCTCTGTTTCCAGAAGTGAATGTGATGTACCTGAAAGGAACTCATCTTTCAGCACAGCATTCCTTGTCCTTGGCCACAGGCATTGGGGGGGTTATGGTATTGACCCAGGCAGGGTCACTGTGGAAGCCTGGGTGGCCCACAAAGGTGTGGATGTCACACCTGGATTTCAGAGGATGCTTTCCTGAGGACATGTATGGTGAGTTCCCTTGGGTCCAGTGGGATCAGCTGTCCCCTCCCAAGTTCCTGTGCACCCACAGCTTCCTCGCTGGTGAGGAGGTACAAGAATAGAAAAGATTGTTGCTCCTGCTGTAATGTTGGAGAACAGTGTGATCCTTCCTTGGGGCCTGAAATAAAAGTGAAAGTAGGTCACTTCTCTTCATTTGGATAGCTACTCACAGGCACATTATCCAATTAAATTATTCTCTTATTAAATATTTCCAGAAATTGTGACCTAGACAGGTTTCATTCATAGATAACTGGCAAAAAAGCCTCCCTTTTGATGTAACCAAGAGATGTTTTAACTTGACTCTCTTACAAGTGTGGCGAAATGCAAGGAAACCCCCTTCCCTTCTGCGGGAGGCATTGCTCTTGGCTCTTGTCTAACACTGAGGCAGAACAGGTGCTCTCACTTTGCTCCTAACACAACCTCTATGTGACCATGAATTCAGTTGAAATCAGGTGATCCATCGGTGTTGCCCTTTCCTGGAGTTATTGTGAGGTGTTAGTAAACCAGTATGTTTATTTGCATTGAAATTAGAAATGTGCAAAACACTTCATTAAAATAGACTGATGATAAAATAATGCTTTTTTTTAAAGTTTCAGATTAAAAGTACAAAGTATAGGTTTACTGGTTTTGTCTTGTCAGTCCAACAACACTAACAGATGCATGAAATGTGAAAGGTGTATTTCTACTGCTTTACAGTAATTTCAGTGAACATGTATCTGGTGTTTCTTGTGTACATTAAGAATATCTTGAAACTCAAATGCTGATTTCATAGGTATTGTGAGGTAACATGCTTTTATGAGCACATAATGACTGCTATGACCACATAAAATGTGAATAATCTAAATTGTTGTAAGCTTCAGAACACTCTTATTCCTTAATGACCAGCAGATCTGAATAAATGTATTATATTGAACAGCTCTTAATTATAACCCTACCTATGGGAATTAAAACCCAGGGTGAATAGAGGAAAAATGTCATCCAAATAGATGTGAAGATAATAGTTCAGTCCTGAGCACTGTAAATTCATATTTGTTAAATATTCTGCCTTTTCATGCATCATTTCATTTGTTTTTAAGCCAATTTCACTTCAGTTTTTCAGAATATTTGGTGCAAGAAGGGAACTGGATTGGATTTGGAATCCAATAAATATTGAGCTGTGTTGTTCTGATGTGTTTTCTGGTTGTATTCCATCTACCCTACACCCAGAGGGTAGGTCAAGCTTTATTGGCTCTGCCAATATAGATACTGTGCTCAATAGACCTTCATGCACTCAGGCAATGCAGAGGTTTTTAATTAAAACATATGATTATTCAAATCAAAGATAAACTAGTAAAATAAAATGCAAATTTCAAACACAGTTCTGTAGTTCTGTTAGTTCTTTTGTCAAGAATTTACTTTAATTCCATCTTTTACAGGACTTTGCCTTTTTGAGCAACATATCTCAAAGGTTAACTATTTTTCCTTTTCCTCTCTTGTCTATATAATGTTTAATTCCAAATGTACTGAGAAGTCCAGATCAAAAAGAACTTATATGAGATCTAAAATTCTGTAATTTACAGAAAAATAACTATTTGGTTCTTAATGCTCAGATCTACCTCTCCTGTCATATTATCCTTCAATTGTAAAGATTTATTTTGCCTGGACTAGTTCCAAACTAAACTTTAATGTGCAGTCTCAACTGATATTCTCAAATAAAAATGATTCATCTGTATTTTTAGAGAGCATCTATCTCTAGATTTAATATCTAAGTGTATAAATTTGGAAGGAAGACTGTTATGTAATGATAAGTTTCTAAAATACTGCACTGGATCTGACAATTCATTTGCAGAGTACAGCTCTTGGTCATTCAGGTCAGGTCAGAACTGTAAATACAATCTGCACCAATACAGTGAAAGAGCAGATCTGAAATGTTGTTACTCAGTCTGTGACTGAAGACAGTCATCACTACCCTAAACTTGATGGAGGGGAGGGAAGGGCAGCAGAAAACAGGGGGAAGGAGCAACATGGAGTCTACTGCTAACATTGTCCATGTGACACAGGAAAAAGTTTGATTGTTCCATAAGATTCCTAGAAAATTTGGACTTGGTCAGTGTAAAAGAATTGGCTTTCCTGTGAAGGGCATTACTTGCCAGACTAACCTTAAAATATGTAGCAAACCCAAAAGAAGTTACAAAAAAAATAGGAGTGAAAGAAAAAATATT
This sequence comes from Geospiza fortis, assembly GCF_000277835.1. Classification (NCBI taxonomy): domain Eukaryota; kingdom Metazoa; phylum Chordata; class Aves; order Passeriformes; family Thraupidae; genus Geospiza; species Geospiza fortis. The sequence continues at coordinate 7,073,292 of NW_005054319.1, forward strand.
TCATTTTTAAAATTTATCTACAGAACTTTTTAAAGCCTGCTGTATGTCACTTTCACCTTTCAAGGATTGGGATAATAACGCTATTTTTATTGTCTTCCCTCTCCTCATCCACTGCCTAAAATATCCCAGGCAGCAATGGATTAGCATTTTCTGCTCCACAGAACTTGATAAGAGAGTGTTCGGTCTGCCGAAGATGCTGAGAACTTGCCTGGCCCTGCTTTACAGGAATCAGAAGTTTAGGACCAGAGGATTAGGCAGCAGAATCAATATATTTTTCTATTTTTGCTACGAAGGAGTCTAGAGTCTTTTAAATCAAGGAGAAAGTTTGCCATGTATTTTTGGTACTATCACTGTGTAGTTTGCTTTCTGTGGAAAGTAACATCAGCCCTGCTCTTTGCTTTCAGTCAGCGCCTGAAGGGACAATATCTTCATCTGCTCCTTTCTATTTATGGCATGGCCAAGGGCAGCCCTTTAACCACTTGCCAAATTGTTTCTAAAGATCACAAAAGACCTGCTCAGCTTGTTGAAGTTTCATTTATGAGTTTCTAATTTTTTGAGATGTGGAAAGAAAATTTAAAACTGAGTCCACTGTATTATATCTTCAGCGAAATAACTTCTTTGAGTAGATTTTCAACATTTTTTCCATTAAAAACATTTTTAAAGTATCTTTTCATTTAAATGAGGCTTTCATTTTTAAATTATGTGCATAGATCCATCATCATATGTATTGCTTTTAAAAAGTTAACTTCTCAGGACATGCCACCTGTAATGGTGCTTCAGGTGCAAATGCTGCCCCAATGGACACTGGAACTTGCCAAGGTATATCCAGGATGGGCCTCTGCTTGAGAGCCTGTGGTATTCAAACTGTGAAGTGTTTGGAGGCTGTTTTGGGACACAGTAACTGGAGTACAGATAAATGCACATTGAGTTTGGAAAGCCTCATCTCCAGTCTGACTGTCCAAGATCAGAGTGAAGCCATCTTGAACTTCAGATTTCTGACAAAACTTTTATAAATGGTGAGTAGATATCAGAAGTGCTGGTGCATTATGGTATCAACTTGTTTGACATTTGAAATATTTTTGCATGCAAACCATCATAGCCAGGTTGTTGTGCTTAAAGTATAAATATGAACCATCTTAAAATAGATGTATTGATATAAATTTACTCCTCAGATAACATGAAGAGCCACAGCTCATTTAGTGCAAGAGAGAAAAATTAATTGGTAGTTCTTTATGGCTCCCAAGTGGCAGCTAATTTCAGCTGATGTAAGCAGATAGTGGGTATCTCACAGATGGGCAAAGGATATGAAAGTATGCTTCCCCTTTTGAAGAGGATAACCCTCCCACTCACAGCTGGAAATAACTAACTTTTGGCATTGCTTTGTTTCAGTGAATAAATCTTTGTAGGAATGCAACAGACCAAATCACAATGAACGACTCTAAATTAGACACTTTGTACTCTACACTGAACATGTAATTACAAATAATAGCTCTGCTGCTGTTTGAATCTTTCTCAGATAAAGTGCATGTGCACACATTGTCATGGGATAATTACATATAACATTGTAAATGCCAGCTGCTCAAGGGATATTCTTCCATTTTCTGGGTCTGTTTCTCCTCCATCTCCACCAAAACCTAAGTTTACCTGTGGTACAAGCATGTTATGCAGCATCTGTATACAGCCAATGCCACATTGGCCATCTTGTACTGTGGAGAATATATTTCACTGGTTTGGTTTAATCCACTACTCTGTGGGGAAAAATGTAAAGCCAGAGAAAAAAAATAGCATTTGCCTTTGAATAAAATTCTTACACTTCCTTTGTATATGGAAAACTGCATTTCAGGCTGGGTAAAACAATTGTCTTAGTTTCTTCCTAATTATCTTGAACTGATTGCAACATTTTTTAATTTAAAATGTAGTTGCTTTTCTTCATCTTTTTAAGTGTCCTTGTTCCACTCCTAGAGGGAGATTTTCTGTGCTCAACAAGCCTTAAAAAAAGTATTTCCAAAATGTGATTGTTGAAGATAACCAGTAAATGGCAGTGTGTGTAGCTGCAGCCTGCAGTGCCCTGGGAGCCCAGGCTGGTGTGTTGGTGCTGCACTCCCAGACTGCCTGAGGCAGGGGCAGAACTGTCTCTTTGACCCAAAGACTAGATTAGTTTTTCATTTTCTATCCTGCCTATTTTTGCTGTCTGGTACAAGCCCCAGTGGCTGGAGCAGTTTATCACCACAGTGTCTCAAACTCAAGTTCTGATGCTATTCTCAGCACTTTTAAAATCTTCTGCCTCCTGAGTTTGTCACTTCTTCCTATATTTGCCTCAACATTCTGGAGTTACCGCACAGATCATGAGGCACATAGGTAGCTGCCTCCTTTAGGCAGGACAAAGTTTATCTTGTGCTGGCAGGTCTGATACTGGCTGTAGCTGTAGATTTGGCTCTTGTCCTCAAGAGAAGGAATCCTGAGTATAATTTATAATAATAATTTCTGAAGCATGAGAATCTCGCAGCTGGTGTAGTGCAATAAGGTCTGTGCTCACAAGATTTTGTTAATCTCTTTAAGATTGCATTAGCATTCTGTTCTGTATATTTTGGTAGGTTTCAATTGTGAGGACTTTCACTTGACAGGTACTGAAAGTGCTTTGTCAGAATAAAACCAAGTTAGAGGGGAAAGAGGTGAAGCTCTGTCAACTTCACCTGTACTTAGTGTGAAGCTTCTAAAGCTTCTTGCTTGGCAAGAAATTAAGAAAAACTTCACAAACATAAGGACAAGATGATATCTAAGTACATCAAACAGCTAAGTGCAGGGGATGAAAGTTCATTAGTTTTTTCAAAGCATTTTGAAGGAGCTCAGAGGCAGGCTGCCTCTAATACCATCTCTTTGCTAATACTCCTGTCATTACAGCATCAAGCTGCAGATCTGAGCAGTTGTGCAGGAGCTCCTCAGGGAGAGGAGCTGCAAGACCCCATTTCCCAGCCTCTCTTTCCAACAGGTAGCAAAGATTGAGGCTTAATTTAGTGCACATTGTCATTGAACTAAACTGCTGTTTTAGTATTGATTTCAGTGGAGCAAGGCCTAGCAGTTCTAACTGCAGTTATAATATAAGGAAACTGAATAGATACAGCTGAGGGCAAAATGAATTCCACTATTTGCAGAGAGGGACAAAGTTGTACATTTGCAATTACGAGGAACCAAAAATATTTTGAATTAGTCACAAGACATTCAATGTCTTAATAGCACAATTTAAGACTCTAACATAAATAAACTCTGCTTGTTCAGAAATTTGTATGCAAGACAGCAGTAAATAGGCTGAGCTAGCAGTCCTGTAGAAATGTTTGCATTCTCACCAGTTTCAAAGCATCAGTCTTCTACAATTATGTGCTTGTAATAAACCACCATTGAAGGCTGAATTTGAAAAATAAAGTAGAAGATTATTTCACTGCTGACACAGGACTAGTTGTATATCCAAAATAACATCTACTTTCTGTAAGTGCATCAAGTATCACTGCTTTAGTAAGAAAGGTATTGAGAAGTTTTGAGCAAACCCTCAGCAGCATTCCATGGCTGATTTTTGCTTTTGTCATACACCATCAAGCAAAGATGCAAGAAATACTTCTGAATTCAGAAGTACCCTTATCAGGAGAGAGCTGTGTTTGTTCTATTCATCACATAGTTCTTGTGTAAGGGAAAACTCATGCTGCAGTTTTGTGGAGCTCCAAATACGATTATTTGAGAAAACTATTCCCAGCATAGTGACTTTCTTGCACAGAACTGATGTTTATTTATTTACTTTTATGATTTTGTAGATAGTCAGAATTTCTGCAATTTTGAAATAGCTCCAAGCTATTTCTCCAATTTTTCAATCACAATCTCTACATTTAGGCACTAATGCTTAATTGAGCATCTTGTGGTGGTACTTCAGTGATTTAAATAATTGCACACAGATTGTCAGCATGCTGAAATTGCTTTCAAATTCACTTCCCATAAATGTTTTTGCAGCTAAATAGAGTTCTTGGTCTTGCATCTGTATTCCAAGGACATACAGTCTTCCTATAGCTTGTGACATAGAATTCTAGCCGAATAGTCACAGAATTATTTAAAAATAATTATTTGAGCAATCCATTGTATGATGGAGCACAAAATAGGATCAGATCAAGAACTGAATGTGCAGTTCCCCGGTGTCCTGAAAGCCCTAACTAACAGCAATTAGAAACTCTGGCAGCAGCAAATTGCAAATGTGATTAACCTTAAATGGAAACAATTTTATTAAACTAAAGATCTGATTAACAACTGAACTGCACAATGCAAATTTTCCAGCAGGAGTTACAATACTACCAGAACCTACAATTTAATGCTGATATGAGTTAATTTGTTTCTTTGCATAAATGCTATGGTAAAGAATTTTTTTTTAAACCAGACATGTCCATCCTTAAAATAATTCCTAGTGGATCTATTGTTGCTAGTGAGTGGGCTGTGTTGGAAATGACTTACAGAACATTAGGAAAAAAAAAAGGAAGATGTGAACTCCTTCCCACTGATGGGCATCTCTTGCTTTCCAGGGTAGGTATAGCAATGGGTATTGCTCCTCCCTTCCACTCTCTGTAGTGATATTACAAAACATCCACAGTTTGTTTCCAGCATCTTTCCTTTCTGCCCAGCAGAATTAGGGAACAGTCCCTGTTTGAAAGCTATAAGAAATTCTGAGGTCATATTCCATAAATCCCTTGCCTGTTTTTTTTAAGCTGTTTTTACATTCAGAACTACCCAGCCAAGGTGTGAAAAACAGAGGCAGACAGAATATCTTAGCCAATATCTAGTACAGTCATTGCTTTTATTTGTTCAGTTTGCATATTAGGCTTCTCCAGAGAACTCCTGACACACCTGGAATCAAGATTTTACGTAACAATCCCCACAGATCTGAACCCACCATGCTCAGTTTTATGGAAGAGAGAATGAAGGCACAGCTCGTGGGCAGGGGAACACCACAGTCTATGTATAAATACCAGTAAGAGGAGACCACCTTCATTTGTAATTTCTAGGGATATTATTCAAGTCTTCTTCCTAGAGCCATCTTCTATACAGCTGAAGAAGAGCTCTACAAAGAAAAGATTTTACCATAAATTGGTATATCCTCACTTTTCCTATAATATTTGGCCAGTTTTCTGTGGAGTTTAGGTAGCACAACATACCAGTCTTTATGAATGCATGTGGGTGGAAGCAAAGTCCTGTTTAGCATTTCATGTAGGAAGTGAAATGTTTCTGCAATCTATCAGCAGAATAAAATGTATGTGCCTTTTGATACTTCAAGGCTTGTTATCACAGCGCAGTGAGGTAGATTTTGACATACACTGTGCTTTTCTTGTGGGGAATCCAATTTTTGTTTTGTGTTTGGGTGAGAGTAGTGGATTCCTTCCAGAGGAATGAATGGAGCACTGTGTGTGTGGTGCAGGGATGTCCAGTCCTCACTTGTGACACTTCTGGCATTATAACAGCCTCTTTTGTGAGGGGAACAATGTCCCTCTGCTACTGCTTTCCCTGTTCCCTGGGCAGTGTTGCAGTCCATGCAGCCCTTCTGCCACTGCTGCCATGTGTCTGCTGCCTCTCCACTCCCCAACATTTTCCATGGGAAAGGAATCTTGTTCCTCATTCAGAAAGCTGGGAATGCAGCTCATTAGAATCTTGGCAGCATGAATGAAGCTTGTCATTTAACATCAGGTCTCATTATGGCTCAACACAAGATATAAATTGTCAGATAGGGAGCAAACCCAGTACATTATGGATTTAGTAGTCTCTTTTCTCCCATTTTAATCTTTTGGATATGAAATAGAAGAGCTTAAACCTCTCACTGAAGTTGTTTTGAAAGTGATCTCATTTCTTCTAGATCTCCAGCATTACTGTGCTGCCCTCTTTCTGCCAGAGAATCCAAAGGGCTTAAGGAAATGAAGTGCTACAGATATGATGCAAGAGTTGCTGAATGGCAACTCCCTTAACTCATTTCCCTGAAGGAGAAATGAGTTGTATTTCTACATTTTCCTTCAATTCCCAGAGAGTGTGTCCTGGACATCACATAAAGTCTGCCACACTTCCTGCCAATTCTGGGGTGAAATTCTTTGAGCCTTAAGGAATGTGCACAATCCTCCTGTCAAAATCCTGTGCACATTCTGGAAAAAGGCACTATTTGCTCACTTCCCAATTGATAATCCTGCCTCGTATGTTACTGTTGAATTCCTTTGATTTTGAATTATTCCATGTTATGGTTTTAGGCCTGTTTTACACCTCTGTGTGATGTCATCCCTACCCACGTACTCCCACTCCTGTAGTCAGACTTGCTGCTGTACTTCTTTTTTGCCACCTTTTCTAAAAGCACACATTCTCTGTATATATAACTGTATATATTCTCTGTATATATAACTATATATATACTGCAGTTACAGTTGGGGAAAATGCTGTGTTGCTTTCATCTTTCCTGATGAAAGCAAAGAAGACTGCAGTTAGGTGAGGTATTGTTAGTGGCAGAAGATTCTTATTCTCTCATTCTTATGTATCTCACAAACATTGATTCCCTTCCTCAGTCCACACAGATCTCCAGGACAGGCTGAGGAATTATTGGCCCTCATTCCCCAACAATTCCTGCCTCTGGTGGGGGCAGGCAGCTACTGCCTTGCATGAGTCCTGCAAGGGTAATGACACAAGGAAGGGAAGGTCTTTCTGGAATTCCTGTAGTCTTTAAAGCCTTGCAGATGGAAATCTGCAGTAATACTGTCAGCACTAGGAGAGCTATCATTGCACATTGATGCAATCAGGCACAATCTTCATTCCCAAAATGAAGGAATGAGGAGAGAAAAGAATCCTGACACAATCTGCTGTGACCATTGCAAAGGCACTGGTACAAGGAAGAAGGTACTCACTACCCCTTTTAGCCTCTGTTGTGGCCAGTTCACTGAGTTTGAAATTAATAGGAAGAAACAAAATCAGAATCAAGTAAAAACCAAAAACATGGTGAAAACTAGCAAGCTGAGGTTATATTATTGAGAGAGAAAGAGAGAGAGAGGAGCTTTATCCCCACTGTTCAAGTTCCAGATACAGCTATGTCATCTATATATAGATTTTAATTTCCTGCAATACCTTCTATTTTAACAGGTATTCTTCTGCAATTCTTCGGTTCATGCTGTACATGAGTCTCTGTACTCATGTCATCCATACTTACAGGGGCAAAGTTCAGCTTTCACAGTAAATTGAAATATTGAATGTCTGAGTCAAGAGACACAGTTTGGTTTTTTTTGAGCATTTCAAGTACCAGAAGGTGTATTGACATCTATAGCTTAGAATAAATAGAATTTTGAAATTACTCAAATCATATTGAAATAAATTTTTAAGAGTCTGAAGCAGCTTTTAATGTTTAACTATGAGTATCTGCAGTAGCTGAGCTGCAATGAGACAATCTGTAGAAATTAAATTAGCATCCTTGAAGTGATTTCCACTGATTTAACTAGATTGGATATGATTCGTTTTGTTTTAATTTGAACTGCAGTTTAGCCTCTGTAGTTTTCCTGTGTGAGTGAGGCCTCAGAACTGAAGGTACACCAGAATGCAATCTCACCCGGCCCAGCACATCAACATCACTTGTTTTTAAATCACATTGTTCTTCTTATAGGATGAGGAGGTGCTAGAGAAGTGCCAAGTCACAACACAAGACCCGTGGTTAAGTCATCTCTACAGTCTGGCAGGGCTGAAACTGGCAGTGTCATCTGTCTTACTCTGTTTCTTTGCAGACACACTCTGGTTTTTCCCTCAAGCAGGCTGTGCTCTGAGCTTAAGGCTGGCTGTGCTCTCTTCAGGGCACTTTGCACCTGGGTTTTGTTGGACCACAGATTTCAAGTGCTTTTCAAACCTGCCAGTCATTAATGCAGCAAGTTGTGACTGCAAATAATGGAACTGCTGTAGAAAAGTGTGGCTTCCCTCCTTTATTAAACAAAACACAGAAGAACAGAGTTTGTTAAAGGAAATAACAAATTACAAAGCCAAGCACTTGCTAAAGGATGCTGTCTCTGGGCACCTGTTCTGTGTAGTTTGGGCAACTGTATTAACAGTTCAGATGCCTTAGATGCCTGAAATTAGGTGGGATGAATAGGGGTCTAAATCTGTTTCAGCCAATGACCTGATTTGCTATGGCTTCTGCAGCTATTAACATATAAAATAACTGTAGCACAGAGAGAGGCTCCCACAAATAAGCCAATGTTTAAGGTTTATGTCAAATCAAGAGCCACCACCATTTTCCCTGCATGCTGGATCGTTGCCTGAGGTCCAAGTGTTGGTGCAGTGTGAGCACTGCAGCAAGTTCTGTGCTGTCAGCACGGATTGCTGTGCAAGGGGAATGAACAGTGAGCTCTGACTGAACAGGTACTTGAACTGACTGAGAAGGGGAAGCAGAGTCCTGCCATTGCCATGGGTTCTGTTAGTAGATAAGTAAGTACTGGTGCTTTATACAAGTGCATGTACTTACAGCAGAATTCAATCTATCTATTCAGTGGTGGTGGTTGTGTGAATGGGGACTGACACCAGAAAAGCTTCAACCTTTTTATGAAAAGCTTAAGTAATTTCTGTAATCTAAAACATACACCCAGCCAGTAATGCAGCCTTGTGATTTCATTATATACCATGCTGCCCAGCTATTTTGGGCAGAATCAAAAATGTTTGCAGGCCATAACTATGATGTGTGGTACAAATAATCTGATCATTAAAAAAAAAAAAATCTGTAAGACTTAAATTGATTTCATTAACTTGTGGTCCAAGCTGTAGTGCCATCATCTGTTTTTGTTAGGGCATCACTAAAAAAGCCATGCCAGTAATTCCCTATGGTCACCAAGCATTTAGTAGAGAGGACAGGTTATTAGAAGAGGTTATTTTAGCTATTTAGGCTTGGGTACTGGGTTTGGAAGTGCAGTTCTTCCTTCTGCTTTCAAACATTTTGTTGGGCTGTTTCATGGAGTATTAGTATTCTCTAACTCCTGTGTTCAGAAAATGCATGTGAAAATGTTCATTTTATGGCTAAATATCTGGAAAGGGTAAGGTATTAACCTGTATAGAACCAGCCTAATTGTATGAAACATAACAGAGAGTTATATGAGATGTCTCTGTCGTGTTCTTTCTGGTTTTTGTATTTGACAGTATCAGCCAAATGCTATGGGTATGAAAAGAGACAAGTCTTCAGGGCTTTGAAGTACTTTTTAAAAATTTCGTCAAGTTTTGCTAATACCAAGCAAACCTAGTACCAGATGTTGCTTTTCCAGGCTAATACATATCCAGTGTACATTTTTGTCACTACTGATGGCAGCAGAGATCCCTCATGATGTGCTGCTTTCAGTGAGGTAGGGACAAAGGACAGGATCTGATAGCCCTGCTGTAGGGTTCACTCATCCACACTCCTTGAGATCCTGGAGATTTCTGCCCTGGGATTTGCTAGCACAGCACATTCAATCCAATGTTGCCTCCTGTGGGAGGAAAGCAACGCAGGGTCTGAAATTTAACATATCCACTATAGGGTATTCAGAGGAAAGATATTTGCCAATGTTTTGTTAAATTTCAAAGAGATTGTGGCTCTCTGGAATTTTTAAGTTTAAAGAGGCTTTTAATACATTAAGCCTAGTTTTCACATTATGGAAGGGTTTAAGTGTTATTTAAAACATTGCTAAGCAATGATGTCCTAGATACAAACTACCCAGTTCTCCCCTTGCATGTAAGCTCAGCAAAGCTCAGTATGTTGTGGTGCTGCTGGCTGCAAGGCATTATCTGGGCATGTTTGATGGGGAATTACATGCCCTAAAAAGAAAATTAATAAAAATATCTGCTCTCAAGTCCTAAATTTTCTACCTACTTCTTTCTGTGATTAAAAAACATGTATTTTAATATATGAAATCCTAACACTTAAAATTACACAGTCCATTTTTTTTTTTTGTCATGTCCAGGACTTCAATAACTCAGGCAATTCATGGGAGAGTGGGAACATTTGTATTATCTCTTCCAGATGAGCTGAAGCAGAGTAAATAAGCTGTACCCAGCTCTGAGAAAGCAGCTTGTTTCAAAGGGATCCTTTCAGCTGCAGGCCATTATGTCATCCCCTCTGAAGAGCTGCCCAGGCCTGCAGCTCTGGGGGAGCTCAGAGTGTGTCCTGGGCTGGCTGGACAGACTCCAGGGTTTGGCTGCAGCTCGGGCTGCTGGGTGAGTGGCATATTCACACTGGAGCTGCAGGTGAGAAGCAGAGTTGTTAGTGATGCTGGCAAGGTGGCTGTGAAAAAAAGCATTTATATTGCATCCTTTCAGAATCCAAGGTGGTTTTATGCAGCTGTTCTTTGTGGCAGTACAAAGTTCCACAGAATGCTGTGTTCTTGTGATGCAAAATACATCTCCTGCAGTCATTTGTTTGCGGACTCACCACTGGAGTGTAAAGCTTGCTTATATTAAAATCTGTGATGAAATGTTACTTCCACTACTTGTGATACATGGGCTCCATCCACTTTGTTCACTGTGCCATGGTATTGGAAAACATCCATCTGTGTGTGATACACAAATTCCTTCCTAAATTGGGAAGCAAACTTAAGTATTTTTCACCTCTACATTTCTTAACCCTTTCTTGTATCCCTTTGAGTAAAACTTGCTTTTTTTCATGAGCATCTTTTTTCATCTTCATTTTAACTCGTGATTTCTCTTTCATCTACTCCTGTTATGTGGTACTTCCATAATAATTTTAAGGTTCAAAACATTAGCAATATTTTTTTTCCTTTTGGACAAAAGTTTAGTTTATGAGAATGTGTATTTTTAGTATCTCTTTACAATGAGGTTTCTCCAAATTGCTGTGTCTGTGGGTGTGGTGTCCAGACTACCCTACAGATTTCTAAAGGGAAAGAAGGAGGAAGATATTTGTATGTGGTTTCAGGAGAATCTTAATAAAAGATTAATAAACTGAGATTGAATGCCCTTGGTAAACAACTGCTCACTACCATGGTTAAGCCCACTTGTGACTATGTTACATTCCCCTTCAAACTACTTATTTTTTATCTACTGGAGGTTAATCACTGAATTAATGTTCAGTTATATACTAATCAAGAGAAAAGCAAGACTATAAATTAGCACTGAGTTTAGATGTAGTCAAACAGCATTCTGAATTACTCAGAAGCATCTGATGAGCTTCAACCACTTTGGAGGATAACATTCTGTATTACTGGCAATCTTGAATGCCTTTGTGTGTTTACTTTATATATATATATATATATAATTTCATGGTGTTAAAGCAGGTCTTGAACTTTGGTGTATTTAGTGTCACTTTGAGAGAAGACTGGGCAGCTGTCAGAGTAATTGCTGTGCAGGAGCCACTCAGTAATTTTCTGCAAATGGGTTCTTTAACTAGCAACCTGTGAAAATCCTGTTGACAGCAGGGATCCTTGAAAGCATAAATTCCCTTCAGAACACGCATTTAATGGTTTGAAGAAACAACAGTACCTTGTGTAGCTCCAGGCAGGCCCTGTGTAATGGAAAAAGAAGATTGGTGCTGTGAGATGAAGCAGAACAAGGTTGCAGGGCCAGAGGCTGTCCCTCCTGTGGTCCCACGGCTCTCCCACAGGCAGCCAGGGAAGAGCTGCTGTGCTTCCAGAGGTGGGATGGCATGGAAGCACAAGGTGGAAGAGAAAGATGACTGGAGAAGATGGAGTTGATGAAAGATCTTGTCAGGAGTAGGAATAATATCTCATGGATAGTGAAAGCACTGAAGTGGCATTAGGTTCACTTTTCTTGCCCTACTGTAATTATTAATAGCTGTTATACACTTGTGTCTGATTAATAA
>NW_005054319.1:7085171-7094678 GCF_000277835.1 Geospiza fortis
GAAAGAAGGAAAACATAACCAAGCTCACATAGAGGGAATAGCTTGGAACATCTGGAATTAATCTATTTGTAGAAGTTTAAAAGATTAAAAAGGAGCATGGATGATATGGAAGGGAACAATGTTTTGCAGCAAGGTAGCTATAAATTGCTCTTGCTGCTGTAGAAAAACATAGATTGCATTCAACTTGGAAAGGACAGAGAAATTGATTTTAAGAGTAATGTGTGTAGTAACAAAATACTTGCAGGAATCCAATGAAACACTGTCTGTCCTAACAAATCTTTGCTGTCTATAGGTAGTATTTTGTTTGTCTTTCTTTTGGAAGTTCATTTCAAATGCAGAAATAACTGCAAGTTTCTGTTATGAAATGATGAAATGAACTTTTGCCCTTTTCTGGTGCTTTTTTTTTTTTTTTTTTGGTGAGCCTGAAGAACCTGGATCTATTTCCCAGTTTGTTTTTGCACAGCTGCTGAAAGAGCAGAATTGCAACTGCACCATTGTCAGTTACAATCCTGGCAGGTTTGTTATCACCCATCCAGCTTTCCCTGTATAATTGGGAATTCAGTGCAGCTCTTGCTGAAGAAAGTTGGAGTTTTTTGAGTTTCATTGAGATTTCATAAGTGCTTCGGATAATCACAGCTAAAAGCATCCAGTGTGCTTGTACTGAAGCAAAGACAAGCAGGTTTTTCCCTTTTTTTCAGGTCAGTGGTCCCCAGAATAACAATGTATGGTTGAACACACAGCCTCAATTCCAGAAGGATGATATTGCAGCTTGAATGTCTGCTGTTGAATTCTAGCCTCAAATAAACAAATTCTAGCCTCCACATAGGGTTTGAACTGGAATAAATGCAATATTTTGGTCTATGCCTTGCAGTCAGAACCTGAAAATTGATTCATTACTATAATTAAAAGATAAACTTTAATTTCTTAGAGTGCTCATTGTAGGGCACTGAGAATAAAAATTAAATGTGTCCGCAAGAGTTTAACCAATTTGCCCATTGTAATTCCATTTTATTGGGTATATTTGACATTCATAACTAATCTGAAAAATATCGACAGGCTGACATTTAATTAAAAAGTATGTCACATTCCTCTGCATGGGGAAATTAGATGCTGATTTCACACTGATTTAACATTGCTCTTCTAGGCTGCTCTTGCAGCTGACATTTGTGTCTTTCCTCTGGGTATCCAAACCCAGTGTCTGAACTAATCAGCAATGGCTGAACATTGAATAGTTTCTTCTGGACTGTTATTAATTTTATCTTCCTAGGAAGCACTGTTGCCTTCACTCTGAGTTTTTCAGGTTTGGTCAGTCCTTTAAACCCTCAGCCCCTTCCACTCTTGCCTGCTTCTCCTAGGCAGGCAAGAGTGGAAGCAGGCTGGTAAAAAACAGATGTTTAGTAAGGTTGTAATATTTCCCCATGCAATGCCTTTGCCTCTTATGTACGACTTAACTTGGCTCCAGCCACCTGAAATCTCAAAGAGAAAAACGAGTTCCCCTGGATGACAGGCATTTTCTGTTTTCCATCTGAATGGAAATCTGCTTATCTCTGAAGCAAGCAGATTTTTGGATTATATAAACAAACCAAGAAAATAATTACAGACATGTTTTCTTCTGTGCTTGCCTAGAAGCACAAAGAAATTAAGAAGGATAATTACCATGAAGGTTTTTTGCCCCACAGATGTTACAAAGCACGTTTCTGTGTCTGCGTCTTCTGGATACAGTGCCTGCCATCTTGTGGACAAGCCACACTCTGAATCCTTGAGATGAATACTTAAAGACCATAATATTTTGTGTATGTGATATTTGTAGCTCAATGCAAACAATCTTTCTTCTTAGGGACTTATTTTTCAATTGAAGTTACTTGAGTTTGCTTCGCTCCCTTACTTTTTGAGGATGCTTGATTTCCTCTGCTCCACTTGTTAAAACTATCAAATGCAAAATTCTCTGCAGTTTTTTATTTGAATAAGTTTAAGTCAATAACCTAAAATGTTTATCTGAGAACAAATCAGAAGTAATTCCGAGAAATCTGTCAAAGCAGCATAATTGCTACATGCCAACAATAAGGAGAAAATAATTTTAGAAATTCCCTTGCTTCAAATCTGAAAGCAAAAATATTCCTCTTATTACAGACATAAACAACTTGTACAAATATTATTTGAAAATAAGACATCTATATTCTTTGTTGACATATACTAGCTTGATACTTTCTTGGTAGAATTCAAGTGACAACTCTCATATCATTCTTTAGTGAGTGAAAAATCCTTTCCAAATGCAATAAGGATTCATTTTATGGGGAAGGCTCTAATCCCCAGTATTTGTCAAAATATTATGCTTGCTGAATGAGATAATTTCCCTTTTGTAAAAGTCCTTTGGAGACAGTCCCACTACCTGTTTTTCCAAAATTTATGGTAAATATTCCCAAAAACAAGTATGCAAAAGTTTTAAAAAATTGTTACAAAGGAGATGTTTTTGCTGGGAGATGGAAAGTACAGTTCTAACAAGAAACAGCTTCAGCTATTGGCCTGACTTAAAATCTAATTTGGACTCAATTTTTTGTTTAAAATAAAAAGGATTGTAATTCAAATTTGATTAAATTAATAAAAGTTAGTGGATGGATTGTCACTATTGTCACTCCCATCTGATTAAAGAAACATTAAGGTTCATTGTGCTGGTAGCTGTGCCTGCCCTACAGGTGCTCAGAGCCATTCCTGGCTTTAGGGCAGATTTCTGACTTCAGTTCTGAACTGCTCCTGCAGAGATGCTGGGAAGGTGGCTGATTCCCAAGCCCTCCCAGCACCCAGGTGTAACAGAATTAGTGCCACAGAGGTGGCAGCTCCTAACAGCAGATTTGTGAGGCAACTCTGGGGTGCTGAAAGCTATCAAGGAAGTGGCAAAGCAGCAGGGTCAGATATACAAATGAGGGTAACACAGTCTGCTCAGAGAACTGACGACTTACTAAACAATCATCTGGGACTAAACCCACGTGTTGCAACTGTGTGAAGGTCCTGAAAGAGCTGGCTCTAATGACAATTAATGAGGCCGTGGACAATGTGATAATCATAAGGAACTGAGTTTGCTGACCAGTGCTGGACAGTTATTTATAACCTGGACTAAACTGAGCCATAAATTTGCAGAGAAGCAGTTTATTTTTAGTTACTGTAGATTCTGTTGTGATTGTGTCACAGACCACATGATTTTGCTGCAGGGCAAATTCAGGAGGAGCTGTGCATACAATCAAGAATCTCTGCACCCAGCAGATCAGCCAGCTCTCCCCAGCCTACCTGAGGCTTTCTAGTTCACTTATCTTTATTACAAGTCTTTGTAAGCATGTTCAATTGTTTACTGATTGCTTTGTTTATCATAAAGGATCGGTCTGAAAAGACAAAGGTTTCATTTCAAACAAGGAGTGTCCCAAACATTGGCATCCAGTGTAACAAGCCACTCAAGGCTGCACAGCAAATTTGGGGAAGTGTTTCCTTACTGTGTAGCAATGGCTGCCGAGATTGCATTTCACCAAGATTAGTCATCTGTTTGGTAAATGGTTGTCAATGCTCACACTGCTGTTGCTGTTTGAGCTCTGTAGCTGTGACATTTGTACCCAGATGATGGTAAGCTTCCTGGCTTGCTGCTTCCTACAGACAATCAAGTGACAAGATACAACATAATGTGTGAGCTTCTGAAACAGGAACTGAGCCCTTCCAAGCTGAGACTTGAGAGATTCACTGAATCAATGAAGGCAGTCCTGCAGAGGTGGGCAACTGAAATGCTAAACATGATGTCAAACCTATCCTTAAATCATGTAACCTAAGTAAAAAAACCTAGAAATTATAACCCAATACATAAATCAGTATCGATAACTCATAAAGTGAGAGAAGCACAAGAAAATAAATGCTTACAGGCATCTAGCTTTGCACATAATGTGTGAGGGATGCTAGAAACAGACTTTAAGAGAAGGGGATATTTGAGGCCTGAAGGAAAGCCTTATTGGATAACTATGAATTTTTAGTAATATGGTCTCAATCTTTATACATATTTCTCTATTTCTTGCCTATATCCCAACTAGATCACAATAATCCTGGATTCCAGATGACAGCTGTGTGAGTATTCTATCAGAATTATGCACAAGAGAATACTATATCACTCCTTACTCACTTTAGATCCACAGAGTTGGATCAAAACACTTCATGAAAACATGTCTGGCTGCTGCCTCAGGCAAAATAGCAGGAAGCTTCACTGTAAGATTTAGATCAGTGATTTCAGTGTCAGATACAAGAGCTGGCAAGGCTGATTTATGCCAAGATTATACCACAGCTTGGCCAAAGAGCAGGTCAGGCATTATTCTGGAGGAAGGGTAAGAAGAAAGGATTTTTTCACCATTTCATTCAGCAATGACATCAGAGCACTGGAAATCATGTTTCAGTTCTGTCTACAGGAAAAATAATCAGGCAGCTTTATTTTTTAAATCACATCATTCCTGCACCCTGTCAAGGGAGTAGGAAGATTAATTTGAAGGGTAAATGGTTGGAGAATCATAATTTTCCTCTCTATTTTGTCATGGCATTAATAGATAATCCATCAAATAATGGATAACTTAACCAAGACAGACCTGCTGTTTTTAAAGGTGAAGCTTTTCTATCATAACCATTGCTTTTTGGTTGTTCATACTAGGAGAACCATTACTGGCAGTGAGTGGTTATTCTCCTCATAATCCTTTACATGAAGTGCCAAGTGTTCTGAGAAAAAGAAATCTATCATTACCTCTTTTGACACCACACTTCTGTCTTGCTCTCTAGGGGAGATAATATAATTTACATACATAAATGTTTTGCTGTACTGTGTTTTGCAGTCTGGCAGCTTTATCAGTTGTTGTGATGATCAAATAACGCTACAGGAGTTGGTAATTAAGAAGGAAGCAGTACTAGAAGGACAGCAAAGTACTAATATTCAGGTTTGGATTAATTTCACAATTCTGTCAATCAATTGCATTCCTGGGGAATCATCTGCAGTTTTAGACTAGATATACTGCTTCTGTTTAATGTGATAAATGACACTGAAGTGTGAGATCCTGTTGTCATCTTTGAGGCTTCTCATGTGAACTTCAACACTTGTATCATTGTACTAACTGTTGAAATTGTGTTGGAGTTTTTGTTCTGTTTGCTTAGCAACTTGAATCAGCCATTGCAGCAGTGAAGAAAAAAACAAACATGCTTTCAGATTATTTGGCTTAATATATCTACCTTACTTCTCTTTAAATCTCTCTTTGTACATTGATCATTGCTCTGAAACTGCATTCTGGTACACCTCCATACATATTTAGTATTGCTGAAATGATCAAAAGTCATAGAAATTATCTACCTTCAACAAATCAGTACATGCAAAATTACATACACACATAAAAAAAGATTTATTTGTATGTGTGCAAGTCCTGTGATTTCCAGGCAGGAGAAATTTAAGGTGAGATGAAGGTTTACTTATTTTACACATGTTATTGAGACCATATTATAGTATGTAAAATATGGCTAACAGGCTTTTAAATGTACATCGACTTTTGAACTTCAATTAGCTTCATTTACAGAAGCCTAGTGCTGTAAAAGCAAAGGGTAGTAAATCCAGCATGCAATTATTTTTGGGGTTAAACTGACATCTGCTGGTGTTCTGCAATAGCATGTGTGCAATCAGTGTGATGACAAAACATCCACTATATTCTTTGTACATTTCCACGGTGCTGTTAGCAGCCCTGATGATGACTCAGTACAGCAGAGAGAAGCTGAACAGTGAACAGAGCAGGTGGGGCTGCTGATCACACCTTGCCACGGGACTGGGATGGAGCAGAACTCTCGTGGTTACATCCTGCTGCATTTGTGTGTCAGGCTTCTGAAACTGCCACGGGGCCCTTTTTACTTATGTTTTTTTTTAAACAAGTTATGTTTATAATCTTCAGGTACACAGCTCATGAGGAAGCAGGGGTGGGGGTGAGCTAAAAAGCTGTATCAGTTTCTAGCCACATTTCCTCATGCATGCCTTGAGCTGGCACTGGCTGTGTCCCATCCAGTCACCCAGTGTGCCACAGGAAGGGAACTTCTGTGGGTGCCAACGTGCAGGCAGCAGCTTTGGGGGAGCTCTGTGGGCTTCCTGGGCCTCACCCAGCTTGGTTGTTGGGCTGTAGCTCTGTTCCATTAGACTATGAAATTTGGCACAAAATAACCCTGCTTGTGCTGGAGATCAGAGGGGATGAATGCAGCTGGCCTTAATTTCTGGTTATTATCAATTTGGCATTCTAGTCTGGTTGTGTTTAATGAGAACATCCGCAATCACAGATTCACAAATAGTGCTACTTATTGAAGCAACAGAAATACAGATTTGGAATTGCTGTTGATAAATGCTGTTAGTGCATTAGCACCAACCAATGGTTAATTAAGCTAAGTTAGCTTCAAGCTAAATTAAAAATTCAGTTTTTCATTACATTTCACAGTCATTTAAGCTTCGTTTCACCCATGTATGGTCTGACACAGAAACATGAAACTTACTAAAGAGGCATCTCTCCTTTGGGGAGGAGAGAGGAGCAAAACCATCCACTTGTCTATGAAATGGGGTCATATTCTCATCCTCTACATGGAGAATTCCAAATATCAATTTTATATTTTCAGATAAACAGAGGTGAGACAGTAGTCAAATATAATTGGTTACCTGTTGCTTCCATCTTAGATAGTGGGGAGGAAGGCACTTTCTCAGTTGCATGCTGGTGGATGTTTCATAGCTAAATGAGGGATAATGAGGATTTCAGTTACCTTTGGTCAGGATGAGTGAGGACTAATGGTTGAATCAAAAGCAGAACAGAGGCATGATACTTCAGTCTTGTTTCCTCCTCCACTCAGCTGAGGCAGCAGTAAAGGTCATCTGACCTTTGCTTGATCATCTTCATTCCCATCAACATTTTACAACTGCACATCATCATCACAGAATCATAGAACAGTGTGGGTTGGAAGGGACCTTTAAATATCATTTAAAGTCCAAGGCCCCTGCAATGAGCAGAAACATCTTTCAGTAGACCAGGTTGCTCAGAGCCCTGTCCAACCTGGCCTTGAATGTTTCCAGGCACATCCACCACCTCTCTGGGCAAACTGTGACAATTGTTTACCACCCACATTATAAAAGTCTCATTTTTTAATATCTAATCTAATCAAAACTGACCCCTCCTTCCATTTAAAATCATAATATCTTTTCCTGTTGCAACAGGCCCTGCTAAAGTTTGTCTCCAATTTTCTTATAGATCCCCTTCAAGTATTGAAAGGAACAGTAAGATCACTCTGAAGCCTTCTCCAGGCTGAACATCTCCAGCTCTCCCAGCCTGTCTCCACAGCAGAGGTGCTGCAGCCCTTGGCACATCTGCATGGCCACCTCTGGACTCACTTCAGCAGCTCCACGCCCTTGTTCTGCTGGGGGCCACAGACCTGGATGCAGCCCTGCAGGTGGAGTTTCATGAGAGTGGAGCAGAGAGACAAAATCCCCTTCCTTGGCCTGCTGGCCACACATCTCCTCACAGGACCAGATTTCTACTGCTAAGACGGCCTGCTGTGTGTGGATAAGGGGGCTGAGGGCCTGTCTCCATACCATGTGTGAGTACACTCTCTACTTCACTGACGCACTGGGCTGGGAGCTCTACACTTTAGCCCAGACACCATGAAGGGCTTAAGCTCACTCAAGTCAAGGTGTAATATAAGCAAATGCCTCAATTCATCCTTGCCTAACCAGCCTCATCAATTCTCCATAGCAAACCTGCCAATTTTCCACAAGCTTGTCACTGAGAATCAGGAATAAAAGACCTTAACACCAATGTAGTATTAACAGGCAGGGGTTTACTTTTTATGGCGCCTGATGGACAGGATAACTTTGCCTAAGGTGCACGCTTGGCTCAAGGTGGTACAAGTATTTATTAGCAAGGATATACATATTCCTCAGGAAAGTGTTACAGTTTGTTACTGTAGGTGGCCACAGAGCCCATTGCCTGTGTTGGACTGATTTGTTCCACTGAGCACTACACAACATTCCATTAATTGTGACTTCTGTGTAATTGTCCACACACTCACAAGTGCTGTGGTGACCTGGTCAGCCACAGGCTGGCTAAAGCTGATGTTTCTTTCACCCAGTGCCATCCAGCAAAAGGACTGGAAAGGCAGAATTAGCAAATGGTGAGCAGGGTGAAAAGGAGGATGGGTAGTGAGAGGAAATACATACCAGTAAATGGATGCCAACTGCCTACTTGGACATTTGGGGGGAACTGTAGTAGGGCAAAAAGAAGAAATGTTACTGGGCAAGGAGGAGCACGGGCCAGCCTAGACTAGATGCAAAACACAACACATGAGAGAGCATGGCAGCTGGAGTAAAAAGGCTTTCAGTTGAAGGCCAGGCCTTATTTCACCCTGGGAGACGTGTTCTCTTGGCTTCTCTTTTCTGTGGCTCCTAAGCTGCCCATAGCCACCTGGGGAGGGGAGTTTAGTTAGTAAGAGAACAATTATTCCTACTTTAGTTAATCCAGGCCAACAAAGCCCAAATTAGTCAGGTTCTGCTCCTGAGAAAAATAATATATTATGTGATTTCTTGGTAATGGTGTAAATATATTCACCTCTAAGTCTAGTTCTAATCTCAGTGCTGGTGAATCACACTCCACACTCCTCTCCCTAAATCGGGGGGACTGGAGCATTCATGCCCTCAATACTCTCAACATCTGATGACATCCCCAAGCACCCATACTTGCAGGTGAATCAATATATTACTGTGACTGCAGAGCTTCCTGTTGGGTTTATCATCACTTTGGGTAAACTTCTTTCATCCTATAAAACCTGACTCCTTGCTCCAGGATGGATTTGAAGTTTTATGCGTGTTCCTTAGGGCAAGGTTCAAGAAGAGATTTAAATACAAAACTAGGACTTTGACGGATTTTAGATGTTTTCAGCCAAAAGGCCTTATGAACTGTCCCTGCTGATAACCTGCAGGGGTTATCAAGTCCCTTCAGTCTAAGGTAGATTCACACAAACCAGTGTGTGGAGCAGTCCCTTTTGAAGCCCGTTTAGGATCTGGCCATAATTTACTTCTGTGTTATCCCGGAGCTGGATAGGGGAACGACTGACATACTCTTGTGTTTTCCAAAGACTGAATCCAATTCAATTCCTTGTAAAGGCACTACCTAAAATCACTGAATCTTAAACTTCAAAGTTTTGTTGATCATTTTATACGTTCTTGTATGTTGTCTGAAATATCTGATCTGGTAAGGTAAAGGGCACTGTAGAATTAGTGAAGTGATTTATTTCCCTGCAGTGTCACAGAACGCGGTGCTTGGCCGCGCTGCTGACGGGGCAGTTGAAGATTACTGGTTTAATCTGAGCGAGCTCCTGGCGAAAGCCGCGGAGTTCCCGATGGCCG
Source organism: Geospiza fortis (assembly GCF_000277835.1). Taxonomy (NCBI): domain Eukaryota; kingdom Metazoa; phylum Chordata; class Aves; order Passeriformes; family Thraupidae; genus Geospiza; species Geospiza fortis. The sequence continues at coordinate 7,094,593 of NW_005054319.1, forward strand.
TGACTGCGAAATGCGCCAGGAGTGCCTTTACTTCCACAGGCTTTCCCCTTCCCTTCCCGTCCTGCCCAGACACGCCACTCCGGGAG
>NW_005054319.1:7095028-7127104 GCF_000277835.1 Geospiza fortis
GGCCAGCCGTGTCCCGAGCGGCGCAGTCCCGGTCTCGGTCCCGGGACGGCCCGGGAGAGGCCGTGGGCGACACCTCCTGCCCTCGGCGATGCGGGCGGGGGCCGAGCGAGGCCGGAGTTTCGCTTTCCCGAGTGTGGCAGGCGGACGGTGGCCCTTTCCCTAGGGAATGCTCTCGGGATCCGCGCGGCAGCAGCTCCTCTCGGAGCGGCCCTGCCCCGGGGAGGGGGTTACTCACAGGATGAAGCCACTCACAGGATTATTCCAAAACTATTGATTACTTGATAAAAGTAATACTCTAGTCTCTGAAATCGCTCCTGCCGGCGGAACACGCCGTGCTTCTTCTTTTACTTCTACTTTTACTACTATACTTCGCCAGTATAGAATTCAGTGTGACCACAGTGCCGTTGGTTCTTCCTGAAATAATATGTCAGAGTCTTTTTTTTTTGTTGTGATTACTAGATTTTATTCTCTCAGAAATGCCTGGGAAATTTGAACAACTTTGAGATAGTATTTCTCAGCAGGTTGGTAAACTTGGAAGTTGTTCAGATTTCAGACGAAGTTGGTGGTCCAAGAAGGTGCTGTGTTAGGGCTTTGCACTGCAAAAATCCGAGTGCTCTGATAAACCTGTATATCCTGCTGGGTTGTTAAAAACTTCAACCTGTATTTCATTCTCGGTGTTGCTGACTGGTAGCTGTCTTAGACTCTGATGTGCAGGGAGCCTTCTAAACCACCCCTGGTGTTGGAGGGCAGCTTGGGATTTCTAGTGAAGAGGACTGCGTAGGAATTGTTTAATTTAAGGATTAAATTGTGTCAAATTTTAGCAAGAGATTAAGGGAAGGCCATCAACAGATTTGTTTGGCCAGACTAGGTTAGGATAGCTGTAATTGTAAGCAGTTCTTTACTGGATGGGTTTTTGGTTGGTTGGTTTTTTACATACCAAGCAGAGAGGCGGGCTCTTACCTTCTTTTTCAAGACCAGGAGTGTGAAACACGTTTGCACATTTGCACATTTGCACTGGCTGTATGAAGTGATGGTTCAAATATCTCTTCAGAGTTGACATTTAAAGCAGAAGGGACATTAGAAAAATGAAATTGAGAAGCTGAAGTTGTGGTTACATCTACAATGTTCAGTAATTTGAAGAGGCTTTTTTGTAGTCCCAATATCATCTTGATGTTTATTAGGAATTTTTGTTTCAATAGATAACTTCAAGGAATTCATACATGGTTTTAGTTTTTTACCATTCACTGTAGTACTTTGTACATGTTATTTGTGCTACAGATTTGAAACTTTAAAAAAAAAAGAAAAGGGATTCCACAAAGCGCTGTGAGGACCTGAGACCTGTTCATGTTTGCCTACAGAAATAGGGAAAAAAAGTGAAAGTGCAGAAAAAGCACTGTGATCACTTTTAAACTGAAATGGTTGTTCAAAACCATTTGGTGGTAAGAAATGAACATGCAATGTAATTTAAAATAAGTAAATATCAAGACTTGAAGTGTTCATGCTGGAAGTTATATAACTTTTAAATCTGTGAACAGGTGTCATTCAATTTCTTACAATTTGCTTGTCAGTGAAGCAGAGCTGAGCAGCTCAAGTAGCTGTGTGTTTAACCCCACCTGGCAACTGAGCACCACACAGCTGCTCACTCACTGCACCCCTGAAGAAACTGGATGGCTGTGAGAAAACTCATGGGCTGAGATAGGAACTGTTTCATAATTGAAATAAAATAATAAGAAAAGTAATGGTTTAATAGTTGTAATGAAGAGGAAACTAGCAGAGGGAAATAAAATCCAGTAAGTGAAGCAAATGAGAGCAATTGCTCACCAGCAACCAACCATTGCCCAGCCAGTCCCTGAGTAGTATTTCCCTCCCAAAAACCTTCCTGCTTTTATTGCTGAGTGTGATGCTTTATGGTCTGGAATATCCCTTTGGTCAGCTGGGGTCAGCTGTTCTGGCAGTGTCCCCTCCTGGCTTCCTGTACACCCCCAGCTAACACCAGCACTCCAAGTGGGGCCAGTAGATCGCGATTCAGCTCTGTAGTTTAGTCACAAGGAGAAAACTTCTCTTTTCTAAAGAAATCAGAAGATCAGTGTTTTTTAAAGCTATAGCTGTGAAATACTTGTTGCTACAAAAACTTACTGAGTTTCAACATCTTTGACTGCTGTCCTGTTTCCTCTTCATTCTGCCAAAGCTGCAGTGCAGTGTGAGTATGAGAAAAGTGGGAAGGAGCAATGTTTGTCCCAGGCTTACCACAATTACTGCTCCAGCACCTGTAGGCATGTCTGTTCCTCTGTACCACTCCTGGCCACAGGGCTACTATAAAACCCACACTTGATTGAGTACACAATCCCTTTGTAATACACCTTTCCACATTTCTGCTAAACCTGCTGGGAAGACTGTGGGATTCCTGAATTATATAAACATTGGTGTTTGCTGGTGTATCCCCATGCCTCCAGTTGTAACCTGGAACAGTGAACAAACCTGTGACAAGTTCTTTATGGAAGTGTTTATAGATTTCACTGAAATCCTGATGAAAGCTGTGTAGTGTGAGGAAGGTAATCAACAGTATTCCAGGGACTTTTCCATGCTCTGGGAGAGTGGAAAGGCAAGTGTCATTGTTGGGGACTTGTGTGCTGGGTCTCACCCAAGCTTTGTGTGGATGGAGTGACACCAGTCCCAAACAGACACACCCGAAATTCTTTTTCTTTGCATGTTGTCTTTTCTACCTGCAGATTGCATCAGTGCAATTTCCCTTCTTTTATTCATAGTAGTGCTGTGGGTAATTGGAGCTTCTATATAACCTTCATAGCACCATAGAATTAATATTCCAAATACAGGTTGCCTTTCCCAGACAGTACTGAGTGAAAAGACCTGCATGTGTACAGAGGGATCGTTGTGTGCAGCAACAGAATGGAGTGTGGCTCTTGGGGAGCTGTCTGATGGTCCTCAGGAGGAAGGGGGAAAGGGAGATGCTTGGTCAGCATTGATGCCATGAGACCTTGTTCCACAAAGAAAATGGTGGGCAAGCTACAGGAAGTGGGTAGGTGGGGAGGAGGAGAGGAAGTCTGCATTGAACCCACAGTAGTTTCTTGGTGGTGGTCAGCATTCCTATCCTCAAAATAACCAAAATAACAATTGGTGGAGGAAAAGTTGCCCTACAAACTCATTAAAACATGGCGAAGAAGCAAAAATGGCAAGTGTAGATATATTAGATATATTTGATATCTAATATATCTAATTTGGTATAAAAGCTTTGAGTTCAGTTGGACATGCTTAATTGTTTGGGTTTCTTTTTCCTTTAATACAATTACTTCTTCTTTCAAATTACAGCAGAGGTAAATAGTATTTTTAAAATATTGAAGTTTCACCACAAACCAGGCTTACATTGGTTAGCAGCTACCATGTGGCCTATCATACTGTTCTGTTTTTCAGGAGAACAAGAGAGATTAGAAATAATGTTGAAAATTATGATACTTAGATTGTTTAGTATACTAATAAAGCCCCACCTCCCTGCTTTAGTGTTTTTAATTTATAAAGGAAGAATTGGTGTTGAGGCAAAGTGTAAAAAATTCCCAGTGAAAAGGAATTGGGAAGTAGGCAACAACAGTGAAATCATGATTAACATTAAATACTATCAGAAACAAATACCAGCCAATTAATTTTATGCTGGTAAAAGTCCCTTTTAATTTAGTTATCTTCTTGCTGCTGATTTGAGCCTAATTATTTGTCAATTGCCATTAATAAATAATACCTTTTGTTATGATTTTCTCTCTTTTATGTTTTAGATATGTCTGCTGCAAGTGCCAATCCTGTCCCATCTGCACCACCTTCTTATGAGGAAGCTGTAGGAATCAATGTGAACTATCCTCACCCCTATCCCGTCCCTGACCCTGGACTGAAGCCAGATGGGAAGGGAACGAACCTTCCTCCACACATGGGACAGCCTCCACCAGCAAATAACCCCAGTAAGCCTCCAGAACTCTTCTGTACCTCATGTTAAGGTGGTATCAAAGTGGTTGTATAATAGGTGTTGTTAGAAGATGAAAAATTGTGGTTTGCAGGTGTTCAACACCTGCCAAAAATACTTTTGAAGAGAATAAGATTAATCTTTTCTTGTGAATCCCTCAGTGTGCAGTGATATCAGTAACATCATTTGGCTTTCTGCAGTTTTTAGTGCAGCTTTATTTTTAAGACATTGTATTTCTGCATTAGGAAATGCCATGGTTATTTCTGTCATTGTGGATTTCATTGTTCTGAGCCCTGAATATTTCAGTTATACCTGGTTTAGAGGAAGTTGATTGCTACTCTTTTTTCCTGTTCCTCGTGGAGTAACCAGCCATTTCTCTGCTCAGTTACTGTTCAGACGGTGTACGTGCAGCAGCCAGTTATGTTTTATGACCGCCCAGTTCAGATGGTCTGCCCTTCCTGTAACCAGGTGATAGTGACGCGTCTCTCGTACGACTCAGGAGCTTTGACCTGGCTGTCATGTGGTGGCCTCTGCCTTCTGGGGTAAGTCAACTCCAATTTGCACTTTTACCTTGACTTTTTTTAGCTCTAACATAGAGCTAAACAGAGCTCTCAGGTTTTCTTTCTTTGTGTGGGACCTGAGCCTTCAATTAGCCTGCATCTGTGTCCTACTGGACCTTAAAGCAGTTCTGGAACATTACAGTAATGGACTCCATAGCCATGTGTGTTCTTCCTAAAGCTTATGGCACCAGTTTTGCTGATTGCTTTTGAACAAAATACATTTTACCTTTTGTGTGTATAAAAAGTGGTAAAGCAGTGTTTTTCTTTCTTTTTGCCTCTGCAGGTGTATAGCAGGCTGCTGCCTAATTCCCTTCTGCATTGATGCCCTAAAGGATGTGGATCACACCTGTCCGAAATGCAGCGCTCTTGTTGGCTCTTACAAACGTTTATAGCCAGTGTTTATACATTGAATGATGAAGTTGTTTAGCACCTGTACAAGCCCTCTCTGAAGCATTATGGAGACTTTCCATTTTTCTGTGCATCCTGTCACTGGAAACCAATAAAAAGTAATGTTTATTGCTAGATGGTTTGAATACACAATTGCTTGAGAGGAGTCTCACTTAGGTCTGTGAAGAACATACCTAATCTGTATGGGCCACTCAGTCCAGCACCAATGGAGAGCATGGAGTATTTCTTTTTTTGCTTAATACAGGACAGGTTGGTGATATTCTTCAGTTAATTGTGTCTCAGGCATGATGCACATTGTACTTGCATTGAGACTGTAAAGTCTCAGCACAGAGCAAGCGGAGGACAGGAGGACAGGAGAACTATTTAGGCTCATGCTTTGGCAGCAGCACTGTTTATGAGCTTGCAGGGAGTTGCCTCAGAGACAGGTGCTCCTCCTTGAAAAAACAAATCTTTTGTTGTCATCTTTTTATGAGCACTAGAATTAATTGTAAAACTTTTGTAGTTTGAAGAGAACCAAACCTGAAGGCTTCTTCCTTCTTGGAAGTAGCTTTTCCAAATGGACAATTCAGGTGGTTGTGCAAAAATAGTGAATGAATCTAGTATCTGAATTTTCTTGCCAGTTTCAAGTCTAGTCATGTTTCTAATCTGAAGTAAAGATGTTCATATAGAAGATATTTGTTCAGTGGTTTTTGTTAGGCTGAAGGCTTTCTTAACTGCTGATTGAAAGTCTGTGAAGTGTTTTCTTCATGCCAGTGGAAATGCCCAGAGAGCCTTGGTTAGAGCATTGGAAAACTTCCTTGTACATTTACGTAAGTCAGCTGATTGTCCATAAACAAACCTCAGCCTTACCTTAAGGCTCAAATTCCACCTGAAACACATAAACAAAACACCTGGGCTTTTAGTTGTTGATCTGCTCATTAATTATTGTTTCTTTATGAAGAAGGTAAAATGTGTGTTAAGGAGTTTCTCTGATTTTTCTAAATTAAATGAAAGATGAGTTCTGCTTTTAGAAACTTAAGCTGGATATGCTTATTTAAGATGATAATCACAAAAAATTAGGAAATGAGGCTCTGAAGGTTGAAGTAATTTCTGTGTCATAAGCAACTGGATCAAACAACATTTTGATGCATATCACAGAATCTGAACCACAAAATCAACTGGGTTAGAAAAGGCCTTTGAGATCATCATATCCAACCTGTGTCCTAATGCCACCTAATCAACCAGGCTGTGGGTGCTGAATACCACACCCAGTCTTTTCTGAAATACCTCCAGGGACAGTGACTCCACCATCTCCCTGGGCAGCCCATTCCAACATCTGATCACCCTTTCTGGAAAAATCTTCTTCCCAATGTCCAACCTAAATGATACCTGTCCAGAAAAGGCAGACAGGTGTTTAAACAAGGCTATGTTGGTAACACTGTATTAATATCTGTAAAAAGCTAAAATAAATACAAATAAAAAATACTGCATTTACTGTTCTTACCAAATGTGCCTTCTGTATATATTTGGTATAATTTGGTTTTTCAAAAGTCTTTCAACACTTTGTGTTTGAAATCCAGTAATTTTGTAGATCATGTACAATCTCTAGTCTTTGTCTTAATTAGGTTTTGTAAACTGATGCTGCTTGTGAGCCAGTCTGCAAGTGATTTAAGAGCTTCCTTGTGTATTTGGAAAAGGTTTCTGGTCTCCTCATCCTGTAAGAATGTACATCAGGATCTACTCACTGGGAAGAGGATGATGGAGATAAAAAGCTGGTGGTTTTGTAGCTTTCCATGCTGGTGAGGTGCTACCAACAAGTGCTGTTGTCTGCTGGTGCACCACCAGAGTGCTCTCTGTGTTCTTGAAGGGCTTGGGTGATGCTGCATTGAATTTTCTGTTCTGGTGACACGAGCAAGTCCTGTGCCTTACTGGATGTGACAGAAAATGTGCTTCTTGTCAGTTTATTGTCAGAGCAAGACAAAAAGAAGCAATGAAGCTCACAGTGTTTCCAAAATTGGGATTTGCTTGCATGGTAAGAAGGATTTTTAATTCTTTTAGTACCTTGTCAGTCTGGTCTGGATAATCCTGCTATGTATTAATTTACTAAGTCTTCTAATTGTTATTACCTTAGCTCCCCTTCTCTCTCCAAAATGATGGTTGGAAAATCTGAAGTCGTGGCACCAGAATGCAAAACACTGAATTTTTTTTTTTAATTTATGTGGACTGTCCATTGATTAAGTTCCTTGTATGGATTGAGAATAGGACACACAATGTTGGCAGCTCTTCCTTCCAATTCAGCATTTTGCAAGACTTTCTGCTGCCCCTTCTGCAGTTGTGTTTCCTTAAATGCAAAGTGTGTTTATTCTCCTGTGTATGGAATAATCTACAGACTGTGCCAAAGTAACCTGCTTTGTTAAACCTACCTTGGACAAACAAATGCAGGATATAACTTGCTTTGTGTGAAAGCACTTTGTGTTCATGTTGAAATTACTGTTTATTTTTAAAACTGACTCTATTTAAAATAAAAACTTTGTCTTTCCTATCCAGTGCTTGTAATTGGAAAATTATAATATTTGGAATGTTTCCAAACACATGAATGGCTGAAATGTTAAAAGAAGAAATGTAATTACAGGGAGAAATTTTTCAGAGTCTCACCTGGGCCAAGTATCTGATAAATGGCACTGTCTGCCTTGCAGACCAGCTGTCGCACACAGAGCCACACTGAAAATGTGTTGTTTTCCTGCAACCCGGGCCCTAGAAATATTTTTTCAATTAAAACTTTTGGGTAAAACTTCCACTTGTAATGCTGAGATTGCAAGCTGAGAGGGAAAGGTCCCTCCTGAGACTCCTTTTCTCCAGGCTGAGGCCCCCCAGCTCCCTCAGCTGTTGCTCATCAGGCTTGATGAGGAGCTCCGCTGCACGTCTCTGGTCACGCTGCAGCACCTCACTGTGCTTCTTGGTGCGAGAGGCCCGGAACTGGACACCGGACTGGAGGTGCAGCCCCATCATCCCCTTTCCCTGCAGCCATCGCTGACCCTTTCGCTCTGCCCGCCCTCGCCCTGGCTGTGCCGTGGGCTCCCCGGGGCTCGGAGGCGGATTTTGGGGCCGATCCGCCGGGCAGCGACCGCTGCCAGAGCCCTGCGGCGGACAGGTGGCCCCTCCATCGCTTAACTTCGGCTGCGAAAGCGCCCTGGAAAGCGTTGGTGCCTCGCAGCGCTTCGCGGCGTTTTCCCCACAGGTGGGGGGCGTTCGTGCTGCTGCCTCGGGCCGTGCCCGGCGCTGTGAGGGGGGCTCCGGGCCGTGCCCGGCGCTGTGAGGGGGGCTCCGGGACGTGCCCGGCGCTGTGAGGGGCCCCCGGCTGCGGGCTCTCGGCGGTGCCCGGCGCTGTGAGGGGGGCTCTAGGACGTGCCAGGCGGAGCTGCCGGCCATGGGAGGGCTGCGAGCGCAGGGAGGCGGAGGTGCGGCCAGCGCCCCGGTGGGTGTGGGACCCTGGCCAAGGGCACTTCCCTCCTGCCTTCGGCTGTTGGGGCTCACGTCAGTGTTACGATAGTATTAATTTAATATTATTTTTGGGGCCTATACAAAGCGGGCTTTGTAAAAGCTCAGGCTTTCTTGGCAATAATGGTGAACAATTCTCTGGTGTCCACGGACAGGCTTACCCTGTTGTGTGACAGATGGTACTTTTTATTAAATTCGTTTTCCAAACTTGCGTACCGTATCCATTAAAATGGATGAATACTTTTCTGAGACTTACAGCCAGAGTGGATCTCTAGTGTGTCATTAAACCAGTGTGTTTGCAGCATGTGTGTCAGATTTTCTTCCATTTTTTAAGATTATCTAGGACAGCAATGTGCTGGAAATTTCTCTTCAGTAGGTTCTTTTTCTGCCTGTTTTGGGGGTGGTGTTTTGATTTTTTAGGAAAAGCTCACCTGGTGTTAGGTAGGAAAAAATGCATACAAGATGTTGAGTCTTGGGCTCCATCCTGCACTTGCCAATCACTACATGAGAGATGTCACCTGAGTCAAGTGCGCAGGGCACTTACGTGATATTTTATCTTAAAGATTTGACTTCAGTGTGCATTTAGGACCTAGCTGCTATTCAGGCATTTAATTCCATATTTAGATGTTTCAATAAAAACTGCCCTGGTTTGCAGTGAGCAGTAGCTCAGCCTAGACCAGAGGGCTTGCAGCAGGAGGAAACAAGCATTTGCCTGCCCACACAGCTCCCCTTGGGAGGTGCTGGCACACAGGCACGGCTGAGGTGTGGCCATGGCTCAGGGGTACATGGGCTCTGAGTGCATGGGCAGTGTGGGAAGAGCCCTGGGCCAGGAAGAGGGGTCTGCCTGGAAGGCCTGTGTTTGCTGTGTTCTACAAACCTGATTGGTACCAGAAGGATGGTGGTTCAGTGGTTTTGTGTGTTATTCACACACAATTTCACCCATTTGAGGTTTGAGACTTTGGTGGGATGAGCTGCTTCCCATGAACTTGCTTGCTCCCAATGGAAACCCCTTCCCTTTACTCCCAAAGCTTTGGCTTTCATCCTGTGTGCTTTTTGGTTGATTGTCAAGGGGTGATTGCTAGGGTGGCTTTTACATTTGTTAATTTAGTTTAAACTCACTGTATGGAATTGTTCTGAGCATTTGCTCCATTATGATGCCATATACCTATTTTTTTTTCCTTGCAGTTTTGTGGGATTTCTAATAGATTAACTTTTATTTCTCTTCTTTTGCAAAAAGGCTGAAATGCTGTTGGGAATGGGATCGGGGTGATGTATCTGTCTCTCCCCCTTACCATAACCTCCCCCTCCCCTCTGCAGGCTGCCCCTACCAGAGCCCCTCCTCTGGCAGGAAGAGGGGAGTTGAAATAGTGAGCTCCTGCTTTGTGAAGGAAATTTTCTTTCAGTGCCTTGCTCAGAGGTGCCTTTGAGAGCAGAACTGATGTGTTTTTGTTAACTTATGGTCTGAGGAGGTGATTTCGATGGCCACAGGGTTGCTCGCCATCATTTCACTCTGTGCTGTTGTGGCTGGAGCTTCAGGTAGTAAGTAGAAGAAATTTTTCCTCTGCTAAGATTGATCTCTCTCAATGCAGAATACTTCTACTAAGAAATGTTCTCACTAGGAAAACTTCAGAGAATTGTGTTACAGCTTGTAGATTTGCAGTAATTCTTGTAGCAGCTTTGTCTGGATTTTTAGTGTAGTGTAGCAGTTTGCTTTGCTGAGCTCTTTGGGTGGTACTGGGCAGGTGGGAGAGCACTCCTTGGAGAGGATGCATTAAATAGTGCATCTTCCTTCAGCATTCTGGGGAAAGCAACAGAAATAGTGAGATTGTGTCAGTCTGTATACTTGATAGAAAAACTCTCATGGATTTATTTATTTGTTTTAAGGACCATGCTTTGATTTCAGTAATTTCACTGAAATTCAGAAGCAGCAGGTCTGCCTTGAGCTGCACAGAAATTTGCAGCGCTTCTCTGTTCTGTTACCTGTCATTGCAGGATCCTCAGAGAGGTTAAGTTATGGAGCTTCCTGTTCTGCAGAATGTGCAGGTGAGTAAAAGAAGATAAGAAAAGAGGAATTTGAAAACTTGCACAGGGATATTGTGTTCTGAGAAGAATGATACTTATCGCTGAGTGATCAGCATTCATGGAAGTAGCAGAGAAGTTCCACCAAGGTTTACCAGGTCCACACCTGCCTGAAGTGTGCATTCTGTGAACTCTGAAAAACTCCTAAACATTAGAGCTGAGCAAAGGACTAAACCAGTGTGGGACTAAGCCCAGCCATGAGTATGAAGAGCAGATCTATTTCACCCTGCTGTGGTGAAAGTCCTGCTTTGCTGCTCTCTGAAAGGTGCTGAAAGAGCATCGTGCTGTAAATGCATTACATATCTGTTCTGCCCTTGGAAATTAACTTCTTGCCTTGAAGGAAATTGTGAGGTTATATGCTTGGGAGAGGGGAAGTCATTTCACGCTCCCTACAGGAGCTATGGCTGGCACACAGGGTGTTTTCAGAAACCCAGTTCTTTCAATTGAAAGTCCAAGTGGGAGCAATCTAAATATCCATCCCTTTACTTAGCTGATTTCCATGGCTGAAAGATTAAAAGATAGAAAAAAATAGAGAGAAGGGGAAGTTTAATAGGCTAAAGTAACACCCTCTTTTTTTGTTTATTTCCTAGGACACAGTGCATCTTACTTCCACAAAAGAGCTAGATACAGCTACAGGTATTCAGCAGTCACCAACACATTCCTGCAGGGAAATAGTTACAAAAGCAGTGGCATCTCTCTGGAGAGCACAGTGATCATTGAAGTATTGGGGAATTGCCAGATAGTTTTGAAAGTAAGTATTGTCATAATTGTTTGAGTGATTGAAATGAGCTGATGTGGAATCTTATTTTTCTTTGGGATTATTGCTACATTTCAAACATTTGTTTTTCATGTAATTAAAAGCTACTTTGATTCTGGATCTCATAATTAGAATTGCAGTATTTCTTTGATGCACTACAACTTGAAATTAGGTATTTGCCAGTTTTAAAAGGCAGATTAAGCAATAATTGTATTATTTTCTAAGTGGCACAACAGTTTCATGGTTTTGTGTTATGAAGTACAGAACTGGAGGTGAAGCCAATCCTTGAAAGGAACTTGTTTTACTTTAAAGCACTTTGATATCTGTAGTAATAATTTTAAAATAGCAAGCATTTTAAAGAGAACTTGAGGAACTTGTATGATGTGCTGGATTGGTGCCATTCCTAGCCCAGTGTAAAATTCAATCTTGTACCACTCCATTCATCACAACAGGAGATCTGTCTCTGACAAGAGCAGCAGGGCAGTTTCAAACTGTAGAGCTTCTCCTAGGGTTAGTCCTGTGGTAGGCCAGGTGGAGAAATACAGTGCTTTAGAACTACAGGGGCAGCAAGGAAAATCAATTTCTCAGCTGCCTGGGCTTTCCTTCAGGTTAACAGAGGGGATAATTCACTGGTTTTGCTTAGTAGACGTGTCTACTAAATGCACACCCATGAGGCCAACAAAGAGCACAGTTATCTCTGTCCTAGCACATGGATAAAAATTAACTGGTTAGTGATTTGATGGAAAAGGGATATAATAGTGCTGTATAAAATGGGTTTAATAGTGAATGAAACTTCTTCACAGAAGAACTTTCTGGAAACTGCCTCAGATATACCACTTGAAGATAGGGCTAATGCAGTTCTGTTGCAACACTGAACCTTTGTTCATAGTCTGTGATGTTTGGTGTGGATATCCTGATGTGATAAATCCACAAGTTCCTCTTGACAATGAAATATATTGCCTATAATCTTTGCTCCTAGGTGCAAGATGTACAGATTAAGAAAAGTTTTGCATCCAGAGAGGAGTCTCTGATGGAAATGGACAGTCTAAGGTAGAAAACTTTCTAATTGGTCTGGTTTTTGGGGTTTTTTTGAAACTATGTGGCTTAGGAGCAGCTTGAATGGACACTGCTCACTCTGCTTCGTACTCTACTTAATTTTAGGGGTTTTCTTTGTTTTGGTTTGGTTGGTTGTTTTTTTAGATGAGGATCCAGATATGAGCACCATAAGCAAAAATGAGAGAATGAGAGACATTTGGTCTGAGCAGGTTTTTCTTCAGCGTAATTTTCATCCCTTTGTATGTAAAAAGCATTTGGATAGTAGACAGTTCAAATTATTTTGAGTACAAATCACCAGGCCTCTAGCAGCACATGTGGATGGCAGCTCTCAGAGCTGCAGATGTTACTTCTACAGACTCTGGCATGTTGCAGTACATTTCAGAAGTTCTTGGTTTAAAAGATTCTCATAAAGCAAAACTTTGTGTTTTTTTCTTCCAAGGTATTTATATTTCATTTATTTGTCCAATGATATTTTCTTCCTTTTCTGTTTTTGGGTTTAGTAGCTCATTCATAACATATGTCAGTGTTTCTCATTGACTTGCCAAGGTATAGTCTCTAGTATAGATGGCTATACAAAAAGATCTCCTCAAACTGTGGAAGTCTGGCATTTTCCCAGAGAGTTGATGCTTCTTGTGTCATCAAAAAAAAAAGCAGTTCTGTTGTCTGATTAAGCTCAGCCTTGTAATCTTCCTCTTTGTCCTGCCACTTGGATTCTCAGCCTTTAAACAACACTGAGAGCTGAGGTAATTGACTCAATTCAAAGGGTCAAAAAGAGCAAACTTGGGGTAAATGCATTGCTTTTTATATTCATCAGGAAGAACTTTGTGTTCTCTCTATGGGCAGTGGTATCAGAGTTCAAATGAGTGTACAGGCACATCTTCTGTCAAGTTATTTGCAAGATTTTCATAGCAGTAAGAGCAGTTGTGTATTGTTTGCAGAGAAGCCAAAAAAGAGAGGTAGCAAAGAAAGCATTCAGTGAAGCTTGGCTATTTAGAATAATTATTCAGACAAGTGAGCCTTATTAGCATTTGCCTCAGCCTATTGTGAATATACAGTAGTCTAGCTTGTCCTCTGAACATGCATGTAATTTCCACAGATGGTAGCAAAAACAGGCTCAGTTGCCTGGGAGTTCAGAAACCTTTATCATATATGCCCAGTCTCTTCTGGAAGGACTCTATCCAGATGTTGTATATTAAAGTTTTATCTCTTGCTTTGTGACTGATTGACTAGATGAATAGTTAGTATCCCAGTTAATGTGCAGATGACCTGTCTAGCTCCCTGTATGGGAGCTGACCATTGGACTACAATAAATTTCTTCCTTTGGATGGTTTGTTTTTCCCCATTTAGAGGGAAAATATATGATTAAAGTATGTTACATTAGGAGTGAAAATCAATGTTAAAAAGTGATCCCTTGGAACGGTAGAAAACACTGTACTCTCAGCCTGGGATAGTAAAAGCCATTAGGAAGTGTACTAACAGCAGAGATTGGGGAATAAGTTAGGGATAGAGCCTGAGTATTCACACCTAGCAGAGCAGGAAGATACGGGTTAGTTGGGAAGCAATTGTTCTTGTGTGCATCACAGCTGAAGAGGCGAGGCGTGGTGCAGTTACTTTGCCATTCAGACATGCCTACCAAAGGCACCCTGAGTAATAAAATGGAATTTCTCTCTTAATTAAACAAGAATCATTGCCATTAAGTACATTTACTTGTAAATAATTTGCCAGGACTGCTTTTATTAAGTGTTGCAGTTATGTTGAGGATACTGTAATTATCTTGAGCAGATTTGGTTTTTGGGTTTCACAGGTTTTTTTTAAGGACTCCTTGGGTGAGGCTGAGTTTATGAAGAATAGAGGCTTGCTGTAAAGAATAGAGATTCAGAGTGAGACAGATGCATTGTGGAAGAACAGCTCTGCTAAGGAAAATCTGAGTCTAATGTCATAAATTGACTCACACACTTTGAAGCAAGAAATGATAAACTTTTTTATCACAGGGAAATACTAGAACAGCATCCTCTTCGTTTTTCTTTCCGTGATGGGAAAGTTCTGAAGCTCTGTCCTGTGAGGGGTGAACAGACCTGGGCACTGAACATCAAGCGAGGCATTCTCAGTGTGCTGCAGACAGCGCCAGAATTCTCTGCTGGTGCTGTTGTTGAGGAGGTGAGTCTGTCAGTCATGCTCTGAGGTGACTCCTAGCTCTTGTACATGTTAAGTCTACTCCACTTGTAAATAAATAAAGAGTTTTGCCACTTGGCTCAGCAGACAGTGGCAGTCATCTGATTGCTTCTTGTAGTGAATGTTCTAAAATTATCTCGGGCTACTGCTGCGTGTCAGTGCTTAGAGAGATGTTCTGCAGTAGGGCTTGGCACACCCATACATAATTGAAGTTACTCTTCCTAGTAATGCTCTTCTGAATTAATGCTTCCCTGCATGCCCACAACATTTTAAATGGAAAAGCATATGTCTGTAATTATCTGATTCAGAATAACACAGTGAAATTAAACAAACCAACAGAGCCTGGCTACTATAAACTTGACCAAGGTCGTTAAAATTATTTGCCTTTTCATGGCTTTTGTGGCAAAACTGGTTTTCTGCAATGGGGAATTTAGATCTCTGTTGTTATTACAAAAAAAAGTAATTATTATAACTAATTGCAATAACCTACACTATCTCCTTGTATTTTATGTGTGTGTGTGTGACTCAACAGTGTATGTTTGTTACTAGGTGGATGTCCTGGGAATATGCCCAACCAAGTATCAGCAAAAGGGTCCCATTCTTGTAAAGACAAGGGACTTAAACCTCTGCTCCCATCGCTCTTCTGGTTTGACTTCTATGCAGTCTGTTGTTCTTCCTCATGTGTCAGTAAGTTTTGGAGAATGACACTGACTCTTGCTTTTGACTCATTTGAAGAGTGTCTGCCCAAAGTTGAGTTCTTAGCAAAGAAATGGTGAATATTATTTTCCCTGTAATGTCTGTTATTCACAGAATTTGTTTTAATGCAAATTTGCATTGCAGTTGATGAATGTTACAGTATAAATGCAAGAGGCTGTTAGGCACCTGGATTAAACTCTCATTAAAATACTTTACAGAGGTAAACTGAAAACAGTCTGTGGGAGGGAGGAATCGAGAGATGTAAGAAAAAATACATTAGAAAAAGAAAGTTATTATTTGTAGAAAACTTTGGGAAGATAGATTTTCTAAATACCAGACTTGCAACTTTCCACTGTTGACAGAAAATACAGTCAGTGTTTAGATCTTGTGCTATTTTTATTAGGTGAATATCACCTGTCACCTGTTTCTTGTATTGTATCTACTATTCATAATTTACCAGACTTTTTTTTTTCTACTTTACTGGCCAAAACTATCTGATTAACTTTGAGGCTTTGTGAATTGAAATGAATTGACAACATTTGATGCTGACAGTTAATAGCAGTTTTTTTCAGTGTTGAAAAACTAGACTAAAATTAGGAGTGCATTAACCTCCACAGGCTGGGCACTGTCAGAGGTGTGGACGAGAGACTTCCTACTATCCCAGAACTGGAATCCTCTGTAAAGCTGGGAGAGGAAGGATTGGGTAGGCTGACACAGGTCATCAAGAATCTTCCTGAAGTATCTGTTTTTCTCAGTCTGAGCACCAGATTGTGTCCTCCCAGCTGGAATGTGTCCAGAGCATTAGGGATGGGGTCCTGGAGGAGGCCAAATGCAGCGAGTCCGACCGCGTGACGCTGCTCCCTCAGCAGGGCAGCGGGGCAGAGACGCAGACCCGGTGTGTGCTCAGACTCATGCACATGGAAACAGACACACTCTACAGTAAAGGTGACTATGCTTCTGCTAAAGTAAAGTAAATTCATTTCCTAGAAAAATTGTGACTTTGTCTTGCCTGTGAGAACTCTTTACACCCATGATTTTCACCTTTAATGGATTAAGCTGCTTTAATGTGGATGTTTTTACAGGCTGGTCTGAGCTGTCCCTTCTTTTGGGGCTTGGGCCTGCCATAACAAAACTGTGTGGATTTCCAAAACTGGGTAGGTTTCTAACAGTGATGGTCTGTAATGGCTACCTCCCCTTTATCTACTTTACATACTTCATGCACTTGTATGACGAGCATCAGCCTTCCCAGGTCCGTGGAAAATTTTTAGTTTTTATATAAATGGAGCCTCAATAATTGCAAGTCCTAATGGAATTAAGGACATGCCATGTCTGAGAACTGTTTTAATTTTTGCTCCTTCTTTGCTCTGTATGTTTCTCCTTAGGAAAATTATTTTACTGAAGTCAACAAGTGTGTTGCCTGAGGAATGATTTCCAAGTTGAACTCTAAATGTTGAGGAACATGTTTTTTGTCTGCTTCTAAATAATTGTTTGGTTCTTTTTTTAAAGGAACCCTCAAATTTCCATAACGCTCTGTTTGTAATTATACAAACATAAGATGATAGAATTTTTCCTCAGGAAGAGGTTCAGAGCCAAGCCATTGATTTTTCTTTGCACCTAGATCTCCTGTTCACTTTTTGGGGGGTTGAAGTGTGGGACTAGTGATTAGATGACATTGGAAAAGGTGAATGTAAAGTAGCAGGGCCATACAAAGAGATGGATGGGTGAAAAATAGGGCTTTTTTTCATGTGTATCTTTGTCTTGTTTCCTCATGCTTTCTTTTGGGTTACATTTGTCTTTGTTTTGTTGTGTTCTTAAATTCAAGCTGACTGCACTCATGTTAATATTCATACAGGGAGAAATAAAGGCTCAGAGAGGAAGTTTCCCCTTGCATATAGGGTTAATGATAGCAAATGGCCAGCAATCACCAGAGATGTGATTTTTCCTTTATGTTCCTTATTCCAGGGGACTTTGAGGATCTGTATGTGACTGACATTCTCTATGAAAGGGAGGTAACTAAGAGGGAGGTCACTGGAGCAGAAGTGACTGAACTGGTGTGGAAGCTTTGCTTAGCACACAGTGCAAGTTATGAGGTAAGCTGTACCGCCTCTGCCTCCTTGGGAGGCTCTTTGTGGGCTGAGAATTCTCCTGCACAGATAAGAGGTGACCAGGAGAGCAGCAATTTTGAAATACTGAAGCCTTCCATTGTTTTGGACATCTTAAAATGTGGAATTAGAAAAGAGAAAATGCTTTGAAATGTTGTTTTCTTATATAAACAGTAAATCACACTGAGGAGTTAAAACATACTGTAGCCCTCTGAATATTAGGCAAAAGCAATTTTGAACTGTATTCTAAATTAATCTGAAAGAAAATGTCCCAAATTTTTGTTTTGCTGTGAAAAAACAAAAGCAGATAAAGTATCTGGTTTGGGTTATCATTGGCAATTTTTATACTTTATTGTAAAACACGTCTTTTACAGCTTTGGTGTGTAATAGTGGTAGTGCTGTTGTCTCCATGTTTGTTGGAGTTCTGCCACCCTTACATTGCCTCATCCCCTCAAAACAGTTTGCACATGAAGCCCTTGCTTCTTGGTCTTGGCTGGCAGGTTCCTTGTGCTTCTGATGAACTCTAACAACCATCGTGTTTTCTGGGGGTGCTTGGGTCCAGAGGGAATCTCTGCCCCCTAGACCATTTTCATTGGTGAATGCTGCTAAGATGGGGTGGAATCTTCTGGTCATGTGGAACAGGCATTGGCTTAAATATTTTTTATGACGACCATCATTCTAGATGAGAGTCTGCCTGTCTCCTTAGCTCACTTGGGTGTTATATTTTTTGTTGATACTGGCAGCAGCTGAATCAGTCAGTAATTGTCTCTGTGTTTGAAATTAAGATCCCCATCTCTGAAATTCAGAGGTTATCAAGAACACGTGTTAGGTTATCAAGAACACCTGTTATGTACAATACAGAAGGATCAACAGATGATGGTGCTTAATCACTGTTCACCTGGGATCAGCTGAGGGCAAACAGAGGACATTTCATACCCCATATCCTTCAGAGAGTGGTTCTTGCTAGTAGTGAAGCTCCTACAGAGAAAAATAAGGGAAAAATGTAAATGTGAAAACAGAAGAAAATACTCTTTAAGTAATTTTTGGTCAGGATATTACTGACCAAAATTACTAAATTTGCTAAAACAAGTATGGTCTAATGGGAATGGCACTAAACAGGGCATTGATGCCTCCATGAATTTGCCACTGATGAGTTTAGTCATCTCATTGCTGATATATTCCCTGTCCTCTGAGGTTCTTGTCAGATTGTTCGTACTTTGGAGCAAGGTTATTTCCTGTGCAGAGGGGCTGAGATCTCTCCTGTGAATGCACATAGGTACAAGTGATGTTAACAGAAAGCTTCAGACCCAGGAAGGAAGGTGTTCACCTTCCTTGTTTAGATTAAGTCCCATGTCAAAGAACAGAAGCTCTTCCTTTCATTCCCTGGGCTGGACACAGATACTGAGGGATGGAGGAGAGGCTTTATAGGGACTGGAGACAAGTGCAGTGCTGGATTGTAGCTCTGCAGTGATGTCCTGGGTGTGTTCATCCTTCTGTTAGTGTCCCCTGTGATTCATGAGCACAGGTAGGTGTTCATGTTTTGTGTGTGAGACTTCAGGGCAAGGCACAGGGTGGAGCAGCGTAAGTCACAACTGCTGAGGCCATCACCTTCAATCAGCTGTGATAAATTCCAGCCCCAGACCTCAGTCCCAGCCTGTTAAATGGTGATCATAGCTGACCTGGTATCACAGCCTGACTAAAGCCTGGGCATGGGGCTGAGGAGAAAGCAGCAGGTGGCCTTTGTGGGTGTTGCAATATTTGGGATAGGCTTCTTGTCTCTGAGTTACAAGCAGGTCTGCCATCTCTTTTAGCTGAATGCTATGGAGACTGGGGCTGTGGAGGGCCAAGACAGCTGTACAATAATGGTTGGTGCTAATATAGAATAAGAGCAGACCTTCCTCTTGAGGAAGGATAATGCTTAATTCCATGTGATTGTCACTGTACAGCAGTATGAAATAGCATTTAGGTACAGACTAGAGGGTCACATACTGCCTGGAAAATGTTGAAGAAAGAAATTACTGCAGGAGACCTGAGAAGCTGTGTAAATCCTGCCTTCTATGGAACACTCTTAATTCAACGTCTTTGAATGAATGGGAGATGATTTTTCCCAGTAACAGTGGGATGTCACTTCTGCCCCCAGAAAGGCTGACTGGCTTCATGTGTGGGAAATTTATATTTTTTTCAATCACTAAGATTAGCACAAGTGGCTGCTGTCTGTGCCACTGCCTGAAAGAGAAGTGAATTATTCATCATGTGCCTGTCCCAGCACAGAGTTTGATTGGTTGTCAACCATTTTCACTGTTTCAGGGTGTTCTTTCTGTGTGACCAGACATTTCAAAGAGAATCTTTATCATCCCTCATTTCAACCAATGAAATGTCCTTTGGGCCAAGAAAGAAGTTATGGGAATGCCCACAGTGTTGCTTGGGAGACAGCTGCACTGTTATGCATGTAGAGCTTGTTTGTCCCTTTATTGTTTGGCTCTGAATGAGGTGAGATTATGCATTTCTTTCAGGACACAAAACCAAGAATAAATGGAAGGGAAAAATCTCCAACTCCGGGGAAAACAGTGAAGGGATGAGAAAATGGAGGTGGAGATGGTGTCAGTTCCAAGGAAGCAAAGTTGTTGTTTAATTTTTTAATGCTATTATGAGACAAGATTGAATTTCAATGTGGATGTAGATTAGCTAATGGACCATTAAGTGAACAAGCTGCCTGCTGACAAAGAATGGAAAAAGGGATGGGGAGAAGGGACCCTCTCTTGAGAGAGGCTGGAGAGAAGCCTGTCACACCACTTCTGCTGGGGCTGCATTTCCAGTGACTGGCTGGGATTTGGTGCTTGGTTAGTAGCTCTGGTCAATGTGTCTGGGTATGTCAGATTTGCTTTGCCTTGCTCCTGGACCCCAGTCTGACCCAAAAAAGTTTACTCTTAGGGCATGATCTTTCATTTTTGTTTGGTTTTGGTTTTTAGGGTGTTTTCCCTTGTAGGGCATTCTAACTGCTTGGTTTTATCTAGTTTCTTTTCTTAAAATATGGCAGGTCTGCAGGTAGAAGGATAATCAAGCTTCTATGAAGAATAAAAGCCAGGCTTTCTTATGTTTCTTTCAGAGGTGGGAATGGGAGCCAGATTTGAATGTAGTTTGTTATTATGATACTACAAAGAGAGGAATTTGCAATGACAGCTCAATTTTAATGCAGCAAACCTTAAAAAATGAAAACAGCCCACCTGGTCAGACAGTTCATTCTAAAGATTTATTATTAGAGAGTAAAAATAGCTGCTTCTCTGCAAAATTTTGCATGGAGTTATTAGATGAGAGCTTGTCTAGTCAGCAGGTGTGAAGCAGAATGAAGTCAGTTTACAATCTAAAATTGCATGACCTGAAAGTAAATCAGTCTGGCAGTTTTATCTTGACCTGTGCTCCAGCTGATGGGCCACCTGGGCTCAGCAGCAGCTGCACATGCAGCTCCTTGTGATGAGATCTGTGAGGGTCCCCTGCTCCCCAGTAAATTTGCCTGTGGAAAAATGCACATAGGGCCCATGCTTTAGAAATGCTTTTAAAAAATTATTATTATTCACTAACTCCGTAGTGTCCAGGCTTGGAATTTCTTTTTAAAATAGATCTCGGTGGTAATGAGGGGATGGAATGGAATAGGAGGGAATGCACATGGATCTATCTGAATTCTAAGTATGGAATTATAAATGTTAACAGAATTAATATGTAGGTATTCACATACAAGAACAGGTTTTAATTTGATGAAATTATATATTATTTCAAAGAATAATATAAATCCCCAAAGAATAAAAAAAATAAACTGTATCTGTATTGGATCTGACAAATTGCTCCCTCAGCCTATCAAACAAAACAGTGAGAAATTACTCAGGCTTCTTACTGAAAGACAGCTTCTTGTTACTGAAAATGGCTTGGCAGTCTTAAATTAAAACTGAATGCTGGCACTGGGTTATTCCATGTTTTCATTGTTTTTGGGAGTGGCTCCTGGAAGGAAGGTCAGAAAGTCAAAGTCGGTCTGTCCCCAAGCCTTTGGAAATGTGACTCAGTGAAATTAGACTTTGTTTGTATGATTTTTATGTAAGGAAAAATGTTTTCTTTGGACCCATAAATTTAGTCCTATGTCTAAGCCTTTCACATCTGAGGTGAATAAAGCATTGAAATGAATCTGACGTGGATTGTGTTTAAAACTTCCACATTATAAAGTTCAGTTAACATGAACATACAGGATATTGTATTGAACATTCTGCTAATTTCTCAAGTAATGAGACCTATCTTCTTTCTTGAACTTTGGATCAAGTCTCAGAGGAATACATCCACGTGCTATTTAGCATTTTAAATGCCAGGTAAAGTAGCTGCTGCATGATGTAGCAATTCCTCTTAGTGAGAGAGACCAGCTCTTCTGCCTCTAGTTTTTCAGCTAATTCTATGCTGCCTGCAGAGGTAAGGGCAGTTCTGCCAGGGCTTTTCCCCAGTAAGATGGAATCATTTCTCACAGCCCAAGTGTTCTCAAGTGAAACTTCTAAGTGTTGTCCAAATCTCAGTTAAATGATCTTTCACATAAGCCTAAGATTAATATACAGTTAGCTTGGCCACTTTTTCATTTGTGTCAAAGCTGTCAGCAGTTTGGGTCATAAATCAGGATCTTGCCATACAAACTCAGAGAAGATTGACTTTTCTTCTGGACTGTAGCCACACTGTTGCCTTTTGGTTTGTTATTCATTGGTATGCCAGTGATATGTGTGGTGGTCACTGAGAACTGTTGTCTGAGGGACTAACTGACATCTAAAGCAAAAGCCCTTCTCCATATACGTTTGCAGTCTGGAGAGAAAAGCAAATGAGGAAGGAATGTAAGGACACAGGGAAGAAAGAGGGTTCAGTCTCAGGTTACATTGTAAATCAATGGCAATGCCCACATAACCTCTTGTGCTCTGTTCTCTGAGGCTGGTTTCTGCACCTCTTGTGTTTGGGCTTCGACACCTTTCCCTTGAGGCCTTAAGAGCACTATGGCAAAGATCATCATTTAAGTGCAGAGACAATTGGTAAGTCTTCTTTAATTGCATTCAAAAATATGCAAGAAATAAATGTTTTGCAAATATTTAAATGTTTTAAATCTCTGCCCAAATGTTGGATTTAAATTTGGGGCATTTTAAAGGAATAATTTGTATTGCAGATCTTGTTTCTGCAATGGGATGACATTCTCTCCTCACTGAATGAATGTTATGTACAAAATAGACTTACCTATTCCCACAGCCAGATTTCCTGTTTCCGAAGCAATGTGAATGGGAAACCTGAGTCATGGCTTGGATGGAAATCAGTTCTGCTGCTTTTAAGCTTATGTTGCCATTTGTTATGAAAAAGATTACCTGGATCTGTACCTTTGATGCCCTTATTAGTTGTGGGGCAGAGGACACAGATGTTAGGCTGGAAGTATGGATGTGCTGGAGCTGCATCTTTCAGTAGCAGCTTGATCTCAGGAAGGTTTATGTCAATTGTAGAATTGTGGCTTTGAAGATCAAGACCCAACTCATCTGCAGTCAGGAATAGTTCTGATCCAATGGTTTGAGACTATCAGGAATACTAATCCAGTATGATTAAAATCAGTAAATTTTTCTCCCTTCATAAAATTGAAAATAATGAAACAATTATTTTACTTGGCTTCAGTGCAAAATGTCATCAGCCTCTTTGAAATTAATCGAATGCCAAGGTTTATGTTCACAACAATATCTTGATGCAAAAGGGGCAAATTTTGTTTTGGGTTAGGTTTATTCTCATCCTTTGATAAATAGTCATGCTAATATTCTTCAGTATTAGATAGTAATTAAACTACTCTGCCTCTTTTATATTACCTTTAGACTAATTTTACTCAGGACATGGTTATTAAATTTAGGAGTGAAAGAGAATCCCATGCAGATCCCACTCTGATTCTTTTACCCCATCTAGTTTAACTGCTTTCTAGTTAATGCAAAAGTGTCCTTCCATCAGTGTAGGAGGCAGGTACAGAATATTTACAGAGGGCCTCTTAAGAGCTGAAATGCGTATTGTCTGTCGTGTTGGTGTAAGCTTTCCCCTTAGATAAGGTCTAAAAAAGCTCAGGAAGTAAAAGCTGATCAAGCTAAAAAGTCAATTCAGTTTTAATATTTTAATTGGTTACTTGTGTTACAGGTAAAATGAAAGGTAAAAGCCACCTTAATAAAAAGTCAGTGCTTTAAGGTACCTCAGTCTTTAGAAGTCAAACCTGGGATATGATGTGGTTTAATTCTCAGAGAAAGCAACTGAATATTTTCTTGAAAATCTGGTTAGGTACTATTGAAATGCATTTCCAATCACATCCTGTCTGAAACATATTTCTATACCAGAAAATAATATTGATTTCTGTGGAATCTGGAATTTGCTAAGCCATTGGACATTTATTTACTTTGAAAGAAGCCCAGTCTCAATGTACTTGTTATGTGATACCTAAGTATTTTGGTCATTTTAGGAGTTTTTTTGTACTTTTTTCTTGTGTTACAGGCAACCATTAATAGATGCTCTCCCATCTTGTGCCACAGAGGCATGTGTTGTCCTAATGAAAGACCTCATAGCTTCTGGAGAAATTGAGGAAGACAAAGTAGAATATTTCTTCTGGTCATTTGCATTCATTCCTAATCCCACCTCGGGCATGATTGAATCTCTTGCTGTGAGTGGATGTTGTTTTTCCTTTTTTGATTTGTAATTAATCTAGGTGGCTCATAATTTTTGTATTTTACAGTAAGTCTTTTTCACAGATTTATACAAAGCTCTGTCCGGGTGATTTTGTTGAAGTTGAATTTGAGTATGTAAATATTTTGATACATTTATAATCTGTGGTATGTCACAATAGTGATTCTCATTACTTTTCTGAAACACCTTGTTCTTTTTGTGGTTGTTTACAGCCTTTGCTGAAGTCACCTAGAGCAAGCCAGAGCTGCTTCTTGGGAGTAACTGCTCTTGTACATAGGTTTTGTTCAGCTCACAGTTCCTGTGCTGTTGTACCTGCTGTGCAGAGTGTGATGAGGACTCTTGGGAAATTTTTGGGAGGAAACTGTACCGTGCAAGATCCAGAACATCTCAGCAAGGTATTGGTTGTACAGAGGCACATGATATAGGGCTTTACTTTTCTGTTCTCTTTACAGTCTAGAACTTGTTTGATGAAAATGGTATTCAGCCATGATTACAAGCTTGGTAAATGAATATTCCTTGCTAGAATGAGCTGATAAAATTTTGTACTCCAACAAGTAGAACCTATCAATATGGGTTTTCTTGTGTGTAGAAATAAAGAAAAGCCTTGGATTTCCTGATGAAGCGAACTTCATACCTTTGAGCAATATGAAGAACACATATCTGTTGATAAAGTATTATTTTAATTTAGTTATTCTGTCCAGAACTCTATGTTGAATCACTAAAATGTCAAAATATCTGTGATCAAAAGGGACAAAATATCAAAGGACTTGAAAAACCCTTCCAGTACGTAAAATTTGTGACTATTACTTTTCCATTGCAATGCAGTCTTTTAAAAAATATTTTTGTATTCCCCCAGGTCTAAGGCAGGTTCTACTTACAAGTGTCACATGATCCATGTTGGTCCTGTCCTCCCAGCAGAGCCAGGGTGTAGGTGGTACAATAGGGCCTGCAGTAAACTCCCCAAATCACCAGTAATCATTTTTAAATCATTTTTGCACAGAAAATGCTAGTGCCATGAAATTCAATGTACAGCTGCCAGCACTTGGAGAGCTTTCTGTTCTACCTTGCTCTACATTTCCAGATGCAGCTGGTGCTGAAAGCCATCGGGAATGCAGGGCTGGCAGCGGCTGCGCTGGCTCCTGCTCTGAGCTCGTGCGCTGCCCTCAGGAGCCATCCCGTGGAAATCCGCCTTGCTGCCGTCCAGGCCTTCCGGCGCATTCCCTGCCCACTCAGGGTGAGTGATTTACTGCCACACATTTGGGACTTGTTGGAATAGTTGCAAAACACACAAATGAATAAGGAACAAGTGTAGACGTGTTCCAGCAGAGCCCCTCTGCTGTTGGAGGAGAGGGTAGAACCACCCAGATGAACAAATCTATAATGAGCTTTGCTGCAGTTGAGGTAACAGCATCCAGTGTTTGGGACTTCTTAATTAGGCACTTCAGTTGAGTGCCTTCTGTCTGCAAGGATTCTGGCTAAGATCCCACAGGACTTGATTTTTCCCATAGTCTGTTTCACTGTTTCATTCTCTGAAACATAAAGTATTAATGTGAGAAGCTTGCTGTGATTTGCAATACACTGCCATAGTTAGAAGGTTTTGTTAAGTGGTTTAATGGAAGGAAGTTCAAGACTTGTTCATCTCTAATATCTTGATACTTAGTAGAATGGCAAAGCCAGGACAAAGCTGACTATCCTGCTCCAGAAGAACAAGAAGCTCCACGTGGACTTCACTTGGAGAAGCACCTTTCTATGGCTTTTAAAAATTTAATTTCATATTGTTCTGCAGTTATGCAGCTTGGTGTTGCTCCTTAGATGTGTTTAAAGTATCAAGTCTGTATGTTGTCATGTACCCCATCGTCCGGCAAATGAACTGCTGAACTGAGTGAACTGGGGCTGTTAAATGCTAATAAAAATGTTAGTAGTATGAGTCGCTGGTTTCTTAGTTCCTTAGTTCACCAAAAAAGTTATCTTGATTGATACTGGGGAAATACTGAACAGAATAAATTTGTTGCTGGCCTGCTCTTTGATTGAGACCAAAAGTGACGATCTTAATAGCCTGTGAACAAAACCATGGCCATTGTTGTCTGTGTATTGGCTGTAGCACACGAGAGATACAACAGACAGGTCTCCCATGTGGTGGAATAAAACTGTTCTTAACAGTTGTGCTTGCAGGGGAGGCTCTGTGTTGCAGAGTCCTGTATAGATTTTTCTATATAGGATTCAAGGTCACAATGACAATTTGTTCAGGAAATTTGTGGATAAGGTAGTATAGACAATATATACGTACATTTGTATCCATGTTACACAAAGTGGCTTTGTCAGGTTTAAGGCTGTTTAAGGTATAAATGTAGCAATAGCTCTTTGAAAACAAAAAACCCACCAGGATCTGAAAGTGCACGAGGTGTTCCAGGGGAGTGAATCGTAATTGTCTTTATCTTTTTGTGTTTTTCTCTTAGAATGCTATATTAGTTCAGCTGTATCAAGCAACCAGCGAAGATGTGGAAATAAGAATTGCTGCTTATTATATAGCAATGAAATGTCCACATGAAGAGTTATTTAAACAAGTGCAAAAGACTTTGCTGAAAGAAACATCCAGCCAAGGTCAGCCAAGCATTTACTGAAGTCTTACATGTTCCTAATTGATACTTCAATGTGACATTTACTTTGCAGGTGTAATGATACCAATCTATGTCAATTTTTATTTAATCTCAATGCTTTGTAGATTGTTTCTAAATAATTGTTTGTATGATTGTAACATTTTATATTGAAATTGTGATACTGGTAGTTTAGCAATAGTAAGGACTGACTAGTTCCTCTACTGGCAACATTTCATTCACTGAAGGCTCCTGAGAAGGATGTATGGAAGAGCTTTGATGCTCAGTGAATTAGAAATACAAATTCATGACTGCAAATTGCATTTTGTTAAGTTGAGAAAGAATCAAGTGGCAGAAAAAAATGTTATGATATTCTAAAATGATATCATCACATTCAGTGAAGGATGCCTCTAGACTAATCCCTTGCATTTACATCTCTCAAGAAGAAGCAAACATGAGAAGGGTATCTGTAAGATTGTTTGCAGGCAGATGAAAGCAGGCTCTGTCTGCACTGTCTCTGGATCCTGGCCAGCTCTGCCTCCGAGCTGGGATCCATTTCCCAGGATGTTATGTCCAGACCAGTGTCTCCTGCAGTGATTGTGAGTTCAGGCTCAGCATTGTGTTCACCTGCTGATGTGTCTTGTGGTTTGGAGGGCACTCATTCCTCTCTGTTCAGAGTTCAGACAGAGAGAAATTGCATCCACCTCCAAAATCCTGTCAAGGTGTACCTTCAGTGACTCCTCCCGGTGACTCTATGCAGAGAATTTGATTTGTCAGATTTATGAAAGAACTCTACAAGTCCATCCAAAATGTTGTGTGTTTCAAACAATTTAATGCAGTACTCATTAATATTGTTAATTTCTTTCCTTTGTCTTTTGTTGATGTGACAGCTAAATAATTTATATAACAAACTTTTGAATAATGACTGCTTTTGAAGGCATGTGGCACATGTTAGCTTTTAGTTCCACATTCAGAAAATGAAATTTGAAAAGAAGTTGTGTTGTGAAAAATGCAGTTACATCAGTATTCAGTGTCTGTGCATTGAACTAGCACTGGAGCCTAATATCTTTTATCTTTGGGAGACAAAAAAGCCTCTATTTAGGAACTACACTCCAGAACATATGGGAAATATTTGCTCCCCATGACACAGCACATTCTGGGACTCCAACTGGGAGTCCAGCTGGCCAAACTGGGACTCCACAGTGTCATGCAGAAATACTAATTCTGAATCACAATTGTTTAATTGTATGTGCGTTTTTTTAATTTAAGGTGCTGTTGCAGTAGGTGCATCAGACTGATTTTAATCATGCTGAAAATGAATGGATTCTATTGTGGTCAGGGGAATGGCTTAGAATTAATGGTGGTATATATAGAAAAATTTCTGTATCTGTTTTTAAGACTCCTGTAATTTTTCTCTGATTTCCACATGCTTTTCTTTGTTGAATTTTAGTGGGCTCCTTTGTTTGGAGTCATCTCACTCAGCTCCTGGAAACAGATGACCCATTGAAGGAGCACCTTCGAGATTCTATTCCTGATGAAATCCTTAGCAAAGATTTTGACTGGGAGACATGGAAATACTCCTCATACTCTGATGTCACGTTTCACTCAGGTATGTGGAGTTTTAGAACTTCATACTTTGTAGCATATGTATTATTAACATCCCACATGGCTTTTCTGACCCTTTACATATTGTTCCAAAGAACTTTAATTTTTATGATTTAATGCTATCCAAATATACAAATGTAAGCTTGATTCTGTTTGACCGTAATTGGAGCATATGAAATGTATTTCCTGCAAACCAGATACCATACACCTTTGCCTCTTGTGAGAGGGGAGACTAAGAACCAATGAACACTTAAGATTATTTTTGTGAACTTCAACTTTTAATTCCTTCCTTAGTTAACTTCCTTTGCAGCAACAGGGGACTGGGATGTTTTATCTTCTCCTGATCCATGTGCTGTCCTTGGTATAAGAAAAGAGTCAAACTAGTCCTTTCTGTTTTACTATCTGGTCATTTATTTTTAATGAAAATGTTAGATGATGTTTTTCAGAGTTACGTTTTGATTTTCTGTCCATTTCCTCCAGTGCATTTATGTATATTATGCTTTATAAATCCTTTTGATGTTAGTAAGATAATACCCAGTAATATCCAGTAAATATGGAATTCCAATAGCTGGAAGTTACTTACAGTAATGCCTTTGCTGTATTAAAAAGTTAAATATTTTCACCTGTTGACAATGTTTCTTTCACCATCTTCTTATTGAGTGGAGTAACAGTTTTCTGAAGAATTATGAATTTTGCAAAATATATGAGAACAGCTGATCTCCAGCTGACAGACAACTATTTTCCATTGCAGCTGGTGCAGGTGCAAATATGGAAGCATCAGTGGTCTTTTCTCCTACATCTTTTCTACCACGATCGGTCATGACAAATTTGACTGTTCACTTCATGGGACAGGCTATAAATCTCCTGGAGGCAAGTTTATGGATTTTTTAATTGTGGGAGTTTTTTATCCCCCTTCTCAAGTGACTCTTGGAATATTGAAGTACAAAGCATTTTCTGCTTTCCTGTTGTAGTTCCTTTAGCAAAATGTGCTTTTCACTGCTGTAGCACAGTTGTCTCAGACTGGCAAGTCCTTTGTGTAATGGGCTTAGTCAAAATAAAAGCACTATTACTCTGCTAGTGCCATGCGCTAGGAAAGTGACTTATATTCAGCTCCTGTGGATTCAAATGAAACATTAAAGTCAGTGCTTCCTGAGACACTGCTCCTGTTTAGGATGGTAAGATTCCTTTTCTTGATGTACAGTGGAAAATGGATTGCCTTGGGTACACCATTGCTTTAATTCAGAGATAGACTCATTTGTACTTAGCTGAAGTCACTATTCTAGTGCCATTGACCTTACAGTGCTTGGCACATTTCAATGACCTGCCTGTGACCTCATCATCTTTACCTGCTGTGCCAGGTAACAATGTGCACTTGAAAGAAAGAAAGTATTTAATGTAGCCTTCAGATCTCAAGTTTAAGCTTGCAAGAGAACAAATTTTTTTTTCAGTGCCACATACCCTGGATTTATGTGTGTTAGTAATTCTGTTTTAAGTAAACTTCCAAACAGAATCTTATTTCAGAGCATGAAAAGGATGTGTTAGTGTTTTCCAGCCAAAATACTGTTTTTAACATGCCAAAATAGCAGTATCCCTTTTTGGTCCATTCTGGTGTAAATGGACGTCAATACCTGAAAGAAAAAGGATTTTTATTTTGGACTGAGCTTTACATATCTAATTTTTTGGGGAAGATTTAATGCTGGAATATTCAGTATTGAATGCTGAAGGAGGTAGAATGCTAAACTTTGTAGACTGTGATCCTGTGATCTTGCTTGGCAAATCTTTTGTGTTGGTTATATATTTGGTTGTATATCTGGTTGTATATTTGATTTTCTGCTTTAGAACTGGCCATGGCCTGTACATGTCACTGTTAGGCTTTTCACTGCTGCATGCTTTTCACTAGGTTGGTGTGCGATTGGAGAATGCTGAAACTCTCATAGAGAAGGGTTTTGGGCCGAAATCTTCTACTTTCAGTGACTATTTTTTTGGAAACACTAATAAAGGAAACCACAAGTCAGAAACTCCAGTGGAGGCAGCAGAGAAAGTCAAGCAGAGGAACCCGACTTTGAAGCAATATAGGCCCACTGATCATCTTCTGAGCAAGTCTGGCAAGCCAAAGCTGAGAAAAACAAACCAAAACTGTCTTGGTAGAAAATACAGTAAGATGAATGAATTAGTCAAAAAGGTAACTGAATCTGTGGATCTTGGAAAAATTAATGACATTTCTAAGTCTAACACAGGGCCCCATCTCACATCGGACGAGTGCTCTGCATTACTGTGACTCCTTTGCATAAAGCACACGTAACTCATTCTGCTTACTTGCAGAGAACTTAGCAGCTGCAGAAAATATGGAGCAGCAAAGAGCCAGATCTTTAGGTTTTTTTCAGATTGTTTTATTGTCTCAAAACGATGACACTCAGCCATCGGATTATGTTGCCTGTGTTTTGGGCTTCCTCTCACTATTTTGAGCTCTGCTCCTTATGCTGATGTCCTTTTGTCGATTGACTGCTGTGGCACTGTAAACAGCTGCTTGATGTTGAGTTCCTGAGTCCTGTTGTTTGCAATCTGACTTCCCAGTTTGATGTCAGATGTTACACTGACGCTTTGTGAATTTACTCATTTTTAGAGAGAGCTATGTTTTATGTACACAACAGGGAAGCTCTGAGAATTGACTTCAGTTGTTGATGTATTAGCTGGAAAAATCAGGGACTGTGATTCTTCTTGGACTCATCTTCTTAGGGTTTCTTCTTAGAGAGTAAGCTCATGATACTGTGTTGCTGTGCAATCATAGAATTGTAAGGACAGAAAATGTAAACTTTTTCACTTCCTAGCAGTTTATTTAGCAATCAAGGCATCCCCAATGTTGTTTTGAGATTGTATTTTTCAAAGCTTCATCTGTTTAGGGGTATGTATTGTAATACTTCTCCTTTGGCTGTCCTGTTAGGACCGGACATAACCAATGTCCATAGTGGCAGCCAGCTTGTGTGCTATGGAGCTGAAGTGTAGCTGGAAAGAACAGCTGCTAATCCAGGGTCTTAAGTGGTCTCCAAAGTACTTGTAAAAGGGAGCATAATGTTTCTTTACTAATAGCATAGCCTGCATTGAGGAATTGTTAATTGTGAGTTTGAAAGGAAATTATAACACCCTTCCTTTTGATTTCTTTTTTTTATCATGTCAGTTCACTGAGAGAACAGTAAGAAAGGAGGCGTTGAAATGTGAGCTAAGCATGAAAATCTTTGGAAATGAACTTAGCTTCTTAGATTGTGAAGATTTAAGAAAACAAATGAAACATTATTCCTTAAATCTGGCTGAGTTGGCTGTCAAACTTCTGAAGGTAAAAGGAACCTTTTTTCTATTTGAAAGTAAATATCTTGAGAAACTGCCTTTTGACAGATATGTTAAAGATACAAAATATTGCTTGTTATTTCTCTAAATTGAACTCTAAAAGACACCTGTGTATATTTGGTTTAAACAGCATTCAGTACATTAGGCAAAGATTTGTTCTGCTGTCTAATGGTTCTTACTTCTCTCATTCAAATCCATCCATGCTTAAATGCAAATTCTTTTTTTAACTAGAGTAGAACTGGTGTCTGACTCATGCCATGGCCATAGGCAGGCTTTGGGCTGCTTTCTTCTTTATGTCCCAGATCAGCTCAGATAAAAACACTTTTACAATAGACAGATGCAGTCAAAAGTTATATCTGACAAATTCATTGGATGCTAACTCTATTATGCAAAATAATATTCTGGATTTTGTTTGGGTTTCGTTCACCACAGGGGCAAGAGGTCCAGTTTAATAAAAGGATGAGCTTGGCCACTGAGGAGCTGCAGTTTCCAGCAGTTTCAGGCTTTCCTGTTCAAGTGGCAGTCAATGCCTCAGCAGCAATCAACATAAAAATCA
>NW_005054319.1:7127114-7181173 GCF_000277835.1 Geospiza fortis
TGGATATATCAAGCCAAGGTATTAAATGCTGCAAATGTGTCCCTTTCACATGTCCCTGATGTAAAGTAGCAATTCCTGATGTGAAAGTTTTGTGCCTATTAATTAATTAGGAGATTCCTGAAGAACAAAAGCAGTCATCATCTTTCTGTTGCTGAATGGTTGCCATGGTGTAAGGGCAGCAGTGCTTTCCTGTCCTGCCTGTCTGATTTTGAACTCTCACTGTGTTATTCCAGTACTGGTTTAAGCTGACTATTCCTCTCTGTCTCTAGATCAAACTCCTGAATTGTTGCATGCAAATGATTTTTTGGAATGTTCTACATGTGACAAATGGATTTTTCTTGGGATCAAATAATGCTGTTACAGGTTATGGATGCACAAACCAGTGGAGGATTTAACCCTGTGTTTCCTTACCTGGCGATTTTAGCTTTTATACATACTGAACAGGTTACTAAACTTTACTAAGTGCTGTACAGACAGAGAGAAACTTGCCCTGTGATACTCAATTCTTACTGTTTTCCTTTCCTTAATATCTCATGCTGAAAGCTGCATTCAAATCCCCTCCTTATGGGACACAGTAAAACTATAATTTGTGTTTAAAGTGTGTGTTGGTGTACATGCAATCTTTTCAGTTATTTCCTGAAAAAAAATAGTTCATGATTTTAATCATAGAATATACTGTATTACAGCATCAAATGCTGTGTATTTATTGAAGAGGTTTAAATTAAGTGCTTTAAAAAGAAACTGCATTTCATGTACATGAATCTTTCAACAGTGCATTTGTTCAGCTTTCTGTCCAAATGGGAATTGTGGGGACTCTGGGACAAGCTGGCCTAAAGTGGTTAACAGGAATGAGGACATCTACTAGTCTTGATGGGGGGATCCAGGTGAAGAAAGGGAAAGAGCTCAAAGTTTTCTTGAACACTCCAGAAGAATCTATGGAGATAATTAATTTCAGGTAAGATTAAGCACGGGCATCTTCAAAAACAGTAACTGTTAGCTTTCTTGAATATAACTGACAATTTTGTTTAAATATTGCTGTAACTTTAGCATAATTGCTTTTAAGTTACTGTTCAAAATTCTTGATTGTAGCTCTAAACTCTACTTCAGAATGGTGGATGAGACAGAAGATATAGATGTCTTCCAAGACCACACAGAAACCAGATCTTGCACTAGGGAGGAAGGTGAGTCCAGCTATTATGTTTGTCTTAGAAAGGCATTCTGAAATATCCGTAACAGATTGTTTTATTCGCTAGAGTGTCTTTTATCACATATTATTTCTAAAAGGTCTACAGTGCAATGTTCATTTTCGTGTTTCCTTTGTTTGCTGTTCTAATTGACTGTTCAACTGTTGTCTTCCACTAGTATCTGAGATTATTGGCTGGCAGCTGTGTTCTGCAATGTCCTATCCTGACCCAGCCAGTGGTTTGGTTTTCCCCCTCAGTGGACCTTTGAGAGTGGCTGTGACATTAACTAAGCAAGACAGAGGCCTGCAGCAGTACGTGGTGGAAGCTGCCTATGACCACATAGCTCAGGTACCATTGGCATGCTGGGCTCTGGCTTTAGCTGCAGTTTGCTATTCTGGTGGATCTCAGTACTGCATATCCAACCCTCTGCATTCCAACCTCTATGTTATTATTCATTCCATTCCCAATAGATGGGAAAATATGTTGGACACAAATTACTGATGCTGATAGAAGGTGTATACTGTTTTTATCTACAAAACAGCACACACAAACAATCTGTTGTCTCAGTGTGAGAGATTTGTTTTGTAAATGGTGTGCCAATGAATAATGTGATTATCCTTTTTTTCTTTCAGGAGAATTCATGGATCCCTAGTGAAGCTGTCTTTCACTTCTTCCTTGGGACTCCAAAGTCAGACTTGAAAAGAGATGTTGGTGTTGACCTAAATTTTAGTGTCCCACAGAAGAAATTCAGAATCCAATTTATGCACCCTAAGAAAAAAATTGAGATTGATGGTAGGTTTTTCAACTAAGAGCCTAATCATCAGCTAATATCAGTTAGGAGAACTTCATTACAATTAACTGAGAAACATCAGCATATTTCACTCACTAATCTAATGCTGGAACTACATTATTATGTGATAACTGTCAGTTTACTGCTTTAGGTAGCAGCCATTCTGAATGGGGTTTGCTCTTGGTTAAGACTGTATTTTGCACAGTCAGAGGTTCAGTACATGGTTCATAGTGTTAGAGAAGAAAGCTGTTACCAGGATTGATGAAGTGAAGGCTAAAGAATATGGTGGATTGTTCTGACATCTTTTACATATGCTAATCTTGCCTTACTGTTTCAATTTGCTGTGTTCTGTTAGTTGTGAGATGAAGTTGTGTGTTGCTAAATGACCGAAGTACTGACTATGATATTGTCATGCATTATAATAAAAAATAACATTTTAATCACAGTGTAACATAGAATTCAGAATCTACAAACCCATCGAGGAAATATGAACTGATAAATTAATGGTAATAATATAGACAACATATTTCAGCTTCTTTGGTGTGCTCGTCAAGTCATGTTTTGTGTGGATGTATTCTACCATATGATGTATTTAGAATTTTCCACTCAATTTTTTTTTTTGATCCTGGTTATTTCCAAATGGATTGCAAGGAAGCTTTACCAAGACTGTGCAATGCTTTGTGTGCACAGTGTTCTGAGCTCTTGAAATGTCTCCACAGCACAACACAACTTACAGGTTTTAGCACAAGCCTAAAGGAAGTGCATAAATCAATTCCAGAACTAAGCTGTTTTTGTCGGAGTCAGCTTCATTGCCTCTTCTCAATTATTCTCCTCAGAATATCTTTTCAAAATTACTAGTTTATTCTGAAGACACTTTGCAAAATGCCTTTGCAAATTCTGATCCTAACTTTTTTTTCCTTTGAGCTGATATTTATGTTTTTAATCTCTCTGTATCTATTGTTTATAACAAGAACTATCATTTCAAGTACAGTCTTATGAAGCATCACTGAACAGTAAATAAAAAGTAAAGCGTTTTCTTTTTCTCCAAGGGAGGATTGAGTTTTCTAAAAGTTCCCGAGTTGGACACCTGGAGCTGATAGTGGATGACCAAGATGTGTATTACATTAAGGTATGTTTGCATTTCATGAGGTCTCCTGCTGGCATGAATACTTACATAAAAACACAGAAAAGAAAGGCAGGGAAAATACACATATTGAAAAGCAGTTTTGTGAGCAATCCATCTTAGAAATTACCAGTTCTCCTTATTACATATTTTGGAGATAGACTCAGTGCTAAATTTCAGCCTAAATCTCTGTGAGACTGCCAATGTTTTCAGTTACACCCTATTAATTTCTGGCCTGGTATTCTAACATTCATAGTGATTTCAGTCCTAAAACCAGCAGAAGCTGAAGGAAGTAGCATCTTGCATCACTGTGACCTCTGTGTAACTGAAAAAACAAATCCATCCTTCCTTTCCATTATTTGTCAATGGCAAGTTTTAGGCTTTGTGGGGTGTGGGGAGGTTTATTGTTAGATGTATAGAAAACGGGTCTTTTCTTCCTCCTCTCATCTCATTTCTGAAACACCCAAGTCTATACTATTGCTTTCTTAAAACTTCACTTATGTTGCTGAGCGGCTTGAGGTTTGCTTTTTGATTTGTTTGTTTGTTCTAGGGAATGGCAGATTTGCAGATGCTGAGTGGAGAGCAGAGATACATGACCCAGCTGGAGGTAAAGCTGATAAAGCAAAGCAGTCCTATCATTTTGTCAGGAAACATCACTAAACAGCTTGGCAAGAAGATAGCTTTTTCAGTATCTCTGCATAATTTGTTGAAGGATGCTGCCTTTCTTTCAGGTTAGAGGACAGTAAGTATTTACCATATAAATGCAAGTTCTGGAGCTGTTATTTGTTACGGTTGCGTGGTTTTGGACATTTATTCCTTAAATTCCTTTCAAATCCATAAAGGCTGTCTGTGGAGATGAAGAAAGACACTGAACATCCAGCTCTGTGTCTTTTTATCTGTTCACTACACAGGGAGTTCATAATGGTGGAGAGACTGAATGCCCTTTTGGTTTCCCCACTGTAGTATTCCTTTAACTAGCTGAAGTAACTTCAAGTTCTATCACTGCATAATCATTTCTCCTCTTTCTGTAGCACTTCTGGAGAAAAAGGTTGATGATGAGCAGAGACAATACTTGTTGGAAGGGGAGACTTACCTGCCAGGTGTTCTTGGAGCTCATGCAGTCGCTCTTCTCCAGCAGCGTGAGGGATTGTGGTCTCATGGTCTGCAGATTAAATATGGACTCCTAGGTACACTGAAAAGCAGGGAAAGTAAAAGTATTCTGTATTACTCATTTTTCCTACAAGATTTGCCTCTGTGTTTAGAGCACAGTAGAAAGATTTCAGTTAATTTTTAAACTGTGATCTGAAACTTGGAACAAGTTGCTTTTTTCAATTGGATATACTTTACTCTTTGAGTCTGCATAAAAACCAAATTTTTTAAAATGGGCTTTTCACAAGCATATCTATCATTAGATTAAAAATCATCACTTTTTCAGTGACAATTGCTCCTAGTCAGTTTGTGTTTTCAGATGATTGCATGCATGCACTCAATAATATGAGGGTGGTTTCTAGAAAACAGCTGGCTTTGCTTCCCTGGTTGCAGTATAGGAATTGTGTTAATTTTGTGGGACAAAGCAGGTGGCCATCCGTGCAGTTATATCAAAGTATTGAATGCTTGTAGTAGCTAATCATGATAAATATTATAGGGGCATTGTTTATGCTAACTCTGTTACACCTTCAGAGAGTATGTAGCAATATGAGTTATAAAGTTTTCTTAAACCTACGCAGGCATGACTTCATAATTTTGCTAAAAATGGCATGCTGATCACAATGTTTTATAAACAGCAATCAAAACGTACCTGAACACTTAAGCCCTACCTTAAGATGCCTGGCTATAGCTATGTAATTGTGCAGTTAGATACTTGGAGCATAGTTACACTTTAGTTTAAACCTAGTTTGACAGCTATTCCACCTGAAGTGTTCAGCAAATACTTCCTTGCAGGAATACTGGATTTTTCATTTTAAAAAGTATTTCTACTTATTAGTTGGAACTTCAAATTCATTATTTTAATTTTCTTCTCAGTGTCTAGAAGGGCTGGAAGTTGGTTTTTTTTTTTAATGAAATGTCATGTAATGTCATGATGTTGGGAGCTAGGTGGTAACAGAAAACCATCAAATATTGTGTGACACCAAGAAAGCTGCAAAGCTTGATCATGATTAGTTTGTAGTTCTTTTACTTCAACCAGGTAAAATTCTGTTTAAGTAATGCAGTTTGTGCTTTCCTTTGGATTTATAGGATAAAGCAACAAGTATATAGCTGTAAAAATAATCAAATCTCACTTTGATATTCTGAAAAGTAGAAGTCTTGAAGCCAGTGCCAGATTTATACTATTAACATTTGGAAAGATTAATTCTGATTTACTTGAATAAGTAGCTTTGTGATTTAACTTGAGCAGGAGAAGCAAAAACCCCTTGCCATGAGTGCAGCACACAGCAGAAAGTTCAAGTGGAGACGGGTGCACGGGGTTTCTACAGCCTGGAGCTGGGCCATGAGTTTCACTGTGTGCAGGCTCCCTCCTACAGCCACCAGGTGGGTGCTGAGCACCGCTGTGTCACCTGTGCTCAGGCCTCTCAGCATGAGCAAGAGATCACAGCAAAAAGGCAATGCTCTCCTCTTTAGGTTCACCTGAAACATGAAGTGACTGCATCTTGGATTTCCTCCCAGATGGAAGTGAACTATGGGAAACATTGGGATGAAATAGACAACAAGAAGAAAGTGCTGATCAGCCAAGCCTTTAAGAACAGTTCCAGTTCATCTGTAGTCAGCTATTTCATGGAGGTAATAGTGATGGTTGAAAAGTAAGACCTTCACTTCAAATATTTAACAGACAGACTAAGAATGAATTTTGATTTTTTTTTTATTACAACCTTTTTTTTAAAGTATGATGTGTACCTATAATAGAAGGCAACTACCCAGACCTAATATTTTTGAGCTAGATCTTAGCTCAGAGACACTGAATCTCTGACATTTGCTAGAAGATAAATTTTGCAAATACTGGAAAAGTTGGAGTGTAATTTGCTCTGAGGTTTTTGCATTATTAACTCATATAAAATGATTGTAGAGATTTATGAAAGCTGCTTTGGTGACACAATGTGGAAGGAGGGCACAGGTTATAACAATTCAGAATATTACAGCATTTTTCTTTTTTAATCTCCTGTAGTTGTAACAAATGCATATTAAAGAAGCCTCTACAATTGGTGAGCATGCCTGAAAATCTATAGAGTGAATGGCAAATGTGCAAAGGCAGAAGCTGTGACCTTCCTGCTGCTCTGTGTGTGTGTGTGTGTGTGTGTGTGTGTAACTTCTACAGCCCTGAAAATGGGATCTTGTTTTTATTTAAATTTGCTTCACTTCTTTTCCAGTTTACCATGCAAGTACTGGAAAAACAGATGAATTATAGAACCCAGCTGCAGCACTTGCACACCTCTCAGGTGTATTTGCAGAGCAGCACCAACTTTGAGGTGCAGTATAATGACCATGTACCATTTGTGGCTGGGCTGCAGTGGAAGGATGCATCCAGAAATGGCCTGAAGAAGTGGGAAGGTGAAGTACCACAAACCATTTCCAGTCTGTGATTAGAAAAGCAGGCATTGGGAGCTGCTGCCAGGTTTTTCTGAGCAGTTTTGTGTGAGTGCAACAGAATGATAAAGATGTTTGTTGGAAGAGAGAGACCCTGGAGGTTGTCCAGCCCAGCTTCCTGCTCTAGCCAGGGCTGTTTCTAGCAGTAGATCACATCTGTTGTGGCTTTGTCTAGCTGAGTTTTCAAAATCTCCAACCTCTCACAGCCTGGCTGGCTGTTCCATTTATACTAGTGTAGTATAAATGGAACAGCCAGCCAGTTCCATTTATACTAGTGAAGGACATTAATTTTATTATATACAACCCAGAAATTTTAGCAATTGGAAGAGAAAAGGTTGATAGTAGCATTTTAGCTTCATTCTGGAACCCCTGGATCTTATCAGCCTTGATGTGGAGTTAGAATCCAGGTAGTTTGAAATCTCGTGTTTCTGTCAGCTTTAATATATGTTCCTTGCAGGTGGGTTCAATATAGACACCCCATGGCTCTACCTGTACACAGCTCACAAACTGCACCAGCCTCAGCATTCTGCTTATTTACTGACATCCCAGCTGACAGCTGCAAGAGCTCTTTCCATTAAAGACCTTGTAATGGAACTATTCTATAAAGATCAAGGCAATGAGAAGGAAGGAAAAGTTCACATTTACACACCAGCTACCACATACCTGCAGGTTGGTGACCTGGTGCTTTGCAGGGTGTATGGCTTCGGGGACAGGGCTCTGTGCTATCACTGTGCCCTGACTGTGGTTTCTAAGCTTCCTCCTAATTTATTTTAGACTGTGCTATGCACTAGAGGTTTAAAACTGATTTAATCATAGTTGCTGTTTATCAGGCAATGTGGTAGACTTCTGCCACTATGCAATTTGACTTATGTTTATGATTAGGATGTTCCTTTATCAGCTTTTCCTCCTTAGGTCACTACTGCTTCAGGCACAGTCATGGAGAAATGTGAGAAACATTCTTGAATGAAAAAAAAGTGTTCATCAACTATTTAGCTTTTTGTCTCTCCCTTGTTTGGAGGACAGAAAATAAACTTTGAACTCTGTGTGGTAATTTGGGGTATTTGATAATGGAAAAGATGGCACACATTTCTAATAGTTCTTGTAAATGATGGTTCTGTCACCTCTGTGCTGTGCTGCTGCACAATGGAATGCTGTCTGTCCTGGCTCAGCCAGACTAATGTCTTTGTTTTTCAGGCATCCACAGTTAATCATCTTGGGAGGAATGTTCTGCATAGCTATAGTGAAATGCTCTCTCTGTGGAATCAGCTTGTGAAGAATGAGATTCATTTGGAGAATAATGAACGAGCCAAACTTCTCTGCTTTAAGATAAAGAGTACAAAACAGGAATTTAACTTCACAGCCAGCTATCAGAATCTGCCAACGGTGAGAAAGAAAAACAAAAGCAATTTTTTTGACTCAGCACTCTCTTCCTGAAAGATGTTATTGCTAGTGTTGAAACTTAAACCCTTCCAGTACTGCATCTATTTCTGTCTATTTGACAGGCTGCAGTGTAAATCTAGGTTCAAAAGGAAAACAAAAACTTGTGTGGCATAGTTTGGGGTACTTCTCACCTATTAGAGAGCCCAGACAGGGAGGAGAGGGTGAAGAGAGACAGTGTGACTAAAGAGAGCTGGAGATGTGGTTATTCATAACTTGATGAAGATGTATGAGGTGTAGAAGATTCTACTGTCCTGGAGAATCAGAATCTCTTGCCTGCTAGTGAGCATGGTAACAACCCAGGTTTATAGGCTATTTTAATCTCGACATGCCTTCTAGTCTTAAAATAATTTTTGCTTTGCTTAATGTCTGTGGCACAGGAAGGATAATCAGCAGTTTCTCCTGAAAGCGGTACTTTGATCAGCTGCTTTGGTCCATTCATACCTTGCAGGAAGTCTTAAAAAGTGTTTTTCTAAACATAGCTTTGAAAATACTTTTTCCATGCTTTGAAAATCCAGTTTGTTTTTTTATGCACCAGAGCTTGCTTGTGTTGCAAGTAGGTGATGCTCAAGTGATATGTTAAGGGGCATTTTTCTTCTGCTGGAGTCAGTTTTCTACTGATGGCACTTTTAATCCTCTGAGAGATTAATGGAGATCTGGACTTAAACTGCAGCAGAAATGGTTTGTCTGTGAAGTGACAGCCTTGCTGCATCCTGTTGAACCAAATGGTTTCCATATTGAGGTTCCTGAATATGAATGCAGTAAATCTGATGCAATTGTCCTTTCCTGTTCTGGTCTCATGATCTGAGTGCAGCCTAAGAAGACAAACTTTTCTGTGAAGATTGTATGGAGAGATTATAAAAGTCTGCCTGTTATACTGCAGTGTGAAGGTCAGATAAAAGAGCTGAGGAAGGAGAAGATGCTCTATCAAAAACGTGCAACCCTCCATTTCAGGTTTAGTATTCGTATTTCTATCGTTCAGGAATGTTTTGGCCTAAATTAACGTGCATCTTGATGCTCTTAGGAAATGTTCTGGGCTTTGCAAAGTGAGAGTGCCATATGCAGAGTCTGTTCTTTGTCCCATCTGGTTCCCTGAACTTGCTCAAGTACAGCAGTTTCATGGGCTGTTTTTTTGCTTCCATTAGGTTTTGGCCTCTTTGTTCAAAGGACAGTGTACAAAGCTGCCAAAGGCAGCAGACCATGTGTGCTGTGACATGTTTGCTGGCAACTCAGCCAGGCATATAGCCTCCTTTCCTGAAAACAGCAGGATTTATGATGTGTCCAAACTTGTATGTGGTGAGAAGTTCCAAAATCCAGATCTGATCCTCTGTGCCATCCATGTGCCTTTTTCCTAGTCCTTAGGCATTATACAGTCATTCTAAAGCCAGAGGTATCCTCTTAAGACATGTAACAAATGGTCTTGTTTGGATTTTGGAATATATTTCCATTTTCTGATGACAATGAGTACATTGCTCCTACATATTGGCTGTCCCTGAAATTTCTCTTTTCATTATCCATTACTAAAGCCCAGCCTGAAGGCTTTAGTAAAAATGTGTGCTCAGATTAGAGACATCTGGATCATTTCTGGAGAAATCTCAGCTTTCCTAAGGCACAGAAGCATCAACAGGAGTGCACAGACTGCCTTAGGAGCCACTCTACTGCTCAGAGATAACGAAAACACTGGGAGGTGTCTTTTCAGTAGAAAAAATATGTAAATGAAGAGCTGTACTGGGTATTCGATTATGTATAAAGGCTGTCCAGTGTCTGCTTATAAAGGTTTGTGCATGCTTCCAAGAGGTCTAAGTAAATGTGCAGAAATATTTAATAAAGTCCATAAACCATTACACTGAAGTAGTAAACTACGCCTAGAGCTGTGTAGTGCTGAACATCTGTTGCCCAGGATTCTTGGCATGTAGATACTGTTTCTACATAAGGCATGAAGTGTGGATAGGTGAGATTTTCAAACCTGCCAGGAGCTTTTGGACACTCCCTATTTGAAATGAAGTCTTGGCCATGCAGGTGTAGAACGTGTTTGTGCTGCTTATGCATGTCAGAACTTCAGAGCAGCACCTTCTCCTATGCCCTTCCAGGCATTTACCAAATCCAGGATGGAAACTCTATCAGAAATTCAGGCTAGTGTGTGGAGTTTGTATCAAGTTGTCATTATGCTCTGTAGTTTCCTAAATGTCCAGTCCCATGTGTTTTGCTTCTGTACCTGACACCCTGGTGGTAACTGAGAATTTGGGAGTTCAAGTTGAACTCTGCTTGATTTCTTTTTGTAGTTGTCTATTAAGATCTTTTACACTATGTTTATTTCTTGGGTTTTTTCCAGGCATCCTTTTAAAGTGTCTTTTCTGCAGAGCTTCTTTCTGCAGGAGACATTTACTGTTGACAAAAAGCAAAAGCACTATTTCATGGAAACAAAAGTTTTGATAAATGGAGTGGAGGAAACAGTTCAGACTCTCATACTTGGTTACCAACCTGAAAACCCCTATGTGAGTTATCCAAAAACTTTCTTTAGTCTGATATACCAAAACAACTTGTAAATGAGTGGTTTACTGCATATTACTTATGTTCCTTGCATTTTCTCTCCAACTTCTTTTTAGATTTGTGCTGGCTTAACTCATCCTTATAACTACAGCATGTTTCCCAAAGATGTTGAAATGTGCATTTTAACTCTAAGTCATCAAAATGTGAGTAAATTTCCCATTAGATTCAGTTCGGAGATGTTCATTACCTGTTTATTTACACTTTGTCTTTTCAGACCTCGCTTGCTATAGGTCTTTAGTTTCTTGCCACAGAGTTGCTGCAACCAAAATGTTCAGAGGGTGATTATGTCCTTGGTACCTCCTTAATTTTGTATTATAATATGTTGTGTAGTAATCAATGATAAGAATACTTCGTATATTATTTTTTAGAATATTATTATGCATGACTGTTAATAATAAAACAAGTACTGGGATAGAATGGATTCAGGGTTCTCACCCTTATCTAGCTATGTCTATTTATCTTTCTTACCAAATGTAGCTATTTTTCCTCATTCTCTTGTTTTTCATTCTGAGCCAAAATGTAATAGCTTGAAACTCTTTCATTTTTCATGATGTGTAGGGATGACTTCTCTGATCTTTCATTATACACAGGGTTAATACTCAGTGCACTTTGCTTACTCCCATTCTTAACACACAGGTGAAGCATGAGCTTGAGACTGTCTTAAAGGTGAATAAGGAAGATGTCCTCAGTTTTCTAGGGAGGTATCAGGACAAATCCAGTGAGGCAGATTTTAGACATCTTTTACACATGGATGTGACACACTCATTCCAGGTACTGGGTGGTTTAATTTTTGGTATTTTTTATGTCTTGTGGACTGTTTTACTGTGTTGTCTTTAGAATGATAATTGTTTGATGCTGGTAAATGTCCTAATCCAATTAAGTCCTGGCCCTGACAAATAACTGTAGGTATCTTAGCAGGTTCAGTTATGTATCAATAATTTGTGTCAATAACACCTTGTAAGGCACATAATGACCTTTTTTCATGCCTTTTTTACTGCTTTCAATATATTTTTCAGTATCTTGGGATATAACTGGTATAATTTGATATTCACATTTGCTTATATGCATCACCCACTTCATGCTATAAGTTCAGACATTAAATCACATGAGGCAATTGGGGGGAATGCAATGTTCTTTTCTGATATTTTACTTTGTCAAATAGCTTGAGTTTCCACAAGCAATGGCCCTAAGTGGGGAGCTGTTCTCCAGACAGACTAAACTGGAACACTTAGACTGTGGTGTGAATGTAAAAGTCATCATCAACAAGAACATGTCTTCACAGGTCAGTCCCCTGGTCATCACAGTCTTGTTGCTTGGAGCTTTTGCACTTTGTACACTCAATGACTATAGTGGAGAGGTGTAAATTGTTAGGGAAGCAATTAACTTTTGATGGTTAGATTTTATTCTGGCTAGATAGCTACATGGGGTTGGAATAGTAGGCTTGTATTTGGCTGAAATTCAGAAAACTCTTAATGTCTAACTAAATTGTACTTAAAATTAAATGTAGCTTGCATTTTCTTGTCACAGGGTTGGGATAAAGACAGGGAGATTACTTACCCATTACCTTCACAGACAAAAGAGGCTCAACTTGGGCAATATTAATTTAATTTATTGCCAAATAAAATTAGTTACATTATGAGAAACAAAGATGAGAACTAAAAACTCCTTTCCCCCTTTGCTCCCCTCTCCACTTTTGTCCAGTCCCAACTTGTCTGCAGTGTCATTGCTCAGACTGATGTTTCAGTATTGTGTATGATAATCTGAGATCCTTGAAGTCCTGCTCTCCTTTTTCTCTGTGTGCAGGCCCAGGCAGCCCTGAAGAGTTATGGTGAAAACAATGTCAATGGCTCCCTTCACCTTCATTCCAATGGAAGGGAAATGCTGATGCTGGAGGTTGATATGAACAATGAAAAGAGGAGGAATGCCAGAATTGTTGAACTGAGGGCTTTTCTCCATCAGACAGTCCTGACAAATCCAGAATCAGTACAGTTCCAGCTCATGGGCAAAATATTTCCATCAAGGTAGAGAAATCAGAATGTTGGTTAATTGAGGAACTGAGGAGTGTTCTG
Organism: Geospiza fortis; assembly: GCF_000277835.1. NCBI lineage: Eukaryota > Metazoa > Chordata > Aves > Passeriformes > Thraupidae > Geospiza > Geospiza fortis. The sequence continues at coordinate 7,139,847 of NW_005054319.1, forward strand.
GGATACAAATTTAAATGTAATTACTTTCCTATGGCTGCAGCAAGGCCACTGAGTAAATGCCAGTTCATGTGTTATCCCTATTATTGAAATGCTTCTGCTGCTTATGTTTCATAAGTTGGTATAAATTGTGTTAGTGTGTTCTAGATGCTTTTGAATGACTTTGAATAGAGAACTTTGAGTGAACAGATAGTACAAGTTATGCCAGTGGAAAAGGGCACTTCCAGTGTTTAGTATAAGGTTTTTAAAGCATTGGAGAAAGCTCTGAGGTGGCAGAAGTGGGAAATAGAAATTTGGCTCTCCAAGTTTCAACTGATTTTTCAAATTTCACAAATACAAAAGTATGCAATGAAGAATTTTAGAATTTCTGTAGAGGTCCCACTGTTTACCAACTGGATGGGATAAGGAGAATGAGAAAATAAGAGTTAAAGAAATCAGAAGTTACTACAATTTAGATGAAGCACATTTGATTTACTAGTAATACTAAAAATAGATAAAATATTCCAAGAAGGGTATTTCATGTGGTTCTGCAGTATGCTCGCAGTTTTGGGTTTCCAAAAGTGCATTAATTTGTTTAAATACCAGGGTAAGCCATAAGAGAGCAATTTATTGCAGTTCACAGGAAGGAAAACAGAGCACTTAAAATTTTTGGAATGACAGTTTGTTTAGGGTTTGTTTTACAGGGAGAATACAAACAAAAATAAACTGTTAAATGTTTCTGGAGAACAGCTAAAAGGATGCAATCTGTACAGACTTCAGTTGCTGACTGATGGAATGAATCTTACTTCCCTGAACTATGTAGTTTTGTTCTTCCCATGGAGTGGATTTTCACTGAAGTTTTACTTGTCATCAGTCTTTCAACAGGGTTCCAGTTTCTAGGAGGGATGTCTAACACTATGAAAGCTGGAGTGATTACCTCACTTTTAGGTATTCTCTGTAGTATACTTGAGTCTAGAAAGTCAGTTTAGTGGATATTTTGTTGAAGGCCATGTGAAAATTGTGTCTTGGTCTTACACTTAAAACACTGAAAATGGAGCTTTTTGTTGCTCCAGCAGGTTTCCCTAAAAAGCTCTGCCATGTTTCTCCAACACTGTTCAATTCAGGGCCAAGATGCAAAGAAATATTGTTGGTTCATTTACCAAACTCAAATGATAGTGTCACTTATAATTTTTTTTTTAAACTGAATTCTCAAATGCTTCTTTTAAATCAGCACCAAAGAGATATTTCATATTGTGACAGAGAAGGTTTCATTACCAACTCAAAGTCTCCTCAGCTCTTTCTTTTATTAGGAACTATAACAAAAGCATTCAAGAAATTTAAAGAAAAATTAGTCTTCCAATCTGTGAAGCTTTACTGAGGAATTTATAAACATCTGGTGAATAGTGTGTACTGACTGCAAGGCATCTGATTGCCTGATTCACAGCACTGGAACGAGTGTCCAGAGAGTCTGTGGAGTCTCCATCCTTGGAGATACTCCAAACCTGACCACACACACTCCTGAGTACCCTGCTCTTATTGATCCTGCTTTGAGTGAGGAGGGCTGTCCTGACAATCCTGAATCAACCATAAAAATATCTTACTAGCAATTTTTATGTCTGTCTTTTTAGACTTCTGTTGTCTTCTGACTTTAAGCTTAATGAAAATAGTCTTCACATGGATTTCATGGGAGCCAGGGAGCAGAAAGTTGGTTTTGTTTTGTCCCTAAATGGAAGAGTCCAACACACTTTTGCTGGATTAAAGGCCATACCTCATCTCCTTTCTCTGGATGGATTACTGAAGTGCAAAAACAACATTCACGATGGTACTCTGTTCCTTTGTGTTTTGTTCTAACCTGCAGCTATCTAAGGACACTGCTTAATTTTAATGGATCCTTCCTGGGCTGCACAATGTACTCAGCTCTGGGGCCCCCAGCAGAAGAGCAATGTGTACCTGTGTACCACAGAGATGATCAGAGGGCTGGAGCCCCTCTGCTCCGCAGCCAGGCTGGGAGAGTTGGGGTTGTCAGTCTTGGAGAAGAAAAGGCTCCAGGGAGACCTGAGAGCCCTTCCAGTACCTAAAGGGGCTCCAAGAGAGCTGGAGAAGCCCTTTGGACAAGGGGGAGTGTCTTCAAACTGACAGAAGGCAGGTTTAGATTGGATATGAGAAGGAAATTCTTGTGTGGGTGATCAGACAATGGAACAGGTTGCCCTGAGAAGCTGTGGATGCCCCATACCTGGAAATGTTCAAGACCAGGCTGGACAGGGCTTTAAATGACCTGGGGCAGTGGAAGGTGTCCCTGCCCATGGCAGAGGGGTTGGAACAAGATGGGCTTAAAGGTCTCTTCTATCCTGAACCATTCTGTGATTCTGTATAATGCAGAGCAGAGTACTTAGCATGCAGAATGAACCTTGGGTCATTGGGTTGAGAGTGTTTTTCAGTGAACTAACACAGTTTGGATTTTTCATGTTTTCATGGATTAAAGGAAATAGTGGGTGGCCTCTTTCCTCTTCTGAAATGTGGGGGCTGACTTGAGAGTTCCACTCCTTTGAATGGCTCCATGGGTGGAGTAGGTCACTGCAGAGCTCTGGAGGGATTGTTTAGCCTGCAATTACACAAGCAGTAGGTCACAGTCCATCCGTAAATTTTCCTTCAGAGGGAGTGCAGTATAGTACAGGGCCTAAGGGCACAAGAAGCTTGGTGACTAAAAAGGAACAGCTGCCAGAAATACTATAATGTAATTTATTTTAAACATAGACACTCCCTAGTAAAAAACCCTCAACACTGAACTTGCTTTGCTCTCTAGATTAGGCAAAATTATCTAGTGTAATAAATGGAATTTTTTCTACTTCCTCCTGGTATTAAAGCAACAGTTAACTTATACATTACTTCTAAAACTGTGGCTATTTCTGTCCCAAGAATCTCTCTCCACAGTAATAATTTCTGCCTGTTACAGGTAACATCAATGTGATGGTCAACCAAAGACTGTATGGACTGCATGTCAGGAACAGGAATGTGTTTGGGAATACCACTGTGCACAATCTCACTGTTGCCATGGTTCAGAATGGCAGTCAGGCAATCCCAGGGGAGGCAAGACTGAAAGCACACCTGGAACTGAGTAAAGAGAAGAAAAGGGGGCTAGCTAGCTTCCAGGTGGATGAGAAGGCTCTTTCTGTGGATTTTCTCAAGATCATGGATCATGGGCACAGCAGAGTCAGTGGGACTTTCACACATAATGTCAACTTTTTTAAAAATGCAGGTAGGAACAAAAGCTGACTTGATGGTGTGGTCTAATAAGGTGAATTTATCTAAAAGACAGCTGACCAGCGGAAACAGATGAGTTGTGTTTGCTCACACCAGAACAAAATGTGTTCTAGACTTAGCAGCATTCTTTTTAATATTGTTGAGAAAATACCATAAAATGGACACAGAAATAGTTCAAAGAGTTTTGAAATACTTCAGAGTAAATTATTTCTCTCTTGTACATCTGTATTCTTGCACAGCACTAAGCTGACCAGTTCCTCTAAGTATAATGTTGTTTCCTAAGCCAAGCTGTGGATTTTCACGAACTGGAGTTATCAGTAATTTTGCATGAGTTCCTTTGAACAGAATAAATATTTTCTAAATTTTTCTGACAGCTGACTACTGGAGTTGGATACCATACCAATTGGTAAATATCCTGTATTTAGAAAAGGAAAATTCTTGGTTTCCAAAGTGCATGCCACATTTTAATTTAGCAGTCCCTTTTCAATATGATTTTCACCTGGTAGGTAATGTCCTTCTATAAATATCACTAAAGTGATCACACTTTATATAAAGATGTGTCTCTTATAAAAATTACAGAAGGCTTCTTTTGATCTGTAATACAGCTTTGTAGTCTGTAATGACAATCCAGAAGTGCTGTGTTGCTTTTACTTCCTCCCCTGTCAATAGGGTTGCCTTTGGATGGCATTCTTACTGCCACGTGTGAGCATGGCACAGGAAATCACACCATTGCCATAGCCCTGCAGAGTGGCAGTGAAAGGATTGTTGCTGTGTTTGAGAGGCACAGAGTGACCATAGAGCCTCCAACATCCCAGCTGTCTGTGAGCTTAAAGCACAACATCTCAAAGATAAAGGAACATGGGATCCCTTTTGTTTTAGAAGCTGCTGGCTATTATGAGGTAAGAAGAGTTCTGCCTGCGAAAGTTTAATTTCTGGCAGGACAATTTGTGTGTATATAATAACTCTAGGCTTTTCCTGTGCACTCTATGTATTTATTTTAGACACTGCTCTGTTTTTGAGATGCACTAAAGTACTGAGTGAAAAAAAGGTGGTGTCTGGCTCCTTGTCATACTGTGGACCTGTCATCTGAGCTCTTGGAGCTGAATCTAGACTAAATGAGATGCTCCATTCAGTTCTCATTTAAGTGAAATGCTTTGCTGCATATGAACATATGTCTTGTCCAATTTTATCTTTCCCCTATAAATGGGAAGTGGACCAGCAGGCCTAAGGCTTTCATCTGGTACTGGATTTAACTGGTCCTGGTGTCATCCTTTGGATGGCTGCTAAAGAGCAGAACAGTGTTTAGCATGGCTTTCCCTTTGGAAATTCCTACCTGCAGAAGCATTATGGACCATGATTCCTGGTATGGTGTTGCTTGGCCACTGTTCTCTCTATCTGCATCTCTATCAGCTCTTTTACATTGCAGATTATTGTTCCATAAAAGAAGAGTTCAAATACTTTGCTATCTCAGACATCCACTGCAAGGCTCAAGTCACTTACATGCTTATATTTGGGTGGCTTCAACCACTGTGGTAGGGCGAGACACAGAGGTGTGCAAAGAATTCTAAACACTTCCTTTGCCTTGCTTTTTAATAGTTCCAGTGCTTTAATTGTTTGTGCCTGAGGGCTCAAATCCTTCAGGGTACTGAATGCTCTCAATATGTTTTGGAGCCAGAAGGAATTATTGATACACTGCATTTAGGAGGTCTGGCATAACACTGCAATCTCTATTTGAAATGAGGTTCCCTCGATGAATTTGCACTTTTATTTTACCAGTGCTGCCTCCCTGACACAGGCTGTGATGTTTAAGTACAGTACACTCTGCCTTTCCCAGTTGTTGCTGGGATGTTGTTTGTTTCTTTCCATGATTTGCTTTCTTTTGTGCATAGAATTTCTCCAGAAAGATTGCTGCAGGGATAACAACCACAGTGGAGACAGAGCAGCTCAAGATTGAAATAGAGAAGAAAACCACTGACACTGCTATGGAAATTTCTCTTTCACTTCACCATGATGTGGGAGGACTGATGAACATTGTTCCACATGTGCTAGAGGTTTGCAAAAATCCTGCCATTTATTTTAATGTATTTAGTGCACTAAACACTAAACTGTTTATCTTTTTGAAACAGAGCTCTAACCTTTCATCTATGGTTTTGGTGCCTTTATGCATTTGATCCTTAAAAAGCAGCCTTGTAACTTGCTCCTTTGAATTTTAGTCTTCCCTGATTTTCTTCATTTTCTGAATGTGCTTTGTTGACAACATCAACAGGTTGCTTGCAGTGGAGAATCTGCTAACAAACAACTTTCTGGCCTTTGCAATGGTGCAATTGCATTCCATCATTTTGAGGTACTTCCTTCATTTATAAACTTTGCTCTCAACAGCATAGTGTCTTAACTACTGTGGAGGGAATAAGTACTGAAAGTGTCAGATACACAGAAATTGATTTGAGCTTCCTGGAAGTTTTGTGTGCACTTTCAAATATTTTCATTAATAAGTGCTTTGAGTTTTCTTCCTGTTATTTCTATTATGGAACTCCAAAATAAAGATTTGAGTCAATCTCTCTGTTGGCTTCAGCATTTATAATTATGTAGGAAGAATACAAAATGGTGTAGGGAACAGTTCTCTTCAAGTAATATGAGCTTTTAAAAACAGTATATGACCTGACAGGAAAGCGAACTTGACCACAGTTTTCTGTAATTTTTCAGACTCCAGCAAGAGTTTCACTGAATGGGTCAATATTTACCAGCAACTTTACTGTCATCCTCTTTGGACATGTTTCTTTTCATGACATATTTGCCTGCCTACAACTCTATGCCACCAGTAACACCCATCCTCATTTAGAAATCGACTTCCAGCATTCTTTGCCTTCACTTCATTCTCTGGGAATTTCCAGAGAGAACCAACTGAGGGTGTCAGCCATGAGAAGTGACAAGTACAAGGGCATCCTTGGTATTGTCCTTGGGCCTTGCACTTTGGAAGCTGATGGGGAAGTGAGCCTGGCAGGCAATGAGACAGGATGGGTACTTGCTCTCACAAACAAGTGCGTCAGTCTAGAGGTAAGCCCAGATTGTTGTTTTCTGCATGCCCTTCCAGTCTGTGTATTTCAGATCACTGACTCACAGAAAACTGTCTCCTGATACATTTGTGGATAGGCCAAATTTGGTCATTAAAGTTCTTACAGAGCAATGAGTCAGAGCATTTGTAGGGGGAAATGGTAATTTGCAGTAATACAATGGTAGGTGTTGCCATAAAAATGTTGCTTAATAATAGTTTACTAATTAAAATAAACTTTTGTCCTAAAATCTAGTGAAAAGCATGTCCTTTCAGTTTGGAATTGTGGAGGTAGAGAAATTTCTGATTTCTCTCTGAATCAAGCTGTCTTGTATGGTCCTTTCAAACACAGATTGTTTCAGAAAGAAGGAATGCTTTCTCATGAATTAGAAACAAATGAGAAGACAGTTGCTTTGCTTTGTGTGTTTTAAATTGTGTAATCTTTTCTGTTGCAGAGGATGGGATTGCCTCGTGCTGCAGTCTTGGGGGGCTCATTTCAACAGAACATCTGCAACGTGGGTTTGTTAATGAACCTGCAGTGTGATGGCAGAGCAGTGGATGTGCAGATAGACACCTCCTGCCAGCATGAATACACACTCCAAGGGATGCTCAGGCATTCATTTCCCTGGCTCAGCCACCTTGGGCTGCCTTTTGAAAACTCAGTCCTGTTCTCTGCAGCCACAGACTCCACCACAGAGGGCATTTTCCTGCTGCAGGCTGGCAGATGCAGACTGAGGGCTAGAGGGGATCTCTGTATTCAGAATAAAGCTGACTGGACACTGGAAACAGAAACAGAATGTCAACTTCTGCAGGTAGCTCTGGGAAGCTTTTAAAGAGAGTTTGGGGATCAAATGAAGGCCTTGTGGGTTTTAGCTAACATGACACTGCTGGAGGGTTGGGAAGGCACTCTAAAGGCAGGCCTGTCCCACAGCATTAGGCAAAGGCAGTGTCACACATCCTGTTCAGGCGCTCGCTGGGACTGAGATCAGCTCAGCCTTTGCTGTCTGTTGCCTTCACAGGCCGACACTGCCCTCTAAGGCTGAACAGCAATATCAGCCTGAACTCTGTGAGAAATACATTCCCTGGTCTGTGAGCATTATATCAAAAGAGAACTTCTTTGGTTTTTCCAATTAGCCTCACGGACTACATTGGAAAGAATGACTATTGCAAAATCAGGGTTTTTTTCCTAGATGTTCATAGGCATTTATATTTTGCTTTCAAATCCTCAAACTGAGTAACTTCCTCAACTACAAAGTGGCAACATAAAAATGACAGGAAAGTTGTAGTGAAAAGGGAATGAAAACCTCTTAAAGTATTAAAAGTAGTAGAATTTTCAGTGTTTGTAGAAATCCTTTGACAGAATGGGAAGAAACCTTTAATTTGAGATGTTGCACGAGAAAAGCTGGAAGTTTAATTATTAAAAAAACCAAACCTTCTACAGCCAGGTGCAAGAGTGTCTGTTAGGCCTGTGATTTTTTGAACATTAATTTGTTTGCAAACTGAGATTGGCGTGGTCTGGATGAAGCATGGAATGTTTAGTAAACTTTGCCAATCTGAAGAAACAGGTATTTGTGTTTTTTGTAAATGTAAAACTTTGTAAAGATGCAGAAGTTGTGAATTCTGCAGGACAGTCGTTAAATCTTCCATCAAGTCCTATTCAGCAAAAATCACCATCTTTCTTGTTGAGGGGGAGAAAAATGGCAGGTTGGGAGATTGTAGGTTTTGTCTCTGATATTGTATCATATAATATACACTTAAAGTGTTTGTGTATTCCAAAGGATTTTTTGTTTAAATCTTGATAGGATCTCAGTTTCCCAACTCAGTCCCGGCTCACAGGATCGATTCAGAAGGACAAGTGCCAGGCAGAGCTGCTCTCTGTCCTGGAAACAGGAGGCAAAACTGCCCGTCTTGAAGTGAGAGCAGAGTGCAAGCCAAAGCTGGCTCTGGAGATTCAGTTCAGGCATGACCTCCCCCAGCTGAGGGAAATCCCAAGGGAAAATGAGCTGTCCATCACTGCACGGAAACACTTAAAATATCTCATTGGAGTTGGAATGAAACTGGGGGCCTGTGAGCTTCAAATGAATGGAGACTTTGACCCTGAAAAGAACTTGCAGTGGAAAATGCTTATAGAAAACAAGTGCCAAACAATTCAGGTATGGTAAAAAATTTTCTCCTTTAATGTTGAATTTATACATCTAAGCTAGTATAATGCTTTGTACCTGGTAAAGTCAAAAGACAATAATCTAGGTACTTCAAAGAGGTAGCAGAGAAAAATAAAAACATTCTCTTTAAATGTTGCATCTTACTTCTGGAGTCACTCATTCACTGTTTTGTCATATGGCATACACCAAATTTTCTGTTAATCAGTACCTGCAGATAACGACTTTCTTGTACTAGCTCAGATGTATTTTCTAAAAGATGGTTGAGAACTCTGAAGGGTTTTTCTGTTCAGAAATTATGATTATTCAAAGTTGTCTCTCAAGATTTCTGAAACATCCTGTGCCTGTGCTGCCTGATATACTTGATTTTACAGCTAGGTGATTAAAGTTACTATTAGGAATTAAGTTTCAGAGCTATAATGTATTTGTGGTTAAGTGCTAAAGTGGTGATTTTTATGTTTTTTCTTTCTTTTACAGGATCTTGGAGCACCAATGAAAATTGATGGCTCAGGCTATCTTTTGATGGATAAAATGAACCTAGATTCACAGACACTGATTACTGTTGATGAAAGTAAATTCCGAGGACTCTTTATACTAAAAGTCACTGATGTGAGTACCCTGCAGGCTGTGGGAGTGTGTGAACAAAGTACTGAATAATGTACTCCTACCTGTGTTACTTGGAACAAATAGTCAAGCTTAAGTAGTAAATGCCAGAATAAAAATGAAATAATAAAATCTTTGAAAATCTGGCACCTTCAGTGTGCAGTAACCAATGCATAGGCTCTTCCTGAATAATTTCCTTGTTATGCTGTTTATGTGTAAATTTGTATTCTACTGTTGGATGTTCTTTACATCACTGTGATTTAGCCTGCAAAATAATAGGCAGTGATTAATTGAGACACTACTGTTTGTTTATTCAGTGAGACAGTAACATAGGGAAGGCTGTGAATCTCTTGCTTTTCTGTTGACAATTACAAGTTTGGATTCTCTTGTCATCAGAGCAAGAGAGCAGAGAACACCACAAGTACCTGTTTCCTCAGGTGTTTAACTTTCCTGCCATAACTGGTAATTTCTGCATGTTTCTGTGCCATAGAGAAACAACATAGCCAGTGGGAATTTAATTCCTGTTAAATGTAGGACAGACAGATTTCTGGTTGGAGCTCTGCATTGCAGCAGTCTTTGGGTTCTACATGTGCTTTGCTTTCTGTGCCGTGAAATGTTAACAGGAAAGGCAAGAGCTGGATGCAGTGCTAACCCATAACATCCAAGGAGCTGCTGACATTGGCATTCCCATGAGGATGTTACTTGATGTGATATCAGAAAGAAACAGTGACTTCTATAAAGGATTTATTCATTTCTGTGTGAACAACAAGCAAGTAAGTGTCTTCTCCATATCAGTAATATGTGAAATAGAAGTTGAAGTGAGTTAATTGATTTGGTAAATATTGTTTCTGCAGACAATCCAAATGCAGTACTTTGCTGGGGCTGGGTTAGTTCTAAAGACCTTAATTAAATGAAGGCAGTATCTTTCAGCCAGTCCTTCTGTGCAATTGCTCCTTGCAACAAATTTGACATCAGCAATGATCCTTGACTCTCATTTGTAAATGATCTCAAACCTTCCTTATCAAGAATCTTCACTTGGTGCAGCATATTCCCTCTTACAGTACAAAGCTGTGACTTCTAAAAAAGTTAGACAATTCTTCACCATCAAGTTTTCATGGTTTTCATAATTTTATTCTAATGTGTAATTAGTCCCATGATTGTGGTTATTCAGAGAAGTCTCCATATCAGAGATGTGCCACAGTTAACTTTTGTCATATTTACTTGAACTGAGCAGATTACAGAAGAACTGAACTTTGTCCAGAAGTTGGATGTTGTGTCTCTTAACTACAAACTGACTCATAACATAGACACATTGAAGACTTTGCAAATACAAGACAGGATTGAGTTGCAGGTATGTTATGAACCTGGAGCCATGGCACGAGGGGGACAGCAGCTGGGGAAGTGAGATGGCAAAGGGCAGCAGGTGTAGATGGGACTTTACACGTTTGCTGTTTTGGTGAAGGGGAGTCCCGGTGCTCCCTTTGTTCTTGAGGAGAGTCCAGAAGCTCAGTTTGTTCTCATGGGAGAAGAGTTCAGACCAGGACTTTCTGCAGGCCTGGGGCTGGAGTTTGCTCCCAGTGTGAAGTGAGAGGAGGGCATTGCATTTTTGGGTCTGACAGAGCTGCAGTGTCCCCTGGACACATAGGGCAGAGGGGAGCACTGCTGGGATTTCACTGGGTCCTTTCCAAATGGTATTTTCCTTCTGAACTCTGATTACCTGGCATATTTTTTTATCTGAGAAACACAAGACTTATTACCCATGTAATAGCATTAAAGCATGGCCATACTTGAGAATACTTGTTAAATGGTTGAATTCTAAAATAAAAGGGACATTTATAACTATGTTGTGTTGTGTTATAAAATGATACAAGATGCATCTTTGACACATCTTTGAGATTATACTGTCTCAACCAAAGAAAGAACCCTGACCAGCAGGAGCTTTAACTTCTACAATTCTGTCTTTTCACAATTCACTTTTATTGCACACAGGCTATCTTGAACCTCAAAGTTACCAGGAGCTTTAGTTTGAAAGTGCTTTATGGTGCTCACCTAACAGTTCTCGAAGGACAAATTCAGGAGTTTGAAACAAGTACCAACATAACAGGGAATTTCCATCACTCTTTGCCATGGCTGCTACAAGCCAGAGTCCCGTCATCTTTGCAGGTAGTTTTGGGGGTTTGTTGTTTTGTTTGTTTGTTTGTTTTATAATTATTGTCCTGTATAAGGGTGTAATTCAAGCTCGTGGCTTGAATGAAAACTCCCATTTTGTAAGGTACAGGATGGAAGATGAGATTTTCTGATATTTAAAAACCATGGATGCCTAAAACCTGAATTACTGAAATAGAAAGTTTCTCCTTGACTGCTTTCTGAACTAGATTCTTCCATTCTGATCAGTGGTAGTGGAGTGGGTACTGTTGATATTGTAACTCCACAGGACAGCTTGAGCACATTGCACCAGGGTCTGGAGTATTGCTCCTGTGCTCTTTAATGGGAATTTTGTACTGAAAGAAGTATTTCTTTGGATACTATTTTGAGATAATTATTTGAGTAGCTACTATCTGGTAACTATTGTCAGTAGGTGTATATTAAGTATCCTTTATAAGAAGGAAGCTGTGTTTGTGGGATGAAAAAGAACCTAATGAAAATTTGCCGTAGATCAGTGAGGCTGGCATGGCTTGACATTCATTCAGTTGAATGAGCTTCATACTTGAAAGCAAAAGATGATTAATGAAAGGCCAAGAGATGTTTTGTTAATGGATAGATTTTGACATAAGTGTAGACTAGACAGAACTTTCTTTGGCTTTCATTTTCTCCAGTCTTAAAGCTAAATACTATATAAATATTGTTTTGAGAACTTATATTTACATGTCATTTTTAGATAGATGTGGTTTTTCAAGGGAGAAACACTACTCAAGAGAGATATGTGCACATTGCAGCTGGAGAAACATCAATCACATACATAATAAACTCCCATTATGTTGGCCACCAAGTGGATCTGTTCTGCCAGAGTGTGCACAGCAGTGAGGTACTCCAGGCTTCTGGCTACCCTAAGGCAATCAACTTGATTTTCAGTTTACAGAAATCAGGTGGGTACCTGCCATTCCTAGCAGGGTTTTTATTCTGTAATAGCTCTATGAGGATGTTTCAGCTGTTCCTTCAACAGGCTACAAACGGACTAAGATTTGCTGGTAGTACCTAAAAAGAGACTTTATCTTGTTTGTAAGTGAACTTGTCATTCTGAAACTGCATCTGTGATTAGTTGATGGAGCCAGCCTGCCCTCAAAGTTTGCCCTGGCATAAATCCTATCTGCATATCTGTCTTACACTGTGATCTTAAGTGCCCCCAGGGGAATATATTCATGTTGAAGAAAACAACTGTGAGAGCACCAAAGGGCAGAAATTACTGAGGTTAGCAGGCACTGAATCAATACTGATGTGAGTGGCATCAGATCCTTTCACCCATTCAGAAAAAAGCAACAGGACAAGAGGTTGTTCTCAGGACAGCCACAGTCACCATGTGATTTCCACCACAAACCCACCATTTCTGTGGGTTTTGTCTTACCTTAAAGAATTTGCAGGGTTTCACGTATCTTATCTCACTTTGATCTTTTAGCAGTTTTGCATCTTCCTTTTCAAAAATGAAAAGCTGGTAGGACAGTGGGGAAAGGTCTTCAGGTCATGCCCTTTGGGCATTGTTGAGCTGCTGCAGCTGGAACCAAAGGAGTCACTGGAGGTCAAAACAGCTCAGAGCTCTTCCCTGGAAGAGGCTGCTGCAGGCCAGGGATGCAGTTGGCTGTATGGATTAGTCAGCTCTAGCTGCCCAAATACATTCTTGACAGGAACTAACTTGCCACTTAACACTGGATGTGGGTACACAAGCTCTGTTACCACAAGACTTTTTAAGGACCAAGTTCAAGGACATCCAGAAAAACTCTGCCCTCCTCCAACCACAGGCTGAAATTCTTGTAATCTTGAATGGTGACTTCTTCTTGATGAATGTATTAAGCTAAAAGCTGGCTGGGTTGATATTATGCAGGCAGTGCTGAAATTTCTCAAAAATTAGCTGCTCAAATTGGAACTGTTTGGTCCCTTCTATATAGAAAACAAAGTCAAGACTGTCTGTGAAATCCAGTATGATGAGAAAGATATAACTGTGACTGTGGATGTTGACACAGACTTTGAAGTCTTTGGTATATTTGTGTTCATGGCAGAAGTGAAGCATTCAATATCACTTTTCCGTCACCTGGGACTTCCCTTCTTTTTTAAGGTAATGCATCTCAAAACTTTTGCTGTGCTTTGATGAAAGCTGTCACTTGAGTTACATTTGCATTAATCCAGAGCACTTCCAGGTAATTTCACTCCTCCGTGAAATTACTCCAGGTTATATATAAGTGCAGCTGAGAGCTGACTTGGCCCAGTTTATCTGAATCCTCGTTTAACTTAAGTACAGAGCTAGTGGTCTGTTTCTAAGGAGCCTGGTCAGGTACCTGAAATCCCCATTTTCAGGGTTAATCATTTCAGGAAGGCATGTATTTACTGTCACTTTGCAGCTGATAGGGCTCACAAAAGTAGAAAGCACTTTTGGTAGAAAACAGCTGTCCTTCATACCTAGAGAACTCCTTGCCTTGGTTAAACCACTTGTAGCACAAATACCTAAAATGCTTCAGTGTTGAATAAACAGAAGTAGATTTATATTCCAAACTACTTGATAGGATCAACAAAGGCTGTGTCTGTTTATCCCCTGGGAGAAAGAAGCATTAGTTGAAATGTCCCCTTCCCATTTGAAGGGTAGTACACAGAAAAACACTTCCAAGTGATCCACCACCTTCTCTTCAACTAACAGGCCATGTAGCTAGGATGCAAGAGTAAAGGTCAACTTTAGAAAACATTAAACATTAGATCAATATTAAACCTGCATATTAAGTATCAGTGTTTCAAGGGAATATTTACTGCCAGCCTTTTATTGAAAGGTATAAGATATTTTCACTGCTTCTTCCCCATTAATATTTAGTGAAATGTCTTTTGTCCTCTAAATGTTTGAATGAAAAAAAAGAAAAGCAGAGGTGGTAATTCTTGAGGTGCCTTATTCATTTATAAGGTATGAGTATAACCAGGGGACTTCAGAAATTACTGGTCCCACAGACTTTGGCAAATACCAGTGTTGCTATTGAAATGTGGGAAATGGCCCTCATCTCTCCCAGACAGGTTCTTTAGCAGTTTCAGGATGAGGCTGTAGATGATGCAGCAGCTGTGGGAAGAATGCCCTGGAGCAAAAAAATGGTGGAGCCTGATCTGTTTATTAAAAAAAAAAAGCACAATTTCTTTCTGGTAGATGAAACATGAGATTGTGGAGACATAAACAAGAACCAGTAGCTTTAGACTTAAACTAGATAAGGGTACATTGAAAGTGACACTAATATTTGTCAATAATGCAAATGAGTAGCTATGGAAGCACTCACAAAAAAAAAAAGGAAAACCTCTCATGAGGCTCTTGGTTTACATCTAGGAAGCATCCAGAAGGCCTGTCTGGAAGGTAAACTTCAGTCAAGATGATGGTTTTAAGTGAGTCCAGAGATTGTGCTCAGTTGAGGTGAAATGATGGGCAGAATTATGGCATGTGATTTGTTTATTTTCCCCCTCCACAGATGACAATTCAAGAAGTCATGACTGAAAATGAAACTGAAGGTGCTCTGAGGCTGACCTATGAACAAAACAAAAACTTCTCCTTTTCCATCAGTAGAAAAAAAGACCAGCAAGGGTAAAAGGGTCATTCTGAGCACTATAAAAAAATGTCATTAGGCCACCAATTTCCATGGAAACAGTTATTGTATTAATCACCAAATCACTGGTGAAATGGATAACAAAACTTGGATAGTGAGTAGTCACACCAACCACTCTATAAACCTCACGGAGTTTCTGAAGGGCTGCAAATAGATTCTTCTCCTCACAGCCTGGGACCTGTCTCTGCCTGCCCACACAGAATCCAAGTAGCAGACAGTGAAAGAGTCATAAAACTCTAGGCCTGGACCAGACAAGTACTTAAAAATATAACTTAACTTGACATAAGTATTTAAATCTTATTAAATTAATTAATCTTATGGTGACTTGGTTTTCTAAGTTGGTGTCAGTATGGCTGTATCTGCACAAAACTGTAGGCTTCTAAGGGTGTTTAGAGGTGTGATATTTTTAGCCTTGGGGTATTTCATATATTTCTTAACTTTCTACCAAAAGACCTTTGCACTGAAAAGTCTTGTAAGTTCTGTTAAAATCTCTAATCATTGTAAATTCTAAGTTTATAAACCATGACAGTGCATGCAAAGTCAGATTCCAAAATACCTTTCTCATTTTTAAAAAGCTGATGCATTTGCTATGGCAAAATGATTTCTGGTCCAGTGGGCTACATTCTGTCCCTGGGATGCATACACAGATTTTTTAATTGAGCTCATTTTGTGTGAATGTATCAAAAACTGGGAGCTGGGTAAGTGTTCAGTGGCAGGTGCTGCCATTTTAACTCTAAAGCTGTGGCAGACTTGGAGCTAACTCAGATGAAGTTGTGCTGCCAGCAAGAGTGGACTTTGTAAAATATTGTTGAACAAGAGAACATTTCTTCCCTTTAGTGAAGAGTTGAATATAAAAGCACTCCAGACTCATCCCTTCTTTCTACAGTACTTCCCCTGTGCAGCACAGCTGTCTTCTAAGGTAACTATCTGCAAGTAATCCATTGCATACATCACTGCAAAGTAGACTTGTCTAATATGTTAGAAGTCAAGCTGCTTCATTTCTAGTACTAGTATCTCTAACATGTTTTATTACTGAGGCTGTTCCTGTTTTTAAAGATGTTAACCATTCCAGTCTTTTCTTTTCTTTTTTTTTTTTTTAATTTAATGGGAACCTGAAAAGGTAAATTATGATATGAGTGAAGCAAAAGGCAAACTCTACCTCAGGATGGAAAAAAGGGATTTCAACATTTCAGCAAAGCTAACTTTGACTGGAAGCAGCTACACCAATGCCATTGAGGTGGCACAGACCATGGCCCAGGTTGGTACCATCCACTGCCAGCAAAGGCAGGCTGTGACAGGAGGGCACTCAGGGGGTGGCTGCCAAGCAGGGAAGGACAAAAGCAGCTCCTGCTGTGTGAGGTGTTTTGCCCTTGATTTCTCCAGTAGCATGAGCAAACATTTGACTGTGGATTAGTTTGAGTTTATATTTGTTTGCTCCTATAGATGGAGCACTCATATAGGATTTATAGGAAATAAGAAAAATAATGTGCTACAAACTGAACCAGTTTTTGCAATGCAGGTGCCACACATTTGTTTCTCTAAATAAGAAAAGACATCACAAATACCTGTTGTTGTTTGTGCTATCTGCTGGATTTATTCTGTAATAGTGGAACTCTTGATGTTAGGTTTATTCTGTGAGATAAAAGAAAATCAAACTGAATAATAATCAAAGACTGTTGTAAAGGGAATACTTGGTTGTTTATATATGTTCCATTATTTGCAAAATGAAGAAATGAAGACAAATAGAAATGAGTAGTTGCTTGTACAAGAGCAGTGGGCTTAGAGTATCATTGTACTACACCTTTAAAAACACATTCCTATAGACCCCACAGGACTTTGGGGTACCAAAATTACACTCAGGTTTTACTCTCTCAGAGAACTTGGGGTTTAATGTTTGCCCTCTTTTATTTTTAGTTAAAAATTCTTCCGAGACAACTTATGTTTATGACAATTTACCAAAAAGGCAACAGAACTCATCTGCTGAGGCACATTGCCCTGTGGGATGGCAAAGAGATAAAGCTAACAGGCACTTACACTGGACTCTTCCCAAAGCTGCCTGGAGGCCATGGCATTCAGGGTAGGTTTCTCAAGTCTTTTACAAGTGTTCAAAGCAGACTATAAATAAACTACATAAATCTGATTTCAAAATGCATGTCCAAAGGGTTTCAATCCTGGTTTCAATTTAGGGCTTCTAAGGTCTCATTTGCTTTAAATTCATTATAGGGTCTGGCTGTTAAAAACATCCACTTCAGAATTCTCTTTCTGCTTTGTGAATATGGAACATAAAACTTCAGTACTGGGTGCTGAAGGGAGCACTGGTCACACTGGCTGCTACCTTGAGGTGTTAAATCCTTATGTTGAGACTTTATGATCTGAAAATAGAGAAGATAACTGCACTTACCTGTTCGAGTGTTGTAAGCTGTTCCTCTTCCAGCGTAAGGCCATCTCAGTTTCACACAGATTATTTCCCTGGTGGTTGTTGCTGAGGTTGTTCTGGGTGTAGCTGTCAGTCTTTTGCAGGTAACCACTGTTCTGCTGGTAAATTGAGAGAGAGTTCTGTTCTCACATTTCCTCGTGTTGAGCAGACATCAGCACACTGAATTCCTTGTGGCTGCTGGGTACGGGAGTGTGTGTGAGCAGAGATGTTTCCCTGGGAGCCAAGGGATGTCCTGCTGCCTGCGGGAAAATGTCCTGGGAAGGGTCATGATTCCTGGTGGGAAATGTTACTTGTTTGTTTTCCTTGTAGTGGAACTTCTCCATCCTCTCTCCATCCCTTTTCCACGGCATGCCTGGGCCAACTTATATGTGAAACATTCAGCACGCAGTCACCAGGATGTCCTTACTGTCATTTGGAATGAGAAGGACAAGGTACAGTGGCCCAGAGCAAATAAATGTCAGGAGGGTATCAAGAGATTTTTTGGTGTTTTGTTTTTTGGGGTTTTTTTTTGGGTTTTTTTTTGGTTTTTTTAATTAAAAAAGGCACTAAGCAAGCCAGGGAACCTGACTATAAGGCAACCTATCCTCCTTCTTGGATGTATAAAAAGTTCTGACTGTGAAAGCTGAATAGCTGATATTCTTGTAGGAAGTATTTTCAGGCCATAGGATTTTTTTGTTTGCAGTAACCCCACACCTTGCTGCTTAACCAAAGGTAAGGAAATGCATCAGCTTCAAAGCACTGCGTAAAGGCCTCTGAGAGTAGGCGGGAAGAACAGCACAAATGTCATGCTTAAAGGAGCTTATGGACAAAGAAATAAAATCTAAGACAAGTGAGCAAGTGTGAACATTAGTGGAGATTGAGAAGGATGAAGAACTCATTGCATGGGTATAATACTGGATTTACCCACACAGAAGAGGACACATACCTTGCTTAGCATTTTCACCCTTATTGATGCAGTCACAGCTCT
Source organism: Geospiza fortis (assembly GCF_000277835.1). Taxonomy (NCBI): domain Eukaryota; kingdom Metazoa; phylum Chordata; class Aves; order Passeriformes; family Thraupidae; genus Geospiza; species Geospiza fortis. Next base: position 7,158,079 of record NW_005054319.1, read on the forward strand.
TTTGTATTTTGCTCTTTCACTCTCCTCCTTACTAGCAAGACTGACAAATGTGGAACAGTTGAAATCAGTCTCTGTTTTCATAAAGTCATCACTATTTTTTTAAAAATATAAGGGCTGAAAAAGACAGAACTCGGAGAACATAGGGTAGGTTGGTTTCCAGATATGGTCAAGTGGGGACACTTTCCTGACTTGCTGCTAACTGTGCTATCTTGATATGTACATCTGAAATGCAGCACCTTGGCTGAGTATTGCATTATTTTCTGAAAAATGGAAAGATAGAATACAGTGTATAAAGTATGCTACCACACATAAACATAAATGTGCCTGCAAAGAGCACAGAATTTTTTGATTTCTTTAATAAGTGTTAAAATTCCAAAATTTACTTTAGCAATTGTATAGAATGTATCTTTTACTACTTCTTAAATTACCACAACTATTAAAATCCCACCACTATCTAAATTACCACAAAAATATTTTGATCTCAATAACATAGCAGAATTTAGTTCCTGATGAAGCAAATGCTTTTTCTTGTGCTTTAACTTTGCAAGCTGTGTCCAATGATTCTGTGGCAGTGCAGCCTGCAGTGCCTAAAGATGAGATCAAAATTAAGCTTCAACAAACTTAAGCATTGTTCATTATTTTAGTAAAACACAGAGAGTAGTTCTGCCTTGAGCTGTGCTATGCAGGGAATTCAAGCAGCAAAAATTGTCCTAATTTTACCATTAATTTGCCTCACTTCTTCAGAAAGGACTTTACTGTGCATGCAATTCATCTGAGGACAAGGTACAGGGAAATCTTACTCGATGCATGTTTGAAGTCAATATGTGAGAGGTGTTTTATTTCACAAGTTCCTTTTCCATCTGTTCATGTGGATCAGATATCAGTGTCATCTTCTCTGAAGATTGGAAGGCACCGGACAAGCTACAGAGCCACTGTTTCCCACCCATTTAATTACACTCTGAAGGAACTGGAGGTGAATTCCCTGTCAGAAAGAAGGGGCAGAAAGTACAACCAGCAGGTGAGATCATGAGGCTGGGCTGCAAAACACAGAGCTGTGATACTGCATTGACTGTGAGTGTGCCTTTCATCCCTGAGAACTGCAGAACCAGGAATCATCCTGAAAAATGTAAAGAGCACTGAGTGCTGTTATCTCCTTGTGTCCAAACCACAGCACTATTTCCTAGCCAATAGTCTTGCACTTTTAGTATTGACCCATTTTGGATGAGAGGAACTCCAAGTGCCCAGGAACCTGCCAAGCAATGAAAATGAGGCAATTTTTGTCCATGAAGCAATGAACAAACTCCTAGTCTGCACATAAAAGAAAAACAAAACAAAAAAACAACCTCACAATAAAACCAAACCAGAAACCCTTTGATACCCCTGTGAAGAAAATATAAATTTTTAGATTGTATAGGAAATTGCAACAGAAATGTGAAAATGTGCAAGACTAGAAAGGCTTTAAACTATAGTTGTGAAATGTACTTGCAAAGGATATACAGGGAAAAAGAGGAGGAGGAACTCCACAAATCATCATGCCAGATCAAATGCTACAGTATAATTGTTGTCTGACAATGCACAACACTCAGTAGGTTCCAGAACCATATTCAGAGGAATAAATTCTCTTGTAGGGTCATTATTGCAGTTGTGCCATTGGTTGCTTGGCATGACAGACCCCAGACAGCTTCCAGAGAGGGTGACAAAGCCTCTCATGGCCTTGGCTGTAGAAGTGCAGCTTCCCTGGGTTTGTCTCAGGCCCGGAGCTTCCAGACCACTGAGTTGCACAGAGTCTGAACATGGCTCTGTGGCAGCTTCCACAGTGGCTCTGTTTGCCTCCACTACATGGGGATCATTCTGCTGGTTCTAGCTTGCTGCTGGACAAATCCTTCTCTGCTTTCAGCTGCAGGTCTCAGGGAATGCTGGGCAGCCTGCTCACCTCCAGCTGGGGCTGGAGGATAAATCCAAGATGGACATCACTGCCTGGGGTGGCTGTGTGACACTCTCTGCAGGCCAGGTATGAGTCTTTCATCCCTTGGAAGGGATGAGCGTAGCTGAATTTCTGTGTTTGATCCTCACAGAATGAGTTTTTTTTTCTACACTAGTTACCATAGGAAAGCCTTGAAGTCAACCTTTTTGTGTCTCAGAGGAAGAAAAATAAATGCTGTGAAAAATTCTGTTTCATGTTGCCAGACATGGTTGTACTTGGGCTGCAGCTTTCCCTCAGAACAGAGCTGTCAACCCCTTAGGTTTCCTGGCAGAGACTGAAGCGGGATTTCATGGGCACAGACCATCCAGGGTTCTCACAGGGTGTGTTTTTGCCCAGGAAGCCTACTGCCCAAGGATATACTGAACACTTTTTAAAACAATTACTTATATGTGTCAATTTTTTCCACTTTTCCAGTTTCAGAGAATATTAAGCATGGAACACCTGCATGCATGTGGGTCTCTAGAGCAAAGACCAACATTGTTTAATGAATACCTAGATCTGAAGTGGGATGACAAAAAATTCAAACACAATTTCACATATGAGGTAAGAGAAGGCAATTGTATCTGTTGACTTACCATTTTTATGGTGAGAAGCTGTTCTCAGTAAATAAGGAATTATTTTGGTTTTAGATGTAATGTAGAGTGGATTTTAAGAATAGTATCATTATTTCACTTCACCTCTTACATTTTTCTCTACACTGGAAGAAAGCTAAATGGAGCATAGTTAAGAAGGAAAGGGTTCTTCCAAGCTAGAGGCCTCACCTGTGCTCTAAATTTGCAAAACTTGTAGGATGGGGACTGGTAACAAGGCTGATAAGCCAAAACATTGTCAAATGGAAATGTTATATTCTAGAAATGTTACATTAAAATCCTGAAACTACTGGAATAACAAAACCAGCCCAGGGATGGGATGAGTGGGCTCCAAGGAGTGTCTAAGATCTTGCTTTGTTTTCTTGGTTCATTGCAGAGAAATCAACTCTTGCATCCTGATAAGTTTCAGCTAGAAGCTGTTCTGGAAAATATTTTCCTGACCCCATGTGCCAAACAGAAGATTCTGGGTAAAATAGAAACAAACTACTACTCTTGCCTGGATTACTATTCGAGCTTTGAGTTCTGTGACCTTCCAAATGTAAGTCTGACTTAAACACACTGAACCTATTTCAGTTTAAATGTAATTACTCATTTGGAGTCTTAGTTTTCCTCAGCTGCAACTCTTCAGCAGACTTAACATACTTCTGTAGCTTAAATAAACAAACAGTGTCATTTGATGGACTGAGACAGAAAGGTTCTGTTTGCTACTATAGTGTATACTATAGGTCCTTTTATGGTTATAAACTCTCACTTCCTCCATGTTCTTTCTTTTCTGTTCCTCTTTCAGAGGTATCTTAATTTTATGTTTCTGGAGAATACCAAAACAGGCTCATAAGTGATCAAAAAGGAGACTAGAGAGGAGTAAAAGTGCTTTCCTTCCCCTGTGGGTAAACGTCTGCTGGTTTTTATGATTGCTCTGCTGGTAGTGATGGATTTTTGAACCATAATGTAACCTTGTTTTTCTATTGCACACATAAAGCAAAGGCCCACATAAAGCAAGAACAGTTTAATAATCTTCCTTAGGTGCATGCTGGTCCTCAGAGTTGCTTGTAGACACTCACATGGAACTTGGAACCTGCAATAAATGTCTCTCTCCAGTTCCCAGTGGCTGAAACACATCTTGGCTTCCTTATTTAGTGTCAGAGCAGCTCATGCTCTGTTAACAACAGAAAAATTTTTTCCCAGACCAAGTTGTGATAGAACCTGTTTACAATGCATAGGATGTATATACATGTCACTCCAAAAGCAGGTACCTCTGTACTTTTGGATCATTCTCTTCAAAGGTATCATGGTTTAAGCCCAGCTGGAAATTAAGCACCACAGCCACTCATTCAACCCCCTCTCTCTCTACCCTCTCCCTGTGGAATGGGGAGGACAATCAAAAGTAAAACTTGTATGTTGAGATAAGAACAGTTTAATAATTGAAAACAAAGTAAAATACAATAATAATAGTTACTACTACTATTGAAAAGGAAAAAAAACTAAATGAAGTGATGCACAAAAAAATTGCTCATCACCCTTTGATCAGTGCCAGACCCCCCCTTCCCAAACCCAGGTTTGTCTCTTCCAGGTAACTCCCTGCAGTTTATGTCCTGGACATTATGTTCTGTGGGGTGGAAAATCCCTTTGGCCATGTTGGGGCATCTGTCCCAGGTGGGTTTTTGTGCACCTCCTCACTGTCAGAGCAGGAGAGACACACACACAAAAAATTCCTTGACTTAGGATAAACAACTGAGCAAAACCAAAACATCAGTGTGTAACCAACCCCATTCCCATTCCAAATCCCAAACTATACCAGCGGTTGGGAAGAAATTAACTCTATCCCAGTAGAAACACAATAATACTCACCTCACTTCCCATGTATCCCCAATTTTATCAAAGTTTGGCTAGAGTGGCTGAGAAGTGTAGGAGCAAGAAACATTGGACATTTTAACGAAATACAGTTCTCTGCAGCTGTTCCTCTGGTCTTGGGGTGTAATCACTGAAATGCTTTGTTAGAGCACAGAAACTGAAGATGTAATGAAGACAATGCTGTGAGGAGCAGGGAGATGTGCTGATTTCTGAAACTACAAGTTTTGTTTGTAGTGTAATTTCATGAGAATGCTGTACAACTTCTTACTACTCAAAGCAGAGCCCATTTGTTTGGAAGAATTTGGAAGCTTTAACACCTTTTTTGTGCATACACAGGTAATTGTTTTATCTGGAAAGCACCAACTCAACAAAGATGACATCATTTTGCAGTCAGAGGGCAGATTCCACCTTGCTGATCATGGGAGAGATGAGGGGTTGATTGGAATATCCATAAAGAATCAGAGCACTGCTGATGTGAAGAACTATTCTCTGGAAATTGAAGTGAGTTTCTATTTTATTTTACTGGCACTGGGGTTTGGTTTTCAAAGGCCTGCTGCCATGTATTTCCCAAAGAGATCAGGTGCAGGCAGTGACTGTAAAACAGCAGCAACACAAAACACTCCTGGTTCCTGTAGTGCTGTCTAAAGGAGCAGCTAGGCAGGGTCCAGGCAGTGTGGCCGACAGACAAAGGAAGGCACCAATATGAGTTCTCTGTAGAGCTGTCACAAATAAAGCAAATGTGTTCCTAGTGGAGTGTTTCCTTCTTCGTTTTTCTCTCCTCTCCCCCTAGTTTTGCATTTATTTTTAATTTCCTGTGAAATTAAAATGGTGGAGAGGCAGATGGAGACAACAGAGTGAGGCAAGAAACTAATGGGGTTGGCACCATCCAAACTCTTCATTAGTAGGAATGTAGGTAGTCAGGCACTAACTGAGATAATACATCATCCCTTGACAAAATTATGATGATGATTTAATTAGTAACAAATACTAAATTATTTTTCCATTCCTCTCTCTTTAGAGACAAGGGAGATAAAATGATTATCAGCTGCTCTGCATGAGCTTGCTTCATTCTGTGTTTTGGAATAAATGGCACAAATCAGCAGCTTCACAGAGAACTGACTGGGACATTATGTTTCTTTCATTGCTTCCATTAAAGTTTTGTCCACAAGTCTTGTACTATCCAATCATTCAGCTCCTGGGTCGATCACTCTGATGCTTGTGCCTCTCTCAGTGTAACTCCTGCATAGTGCACAAGCATTGGGAAACATTTCCCTCACCACTTACCCTTTTGTGGGAAGCACTGATATTTGAGCACCGTCTCTGAATGATCATTAATTCTGTGTGGTGGCTTTGAATAAATGTTTTTTCTTTATGGCTGCAGTTAAGAGCCTTTGAAGATATTTGGCTAGGCCTGGCAGGAACTGCTGCTTCCTCATCTGTCCAGAGCCAAATCCTGGTGGAGGGGATTATTGATCAGAAAGAGAAAGTAAAAGTAGCTGCTTCAAAAGGAAAGGAGTGTTTTCAGTACTACATGGGGTATTTGCAAGGTATGTATCTCTCTGACCATGCTCTCAGCCACAGGACTTTGTTTTAGGTCATCCTGCAAACACAAACACCAGGGAGCTGGACTTGATGATCCTGCTGGGTCCTTTCCAGCTGGAGCTATTCTGCAGCTCCCAGTGTCATTGCTGTGAAGAGACAGGAAGAAAGTCGTGTCTCTAGCACTGAGCTACTCATCTCATTCAAGCTATGGTCTTTCAGATAAAGAAAAGCCGAAGTTTAAAATTTGTTAATTAAATTAAAGTTTGGGACACATTTTTGTATGATTACAATAGATGGTAACAAAAGATTAATTTCCTCTTGATTTAACCATCTTAAAGTTTTCTGCCTTGTTTAAAATAATAATTCCAAATTCAATAAAGGAAATGAGAGAGGCACCCCCATAGACTGACTGTACCACATGCTGGAATAGCAGTGTGAACTGGGATGTGTGCAGTCAGTCTCACAGCAGTCAGCTCTGACTGACAACAGAGAGGAAAAAAAGGCTGTTGTTTCAAGTTATGCCTGAATTTTGGATAAGTGAGGTGAAATGAGCTGCAAGAGGTGGGGCTCATCCACATTTCAGCTACAGTTAGAGTTGGGTGCAAATCAAATAGGTTTGGTGCTATCCCAGTTGTCTCAAACTCATGTTGCTGACAATCCCAGCCCTTGTTTCACTTATGGATTTGCTATTCCACATTTCTGCATGGGAGTTTCTCTCAGGTTCATGTCCTCACCTGTATAAGCTGTGATGTTTTTGAGATTAGGACCATTAGTTTGTGAATCACTGAAGTCAGAAGTTTGTAGCAATGACTCAACTCAGCTCTCTCAACCCAGATCTACATGCACCTGGCCAACCACTTGTTTATGCTCATCAGCGCTTCTGTAGAAACGACTTGTGTGTGGTGGGTGGAACTGACAGGCTTTCATTTAAGGGCTGAGCAGTTTTGAAACATCTGCAACAAAGGACACTAAAGTAGAAAAAAAGGCCTTGTAAATCAGTGTGACCGAGAGATTTAGATTTACGTTAATCCAGTGCTTCCTTTGCAGTAGCAAATCTGTCTATGTAATTCATTAACAAGCCACACAGAAGAGATCAAATCCTGACGCTGATCTAATTGTCTCTTGTTTATCTCTTCTGTTTTTAGTTTTTACCTCCACACCTAACACACTTAAGCCCTGATTGATCACCTAAGTAATTAAAAACTGGCTTTGAAACAATGTCTGTCAATGTTGTTCCTGTAAATGAAGGTTCTTTTTTCATTCCTTAAGGGGATTTGGAAGAAGGAGTGGAAGTCAGTGCTTGTTGTGATGGGAAACAGATGGCTGCCATTAACACCTATCTCAGCATCAACGGTAAAAGGCAGGAAAACGTGGGACAAGTAACTGTAGCAGCTGCTAATGGAAGCTTGAGTTTTCTGGCCCGTGGATGTGGGGATCCAGTTCTTAGGGCTGAGGTGAGACCCTTGAGTGGCTGTTAACTGCAGCGTGATTTTCCCAGAATTTTATTTGTTATTTTGATGAAGCACCTTCCATGCAGGCAAGTTTGGTGAGTAACCAGGCAAAATTATGTAATGTTTTAATTATTTTTACGTTGATGTGAGAAGTTACTACGGTGAGAACTAAGAAATTCAGCCAGGTCTAGAGGTAGAAAATACAGGACCCTGTTCTAACGGGTGGATCCTCTGAGGACGGTAAGTAAATAAAGTGAGAGCAGCAGTAACTGCTCAGCCTGTTGGTTACAAAACTAATGATCAGAATCCTGAACGTACTTTCACTTTTATTAGGGTAGGGTTTCACATACTCTCTACTTGGGGAAAGCTTTTTGCTTTTTACCGTTTCTCTTTTCTGTTCCCTTGTCTGCATTGAATAATGCAGAAGTAGTTTTCCCAAGGAAATCTGAGGCCACTGTGGGTGTTTGCCGGCCTGTGAACTAGTACAAACTTTGAATTATTTGGATCCAGCACAAGCAATTTTAAGTAATGAATTCAAGGTTTTAACAATCTTCTCACAGAACAAGTTTAATGAAATTGGGAGCCTTTTGAAAGCCAAACTGAATGAGAAGATAAAGAAGTTTGACGGATACCTGTGGAGATTCAGGCGATCAGTAAGTATCTGTACATGATCTGTGAAAATACCATGAAGGGTTCATGCAGTGTTAGTTAAACATCATTAATTGCCTGCAGCTGTTTTGTTTTGCTCAAACATTTCAGTAATTACTCCTGTGCTGACCTGTACACAGAGACAAAAAGCGTTTAATGGTGGAGATCGTGTATCTCTGCACCAACGCTGCGGAGTCAGAATTGCCTTGCAGTGAAGTCAAAGCTTTGCTTGAGATCACTGTTTTTAAATTGCTTCTTTTTTGGAACCACTGTAGGTGCAGCATGTTGGTTTCCTGTCTGAAGCAGCTGGCTGGCCTTCAATGGCCTTGCAAAGGGCAGCAGGATTCCTGCACAGTGGGGCTACAGCTGTCACCCAGGTGTGGAAGCAAAGTGGAATTGGGCACATTCTGAGAAGCAGGATCCCACTTTACCTGGAAAAAATTCAAGATGTTGTCCAGCAAATGCAGAATGAATTACAAAGTAAGCAAAATGAAGCAAAGCAAGAAGAGGGACAATGTCAGTGCAGGGCAAACCAAACTTCAGTGTAAATATAAAACATACTGAACAGCACAAAGGTTTCTATTTTGATCTAGCAAGAAGTGCTGACCTTGGCTCTTAGTGTACAGAGTGGGAGCCTTGATGCAATAAGCTCTAAGAAGGCTCTCTGTGAGCACCTTTCTAATGAAATCAGTGCTGAGGCTCCATCTGGGTCACAGGAGGCTGGGTTCAATTGGATGAGAAGAGTCTTTAATTCCTAAGCTGAAGTATTTCTGCTAACAGTTCCCTGGCAAGCCTTTCCTCCCAAAGGGCTGTTCATATCCCTCCTTGAGTTTTTAATGGTTGTACTAAATGGATTTCACTTGATCTGTTTTTTTCCAAGCCTATCCAGTAGCCACTAATTCACTGTTCAGCTGGAATGTGGCCCATACTGAAACCTTTGAGAAGTGTGGTCAGCTGGAATTATCTGCGAGAACCTTCAGTTCTCACAAGGGTAAAACCTCATTTGGGGCCACTTAGCTCTAGGCTACTCCCTCTCAAAAGTTGAATTTGGTTGATATACCATGCTTGAAATCAGTTGAGACCAAACTGTCCCGTTGCTCAGCAGCAGTGTATTTATAAGGGGTCAGGGTCAGACCTAAATTGCTCTTTCAGTTCACAGTGCAATGTGCCTGACTGCCATGGAAACACAGCTGCCTCTGCTACTTTTCTGTGCTCTCCCTTCACTTCTGCTGCAAGTTGGGTGGAAACAAACAAGCAAACAGCCACTTTGTACCAAACCAGCTAAGGTTTTTGTCTCATTATTGTGCTTGCTTCAGAGCCATTAGCAACCTTGAAAGATGCCTACTACGATGTAACCTTGAAGCCACTGGATGAAGTCTGGAAAGAAAAGACAGAAGAGCACATGAATAAAATCCTGGCTTTCTTACCCAAGATTGTAAAAGACATGTGGCTAATGAAACCAATTCAGATAGCATTAAAGGTTGTGAAAGCAGGCTTGGATATGGTTGGTATAACTCCATTCTCCATTTCTAATTCAAGGCCTAATTTAAGTCTCAGCTTTGAACTATAGATACACAAAAATAGTTAACTATTTTTGTTTATGGAAATAATGTAGTTGTCTTTCCACATAATAAGCTTGTGCACAGCTGATTTACTGTTCTTGCAATATTTGTCCTGCTTTGAAAGAGTACTTTTCCAGCTAGAGGATAAGTTGTTTTACTAGTTCTGGTTGGAATCACAGCAGCAGTAATCTGTCATTCATGTAGCTTCTACTTTTCTTGCATAAAGAGGAGAAATTGTGATTAAAATAAACAGTGTACAAATAAATCTGGGCTCTTCTAGTTGAAATGAAAAGCATAAAAGATACATCATGAGGTTAATTTATATTATTAAAGATACCAGTCCTTTCTAAACTACTGAAGCACATTAACTTGGTGAAGCATTGCTACACTTTAAGTCATGTTACTTAGGAGGAATATATTTCTGTCCACTGGTGTTGTGACTAGAGTCTGTCCTCTGGATATTATTAACCTCTACATGACAAGATGCTGTCAGACAGGAGACAAATGCAAGAGACACTGAAGTGGTATTTTGCATTTCTTCATTTAAAACTCATTTGCAAGTACTGACCCTGCCCTGAAGTCACACTGAAATTGCTTTTATAATCTGTGACTCTCCAACAGGCTACCCAGCAGGTGCTCAGGTGGGCAGAGGCCACGTTTTCCAGAGCTGTGAGCAAGATCCGGAAGCCCTTGCTGAACCTGTACAGTTTTTCACCCAGGTAACTGGTGGTTTTACAGGATCCCTGCTCTGGGCAGTGTTCTAAAAGGATGTGTGCATAGTTACTCTTTCTGTCAGTGAGCAGCTGAGGGTTCTGGACAGCCACCCAGCCACTCTTTGCTTTGGTCACATAACATCCTAATGTTTATTTCTGTGGGCTGCCAGACCCACTGTGTTTGAAAGGAGCTACTGGGCAGCAAACAGGATATCAGTAACTGGTAACTGGCCTGAGGTGACCTGGGGAAGTGCATCTCCTGGCCAGAGGAGGGTTGTGTTCTGCTGTTCTAACCAGACTACAGTTCTTATGAATATTTCACTTCATCATTTCTAATAATAAAACAACAGCATTTCATCAGTTCAGCAGATAAGGGGTGTTGTCTTTGTATTCTGCAGGAACTGTTCAGTGGCAGGGAAGCTGCCTGTACTACCTAAAGCAGACCTGTCCCTGCAGCTGGCAAATGTTACCACTTACCTCATTGGAGAAAAATTGATGAGGCCTCTGCAAGACCTCTACAATCTCAACATCCTTGCAGAGTACTATAGAATCAAAAGGAGGATGATGGAGAGCCCCTTTGAATGTAAGCCCTTTCAAAGTGCTACTTTGTTTTGTACCTGGGTCTGTATCCACTTATTACTGTATTCTAAAAATTGTATCTGGAATAGGAGTTTACATAGAGATGGTCACTAATTAATAATTTTCTTATAAACTTACATACAGTCTTTCTTGTAAGATAGTGCTGGTAATGTGTAAGATCAACATTCTGGGCAAAGCTGGCATGCAGTAACACTGCTCTACTTAATATTCATGCAAATTTTGTAACTCTCTACACCTCCTACTCTTGAGAGACTAGAAACAGCAGGTGGTATTTATCTGCCTTATCCATATGCTCTTGTGAGCTGATACTATGGTTCACTGCCACTCTCACCTGCTGGCTCTCTGTCCTGGCACAGAGGCTTGGAAACTGGTGACTTCACCTCTGCTGCCTCTAGGATGAGCAAGCTCAACCCTACCAAAACTTCATCCACAGTACAGTCTGTAAAAGTATTGCTAAATGCTAAAGGAATGCACTAACAGTCCCAACTGTCCCTTAGAGACAATGGCTTTTCCAGAAATCCCTTTTTAATGGTTTCCTCCCAGTACAGAGAGACCCAACAAAGGGCTGTGAAAGGAGCTCCTAGTGACCCAATAATCTGAGTCATCTGTCAGCAGGGTTTCCTGGATTGCAGCTGTATGATGCACTGATTTGGAAGGGTCATTTTTGGAGACAATTTTTGAGAATTAATATTCTTGTGTTTTCTGCATAAGAATGTATAATGTGTGTGTGTTTATAAATATGACTGTCAAGTAGTACAATGACAAATCAAGATTAGCTCTGAATCCCAGTTCAAGTTTATCAGAGTTTTATGGCACTCAGGTAAATCTCAAACAAAAACAAAATCATTAAATTGTTTTGTTTCTGAGAAGAGGGTGTTTTTTTGCAGAGCAATTACATTGTAACTAATTAAAATGTAAGTGTAGTAATGTCACTGTAATAATAAGTTGAGAAATTATTTTAAGAGTATGACAGCAAGAAGCTGTGTGGGTTGCAGTATGTGCAGCATTTACTGCTCTGTGGAAAACTCACTGATGTTTCTTCTGAAATACCATTCTCCAGATCATGCTATGATAGTTGGGAGCAAGCATCTTGTGACTTTTGATGGAAAAATGTATGATTTGGCATCAAAGTGCAGTGTACTTCTTGCAAAGGATTTTGTTCACAGTGCTTTCACTGTGATACTAAATGAGGAAACGAGGAACTCAAGATCACTGTATGTGGAGATGAATCAGACTGCGATCACTATCTACCCACGACTAAAGGTAGGAAGATCAAGTCAAACATTTTTCATTTTTGGCAAAAATTTTCTTCAGCTGACAAAAAAAGTTTTTTAAATATTAATGCTCAAAATATAGATCAGAAGCACTCTCAGCCAATGGCTTTAAAGTAACAGTTTCTTAAAAAGAAAATACCTCTCCAAAACAAAACCAGTTTAACTCAAAGCCTGCCTCTGCTCTCTGTATATGACAGAAACTTTTCAACTTCCCTCTGACATGGTCTAAGAGAATGGCACTAAGAGGGACACTGTGCTTTTTGCTCTTTCAGAAGTTTAACACAGCCCTGTTCTTATTCCCTCATTCTGGGCTAAGTTGGCCTCATTACCTGCAAATCCAGTGTGCTTGCCTGTGACTGAACTTTCACTCTGACAGGTTTGAAACTGCATTTTCATTTTAAAACAGATATCCATGATGTATAACTTCTCCTTTACGGAAGAGAACTGCCAAGTCTTGGATCAATCCCTTGAAAACAGCACCATGAATTCAAGGCAAGGAATCAACAAAATAGAAGTATCTGATCAGAAAGGAGTTTCTGTCTCTTGTGACTTTCAGTATGATCTCTGTACTGTCACTCTGGCTGGGTGGCACCATGGTGAGCATCAATCATACAGCTGTTGTCAGCTGTTAGTCATTTTGCTATCTCTCTGAATTATCTGTATTACTGGTAGTACCAGCATCTGTGCTTTCACTTTTTTCCCCCTCTTCACTTACAGACACCCTGGAAATGGCCCTAGGCATTCCCAGTAATTGCCAAATAGAGCATGGAATGCACCATTCCAGGGAGAAGAGCAGGTTATGGGTTACTGTCGATTCAATGCTATAAAGCAGACAGAAATCAGAGGCAGAGGTACTGCAGTCAGCCCAGCCCCAAAACCTGGCTGAAATCTGCTCTAGAGCAGGCTTAGCTTGTCAGACCTTCAAGACAACTACAGAGGGAGGCCCAAAACCTCAGAGAGTTTTTTGTATACTTGGAATGCATTCATGTGGCATCCACACTATTCTGAAAGTCACCCTCCAAAGATTAGCAGAGAATGGATGTGATGCTGTGATGTGCTCAGGAGCCCATGAGCAGCTGAGACAGATGGCAATGCAGGCTGGGCAGCTCTTCATCAATAGAGCTGAACCTGCTGGACAGAATAATCAGAGCCCAGAGACAGCTGCTGTGATATTCCTGCACCTAATCCTGAAAATTCCCATTTTACTCCATTTCAATTTTCCCCCAGGTGTTTCAGCTGGGCTTTTTGGTACCAATGATAATGAAGCTGGAAATGAATGGATGGTGCCTAATGGTTCCTTCACTGACAACGTGAAAGAGTTCACCCAGAGCTGGCAGGTAAGGAGCTGAGGGGCTCCTGTGTGCAGGGCTGCTGCCAGAGGGCACTGTCTGACACGCTGGGCTGGCTTAGATGAACCAAAGCTCGAGAGTGAAAACAGAAGCACACTGCATCGTTCTGCTGTGTCTAACCAGGGAAAAGGCTGCACATATTTGCTAAAAACTGTTCAAGAAATCCCTACAAATAGGCATTGAATGTTTTTGGCCTAGGTGGTAAGGTAAAACATAGAAGTGGCTGTTGTTGATTTTAGAAGAAACTGATATTGGAGCTAAGTATCCTTGATGTTTTCCTCCTTAGAGCACCTTCTCCTCGAATGCAAGGACAGGTGCTACTAGGTCTGGGCCAGATCTGTATGTTCATCACTGAAGTTTTCTTTAGAGCTGTTAGTTCTAGCTGGGTATGTTGAGCCTCTTAATTTTCTTTGTTCTTCATGCTTTACATCTCATCAATAAACAAAACTTTAGAAACAAATCTCTAAGTATTTGAAAGTAAATTTGTTCTCCATCCTCACACCACTAAGTATTCAGACCTTTCTGGAAGGTTACCTGCTGCTGTCAGTTACTGACTTGCATAAAAAGACTCCTATAACTATCATAAATAAATGTTGTAACAATTTTATACCAGTAACATTATAGCTCTGCTTAATTAATGTATTCTGTCATCAGCTGCAAATCATCTAAATACACAAATGTGCAGTTGTACAGAACCATTTGTGATTGCAACCTACCAAAAAAAGTAGCCTTACATGCTCTCAAGCCATGTTGACAGGATCCTCTAAATCCCTTCCAAATCTGATTTTAAGAATCTATTACCAAAAAGAAAAGGAACCAGCATCTTACTACCACAAAGATTTTGTGACTCTTCCATTTATGCTGTCTCACAGATGTCTGAGTTCTGGGAGGAGAAATCTCATTTTCAGCTTTATGTTGGTACTTCACTGTAAAAGAGAGAATTGCTACAAGTATCTTCTTGCTGTTGCAGAGATACAGTTAATGAGCTTGCAGCCTATGTTTATGTTAATAATGGGGCAGGATCCCAATGTGACTGGCCATAGGCACAATTTTCTTTATTGCTACAAATATTAACTTCTAATATACTCATAAAAATGCAAAACTCCCCAGACATTGAACAAAAGAATCAATGAAAAGCAATAAATAAGAAACTTGGGGTCATACAGAAGCAGGGCAGTCCCGAGTGCCCTTTAGGGGCAGAATGGCTGCACTTGCACTATTGATTGGAAGGGCTCACACTGAACTGTGAACTCTGACTGCAACTTGTTCCCAGGAGCTTTATCACAGCCTTTGTCATGCACTGACCCTGCAAAGGACGTCAGCAGAGCTCCACCAGGACAGGGCCAAGGCTGCACAACAGGAAGGGACTGAGTGCCTGACTCCTGCAGGATGAGGGTTAGCACAGAGTAAACTACCAGCTCATTTTCCTTAGCAAGTAAAGTAACTACAGTTTACACTTGCTTAAAGAACTTCTTGGTGGTGAGGTTTTAGTGTTCTTTTTTTTCAAGCCACCTTTACCTATGAATAATCCAGCAAGGGTATGAAGTTTTTTCCTCCATGAGAAAGATCTAGTAAAAGCACAACTTTGACCTGTCAGATCTACATAAAAGAGAACTAGCCAACTACCTGCTATGTCAGCAACTACACACCAAAATCCTTCAGTGAACAACCGAATCAATAGCAAAAGGAAATGAGATCTAATCTGTGAGGTGCCTCTCAACCTTAATGAACAATAAACATTAGAGCAGGGTACTGAGCTGCCCATATCATCCTTCAAACCAGCTCCCACTGGAAATCTGAAGAACTCATCCTACCCTGATGTATGCAAAAAAACCCCAAAATACACCAACTTCAGTAATTCTGTTTTCCCAGGTGAATAAGTGCAGTCTTGTACAGAAGAAAGAGAAGCCATGCCCAATTACAGCTAAGCAAAACATCTGCAAAGTGTTCTTTGAAGAACCACATTCACTTCTTAGGAACTGCTTCAAAGTTGTAAGTAGAACTTCAGCCAGAAGCAATGTCTCAATTATGTGTCATACTTCCAAGGAGGTCACATAACCATTGCAAGGATACAAAAGTTTAGTTGCAGAGAACTTTAGAAGTAATCAAAACAGCAATCCAGACAGAAAAAAAAAGTCTTTTTATCACCATAAATTGAGGTTTTTGACATCCACAGAGTAGTGGCATGACTGCACTGCTCTTTAGGATACAGATCTAGAATTTGGAAACAGAAATAACTTCCTCACCATTAGGAAGGAAATAAAGGTTTATGCATGGTCCTA
Source organism: Geospiza fortis (assembly GCF_000277835.1). Taxonomy (NCBI): domain Eukaryota; kingdom Metazoa; phylum Chordata; class Aves; order Passeriformes; family Thraupidae; genus Geospiza; species Geospiza fortis. The sequence goes on from NW_005054319.1 coordinate 7,173,925, forward strand.
ACCAGGCAGGGGGGAGGGGACACAACCCAAACCTCTGGGTTTTCCTGCAGGTCCCCCCTAACCCCTCCCTTTGTGCCCAGGTGGAGCCCGAGCCATTCTACACCATGTGCACACAGGACACTTGTGACTCCCCAGCCCTGGGGGCTGCCTGCAGCTTAGCAGCAGCTTTTGTTCATTTGTGCAACCGGAATTTTGTCCCTGTGGAAATCCCTCCACAGTGGTAAGTTTCATTTCTTTTACCACCCTGAATATTCTGACTGCATTGCTCCAGTACTTACATGTCTGTAATTCAAGAACACATGAGAAAATAAAACTAATGAACCTGACTGTGGCCATGAGCAAAACTTATCCTATTCCCAGAAATGTTCTTCTTGCCTCTTGGCTACCTCCCCTTCCTGCTGTTCACTCACGAGCACACCAGAGCCCATCCACTGCACACTCTCTACTTACTGCCTTTCTTATTTTGTCCTCATGTGCTGTGTGACAGGGGCAGAAGGATAGCTGCAGAATACTGTGTGATGTCCCCATGAGTTCCTCCTCTTGGATGCTGTGTCTGCTTCCATCTTTTTTTGGTCTGAATAATTTATTTGGATTCATATTAACAACAATACATATACAGACACAAAATACTCAGGGACTTATTTTTGTACTTTTTAGTATCTAATAATGAAATTTAGATATCTTTTCAACCAAGAATATCCACATTATCAATACTTGTGTTTTAATGCAGCTGTCATCCAGACTGCATTGTTAACTGGATTCCTGGAATATAGCCAAGGAAGATGAAAACCCTGAATAGAGCAGTAGCACTTGCTTGAAGTTTTTGTAATTACAATCCCTTCCCACTTCTGTAGTTATTGTGCCAATTTGTGCACTCCAAAAGTGACTGGAGCCATGGGTGCTGCTAACTGGAGATCCATTATTGATACTCTTGCCCAAGTAGTAACTCACTGAATTTTTACAAGACTGCACTGGAAACATTTACAACAAATAAATGGCAGCATCATGCAGAAGAGCTAATTACGCTTTTGCTTGAAACAAAGCACTTGGGTCTTAGCTCCAGCAGTTACAAAAACCCTTCAACATATAAATATGAAATACAGAGACAAATTTTGTTAAATCTGAGTTGACAGAATATTCAGCTGAAAATAAAAAGTTTTAGAATAGCTTGGTAGCTGAATGATTGCAGTCAGCTAGTGCTGCTAGTTTGCATTATCCCATTTCTGAGGAAAAGGATTGGAATGAAGGTGGACCACAAGCTCAGTTAACAAGAACATGCTAAAAAAGAAGCAAAATACATTGGGGATGTACACATGAATCAACATATTGAAGACAAGAAATACTTTTTATCTATTTAGCTTATTTCATATATCCAGTTTTGGACACCATGTTTTACTTGTGAACCAGTTGAGAACAGTCCTGGGGAAAAAATGGAAGGGTTGAGGAAAGACATGAGTTAAATCTCTAAACATGTAAACACTCTAAAGAGAAGGAAGTTGAACAGACGAAACTAAGGGAGAATTAGGTCTGACACAGTGAAAGAGTCTGTAATGGTTGAGTTAACACACACACAGTAACTGATAACCAGCAACAGTCATGACAGCAAAACAGAAAGTGGCTGTCAGCAGAAACAACCTCTGCACTATTTCCTAGAAATTCATGCTTGTCAAGGATCTTCCACTGAAATAGCTGAACTACTCAGACCTCATAAACTTTAGAAATAATCCTGCCCTTTTCCTCCTAAATGTGAATTTATCAAACATGAGAGAACCGTACATCTTTATTTCAGTTTAGAGATCTAAGATAAAACTGCATCTAAAATGCTGGAGTACTTTCCCCACAGGGTTTTGATGTCATAAATATATCTGATGCTATTTTCCCTTCAGAGATTTTTTTGTATTTCACTGTAAGGAGAGCTTGCATTACATGTAATTTGTACTTATCACTTACCTGGAGTTCATCTCTTCTTCATTTCAGCTCGAGCCAGTTCTGAATGGCAGATAGCAGCCCTGAAGATGGAAGAACCCTTTCAGCACCCAAAACAGAACAGTTATTTTAGGCAGACAAGCTAGAAGCAAGAACAGGGAGAGAAGAGTATAAGTGTGAATGCATTAGTGTTAACTGTGAATATAGTGAAGTATGTATGGTACAAAAGGAAAGCTTTCCACCCAGAACCCCTGAGGGCAAGAGGAATTATTTCAGTATATTGACAAGAAAGTATAATCAACCAGAAGAAAGCTGACAGGAAAGTATCAGTTACTCTAAAAAAATTCTCCCATTCGGTGGCAAAATTGCCTCTCCACAAGCCTTGAACCATAGCACAAACACACTGGAAAGCTGAGAAAAGCTCTCTTCCAGCTCAGATTAGTACAAGTGGACTACTTTGTAAAAGCAGCATCATCAGCTTAGAGTCAGCAGAGATGCTGACTTCTTTTTTCTCCAGAAATGAAACTCCAGCATTCAGTGGTTCTGGAGAAAGTTATCTATCTTTTCCAGGGAAGTGCTCCAACACACAAGAAGGCTAAGATATAAATATGATGGGTAAATAATGGAAAGCAGTTAATAATTTTCTCATTTTTATGCTGGTTGCTTTTTTCCTTATTAATGTACACATTATTAAATGATAAACAGCATTCTTGGTTTCTGTGCACCAGTTTCACATTTTCCCTTTGTGTTTTTAGAAACCCCTTGTCAGCAGTCAGTTGATGTGTTGGGAAAAGGTGACCAATATCTACCCTACCCATCAAGTAACCTTAGGGTGTTATTGCTGCTGTTCTGTGAGTGTCTCACACATAATGAATCCTTTCCTGGATTGTAGGTCACTTGATTTAAAAATTGCATCACCTTTCTCCACACAGTGCCTGGAATGCAGCTATTCCCTGGTGAAAGGTAACACTGCAAATGCAATGTTTGCGTAATATGCAAACATTGAAATAATGGTGTTTTGTACTATGACATCATGCTAATAAACATTTGACTGCCTTATTTTTAGGCTGGAGTACATTTTTATTGATTATTTGTAACAACAAAGTTGCACTCACCTCTGTAGAGAGTTGGCACTGGCTGGGTTTGGCTCAAAGAAAAAGCAAGCAGCTGCCTCTTAGCTCATGTATGCTGCTTGCAGCTGCACTCGCTTTCTGAACACTTCTCTCTAGCTTAATACAAATTAAAACATGTTCCTACACTAGTCAGGAAAAAATCCTGCAATTTTTAGGATTCCCACACACATCAGATGCTAGGAATCAAATCTTCCTCTGTAAGAATTTTATACCTGCACCTTTGTAAAAAGCCAAAATTGTATGAAATATTTCTAGAAGTTACAGAATATTTATACTAGTTACTGATTAAAAAACCACATCATTTTCTCCCCAGTCACTGAATGTCACTTCACTCCCCAGCTAAGCACACCAAGCATCTCTGAAAAATGTCCTGTGGTGACAGTTTCAGAAACAAAGAAAAATATCAGCAAGCAGAGGAAAAGATTGAGAAGAGCTCAGTCAGCAATACAGAAATACAAGAATTTAACTAAATGCTAACTGCAGACAGCAACACTGAGCTGGATGCAGACACCAGGTCTCCTCTAAAAGCTGCATATAACTCATCACTCGTAATAAAGAAGCCATTTAATTACCAATAAACATTTTTAACTGCAGCCATATCACTCAGTCCAGTTGTTTGGTATCTCTGAGCTGTTCCTAGGTTCTCCACATGCACAGTTCCTGTCTAGATACTCTTCAGAGAGTCAGGAGCTTGTACAGGCCCTGGACACACCTCAAGCCCTGAAGCTCAGCAGGAGCTAGAACCAGCCCCGCTCCAACCCTAGAGCCACAGACCAGGTGGAAACCCTGCTGACCCCATGGGCTGGACACCCTGCTGACCCAGGGCACCTGCCTGCACACAGGGCATGTATGAGACACCACCTGAACTGAGCAGGGCCAACAGAGCCACCATCAGGGGTGAGGGAAAAAGAAAAAAAATCCGCAAGACCCCATACTTAAATGAAGTGTTCCGGGTCATGTTCATAATTGGAGTTTAGCACTGATTCATAGCTGTCATGAATAAAAGCTTATCTCCATGTTTCTGCACTGGCAGCTGTGCCTTTCCCCCCTGACTCTGCTGTTAATGCAAAGGCAAATGCTCTGTCACACCTGTTCACCAAATACCTGCCACAAACACAGCAGTGTCACAGGCCATGGGGTTCTTTGACTGAACTGTGTAAACCTTTTCATGAACCACTAAAACCATCCATCCAGACTGTTTTTAGGTATGCCTTATTTACTGCATGGTAATGTCTCACCTGGGGAATTAAAAAATGGAGCACACACTTCACCCTCCTGCCTAACAGAGGCGAGAGAGATGGCAGCTCCTATCAGCAAACACAACAGCAGAGTGACAGGGGGACGTGGGGAAGGCCATTCCAGGTGTCCCTGGGGGGAGGGACAGCAGTGTCCCTGCAGGGCAGTGTGCCAGCTCCACACCAAACAGCCCTCGGGCCAACTGAGAGACCTTTGTGATTTCTCATGGATGTGAACCTCTCGTGAAGAATCACCTTGGAAGAGTTTGACTGAAGCATTTATCAGATAATCCATCACCTTCAGTATTTCAAAACTGGCTTTTATCTCTGCACTAGCCCTGGCTTTATCAGGACTAAACTTTTGCTGCACATTATTGAACACCTTGACTGAAGTAATCCAAACTGTTTATGCCTCAGATGCAGCCATGCAGTACATAAACTATGTTATATGGCAGATACATACTATGCTCTGCATATCTCATGGGTCCCCCCACCACACCACACACAGGAATTCCTCCCACACCAGCTGTCCCTGCAGACCACACAGCTTCAGTGGTGCTTCCCAGTGCAGTTGTAGTGCTTACAACTCACCTCCAACATGTTCTTTATAGAGAACCCCAGGATCTATGAAGGTCACAGAATTTCTACATATTACACCAACCCCAAAACAGATGTAACAAGAGCTCAGCTTCGATCTCCTCCTCAACACAGGGCTACAGAAGCCCCTTATCCTGTAACTCCTCAGTTACATATTCTGCTGTGCAACAGCAACAAAAATCACAAACTCATGTTCCAGCTGCAGAATTTGAGATACAAGGTGAGGTAAAGGGAAAATTCCCAGTATCCAGTAGAGCCCCACAATGCTTAACTGTAGAAACCCAGAAGCAAGGCCCTTCAGCCCAGCCCTAAACAGCCACCATCAGCCTCTCATTAGGGGAAGTACAACTGAGCTGGCAAAGCAATCTCCAGCAGCCTTTTGTTTAGAAATACAACACTCACCCTGGCTACAAGTGTCTTTTGCTTTGAACTCCTAGGAAAATAATTTTTAATATGAGCTAGTTACCGGCCAATATGGCAGTCACATGGATTATTTCTGAAGGCTACAGCACTCCACAAGCAGATTTTTTTCCAGAATTACAAACAATGAATAAACCCAGACTGCCAAAAGTCTTTATCTTTGTATGTCTTGGATTTCATCAGCAGGATCTCAAGAGTACAGGACTTCAACTATCCAACTGTCTGTGATGTGGTCTGGTTTGGAACACCAAACTCAAGACTGGAATTGTACTCTGAAATCCAGCCCTTAGTCTGCAAAGAACTCAAATCTTTAAAGGGTGCTAGTTAGTTTCCACATGCTTTGAAAACCTAGTCCCACAATTAAAAAATTTAATTACCACCACTTGATTCTCATCTTAAATTGCAGAGCATTCAATCAGAGAGTCTCTTCTCTTCCAACATGCATTCCTAATTAACATAACTCCATTGCTGGACAGTACAGTCCCCAATCACAAAACCATTCCACACAGATATGGCAATGCATTTGTCAGGACCCAAATTCTCTTTAGACAAGATGGAAAATAAAGAGTAGTAACATTTCTACTTTTTAAGTTTCTTGATGTGATTTCATAGTTTGATTTTTTCAGAAAAGAAAATATAAGAATAGAATATAATTTAGAATGATTTAAACAGTTAAAAATAGCATACACTAGAAGAAAAAAACCTTCAAAAAGAAAAATGCACTTAGGGACAGAACACTTGTTTCTGGAGGTAAAACGTATTTACATCTTGCACCTGGAGAACCTATTCCAAGGAATCCAGCATCACATCTTCTCACTAGCTTCACTTCACTGGAACAGAGGGGTCACTACCACTTTCGGTACTTCAGAAACTAGAGAGGTATTTTAAGTACAAGACACTGCTAATTGTTACCAAGAGACACCTGTCCTACAAGCAGTTTACAAACATGGTGATTACTGAAACAGAAAACACAGGTGAAAACAATTATTTCCATGCACAGCCTAAATGGATTGAAACACATTTTGCCTTGATGCCAGGTACTGAGTTCACCCTGGTAACACGAGTCCTGTGCAGCACTTGCTGCCATGAACACTCAGCTGTAGAACAACTGCCTCAACACAAGCCCCCCACCAAACAGCAGCTAACACACACAGAAACAAACATACAGCCTTTTTAATAGCATGGACATCTTAATCAAAACATCAGGCACTGCTCAAATATGTTGGTATAAAAAGACTGGGAGACATGAACTGTGATTATTATCAGATAAGCATTGGTCCCCACACTTCACTGAGCCCAGCTTCTCACTTTGGTTTACTCCAGGAGTGGTTACACAGAATAGTCCAACGTCCTGCACCAAAAAGCAAAAGAAAACAAATTTCCAGTTCTTTTAGGCAGAAAGTAAAAGTATTAGGGGATGACTCTGTGCAAATCCTCCACTTCAAGATTCCACATATTCTTATGAATGGGGTTTTCAGAGAGATCTGACATCTTTATTGCTCGAAGAATGGGCTCCGGACTGCAGGACCGCACCACACCCATCACCATTACATAGTTCCCTAGAAAACAAGTAAGCATTAAATTTAATTAAACTTTGTATTATCATTGAAATTCATAAAACAAGTTACTTAAAGCCAAGTAAACAGCGCAAATTGAAGATGCTGATACTTGTAAGAAAACTCAAGCAATGAAGAATGCTTAGAACTAAATTTCAGAAAAAGCCTTTGTTATCTGTACAGTCACTTCTATGGCATATTAAACTACATTTCCACAAACAATAAGAGCCAAACAAACACAAAGTTGTCCTGCTGTATGAGCGGAGTGAGGATAGGTCAGAAGGCTGAAGTTTTAAGCAATGGGCCTATTTTGTACCACAATTTCTGCAATACTGCAGAGCAACACTTCGCCATTTGAACTGGCAGTTCTGGTGAAGGGAAG
>NW_005054319.1:7181715-7200922 GCF_000277835.1 Geospiza fortis
CCGGTTCAGCCGCCTGTCGCCTCGGCTGCACCGTGTGCCAGCCCCCCGAGCCACCGTCCCTCGCCTGGATCGGCCCAGAGTCCGAGTGGCTGTCATTTTACCTGGTTCCAGTTCAGCACCGGCCCTTTTCGTGCAAAAGGCAGTGTGAGCTGTGCTCGGTGCTCTGGTTCGAGGCGAGGGCGCCGCTGAGCGCTGCCCCTGGCCCGCTGCCGGAGCCAGCCCGGCTGCCCCCCGCTTAGCGGCAAGGGTTCACTTGCGAGTTGATGGAGCTCCGGTTTCGTAAGAAAACAGGAAAATGCACCTGCTGATTTTCCCAGGGATGCTTTTCTGGGGAAATCAGAGCATAATGCACTGAAACCATGGGCAGTTTTAATATGGGGGACTTGAATCCCAAGTCTTTAACAAATTTATTTACTGTCTTTATATTACCGACAGGCTAGTTTGCTTTGCTGCAGTCTGGTATTCTTGAACTGTTACGGTTTCTTTTGGGTGGGTGGGTTGACATTTCATTTAGAAAATAAGCCAAGAAATAAGCTAATGAAGAAACAGGAGGATGGAACAAAGACAAGAATCAGGGAAACCAAAGGGATGGGTTCATTACTTTCACAAGTCCTATTACCTACAAAAGTGCAGAATGGGTAAAAATACACTGATTGCAATCATTCTTCTTTAGAAGAGCTTTTGTTCTCCATTAAAATAGGCAGTTACTTTATTTTAAAAATCTGGTTTTTCCTGAGTAGCAAAATACATCAAAAGACCTTTTTACCTGCTCACCCATCATGTTGTGAATTATTTATTCAGTTTTTTTTTCCAAATATATTTTCTGTTTGGAGACATTCTGTAAATGGGACCGTATTCTTTTTATAGTGTAAGGAAGCAGTTAATTTTTTGTTACCACTTACAGTAAGAATAAAACATAATATTGGTAATAACAATAAAAACACTGACATCTAAGCACAATACAGAACCATGTAATCTGGCAATCAAATCATATAGCTTACAGGAATAGAAAGACATTAGATGGTTACTGTATATGAATGCACGATTTGAGCAAGGCTCACAGGAGAATATTTGTAATTTATGCCCTTAAGCTGCAGTGACTTGACAGCATCAATATTTAGTTTCACATAAAAAAATTAATTGTGCCAAATATTGATAAAAGTATTGTATTCCTATTTGTTACTGCATAATAGGAGTGTCTAATGCTTATTAAGCCATTAAATCTACAGATCAAGGCAAGACCCCTACAAGAGTGTAATCTTCAGGAGAGACTAAAAGGTCCCTTTTAAAAGATTTGCCTTCAAGAAACAGTGTTATAAGAAGGGCAAAAGCATTGGCAACCTGCATCAAGAAATGGATTTGTTTTCCTATACCAGAAAATCCTTATCTTTCAGTAAAATGCATAGTTATGCTGAATTATCTGCAAAGCTCTTCCCCAAGACCTGGTGCAGCTCAGCACAGACACATTCTGCAGCTGCAGGGAAAATGTCTGAGGCCTCAACAGTCTGATCTGGAGGTGACCCCACAGTGTCATCCTCTGATTTAAGGGTAGCAGAGGAAGCTCAGCACACACTTGGAAAAGGCACAGAGTTGGTGGCTGCCAGGCTCTAAATTACACTGGATTAAACATGAGCAGATTTTTTGAGAGCACGGAATGTGAGAGTTTTGTATGGATTAAAAAAGAAGGAATCAATCTCCTGCCTGTTACTACAATATGCACCTCACTTCAAAGCAATCTTCAAGGACATTACTCCTCAGGCTGACGCACACATGAGATGGTTACAGTGTGGGTGAAGAAAGGTCAGACTACACCTAGAGAGCACAGTCCAGATGAGAGCAGGAGTCAGGGCTCCCTCAATTACACTGGCAGGGTTTTGTTGGTATGGTGCCAAGAGAGCTTAGAAAAGAATTTGACCCCAGATCTCTGTAAAAAGAGATTTCCAAAGAAGCATCAACTTGAAATTTTCTGTCGAGCTCAGGCCTTTTTGTGCCGCCACTGACAGTACTACTTAAAATGGAAGCAATTCCGTGCTTCTCTCCCTAATTTTGGTAGAAGGCTGATATTACAGAAGTAGAAAAATCCTTCTTTCCCATGGCCAGGAAGTCTGATCTTTTACAGCCTTTCATTCTGCCTGAAAGAGTTTCTAAAAATTCTTCTTTCCAGTCTACTGGCCAATGTGTACAGAACAGGTTCTTCAATTTTATTTATCTTTCCTAGTACTGAGAAGTTATGAAATGGATTTCAAACAAATTTTAATTTTTTTCTAGGATTTGGAATCCAAGTAATCATAAGGTTATTTTTTTAAAATTTTATTTTTAGTATTTTGTAAGCACTTGCTTTAGAAATAGATCTAGCTGGGAGCTCCACAGCTGACTGCAAGAAAAGTCACAAAGTGTGGAGCTGAAAAATACATAGATCATAATGGTTATGTCTGGATGGCCCACAAATGTCCATAAAACAGATCTGTAAAAAAACCCTTGTCTCTGGTCAGCCCAGAAACTCATAGGATTCAGAACTCAGAGGATGTGACTGGAGCAGGCCAACACCTTCTCTATTCTGGCATCTCCAGCAACAATGCCTGCCCACAGTCACAGAGCAAACTGCAAATGATACGACTGAGCTTTTCATATCCTCATGCAGAAAAAGGAAGCAGCACATGGGAGCTCAGCATCACTGAAGAAAGATGTGAAAACAATCTTTGCAATAATTACTCTGCAAGTGAGGGCTCTGAGACTATCTTCCTTTCCCTGATATTCATATTTGACCTTTAAGAGATCTGTCCTAATTTAGACTTATTTTCTTACATTGCACGCAGAACAATACAACACAAACACAAGAATATAAACTTCAGTTGTTCCCAGTGTTTGTTTTGTATTGCATGAAAGTTGCAGTGTGGACATGCTGACTGAAGTCTGGAAAAACATCCTTCAAGGTTTTTTTTTTAGACTATCTCATCATCACTGAATTTAATTAATGATTTGAAATTAATGGATCAATGAGTTGGAATTAATGGGTTGGAAGTCAGTTGTATTTACTTCCCTAACATGAGCTTCAGCTGCTTGTAATTTGTGCTTTGGGGCAGAGCAGTCTGGCAGATGGATACTAAATTGTGTTCGACCAGGAATTTCAAAAGACCTGGAGCCAGCAAAGGCATATGCTGAAACAGGAGAACTCTAGGTGCAACCTGCCAAGGTTTTAATTAGGAGGTGGCTCTGAATAAGTGGTATTTTAGATGTGACTTGGACAGGGCAGGTAAATGTGAGCAACAGACATCAGAATCAAACTACTTAAAACAAGAAGATGATTCTGACCTCTCCCATGGTGTGATCAAGCCAAAACCTGCACTCAGAGTGACAGAGGAGTCACTGTATGATACAGCAACCTAATTTTGTGGCAAATACCATCAACCAAAGCATTAGCAAGGCATCCCCAGTGCTCTTTTTCCTTGAGAGCCCAATATAGGTGCTCTGCATCGCACATGAGCTTGTGCTTAGTGGAATCTGTGGAGGATTATGGCAGGAGACATCCTGTGGCTGCCAGGAGCTGCCAGCTGCACCCAGTGTGTGGAGAGGAAAAACAGCATCTCCTCAGAGAGTGGGGGGAAACCTCAGCTTGTACAGGCAGCCTCAGCATGAGAAATTATTTCATTGCTCCCACTAGCATGCAGACTTAGCCAGTTCCTGTCACTCATCACACATCCCTGCCATGGGGCCTGCAGGCTGTGAAAAGGGCAATGCTGTCCTGCTTAGCTGACTCATTTCATTTACAAAGAATACTTAGAGGAAATAATTAGAGAACTGCAGTTGTGTTCTGCAGAAGTGGGTGTCACCTGTTGGTTTCTTTCCATGGTATATAAATGCTGGTATGTAAATTAAATAAATCAGTGTTCTATGGAATAGGAATATAACAAGATTAAAGAAAAAAATTAAGGAATCAGTCTTTACTTTACCAGTATTGTTTGCTGCTCTGGAAATAGTCTGCAGAGCTGGCTTCCAGATGGGCTTATTCAAACTCCTGCACAAGAAAAAAGAACTCTTTAAACAGGAAACATGAATGGTATACAAAACATGAGATCTTCATCCTGACTGAAGCTGGGCCAGTAGCTAGGAGACTTCAGTCACTCACCTTTTTGGCTGAATTTCACTTTTTAAAAGAATTGGATATTTAGCAAAAGTTTAACAAGACTGGAGAGTCCCTATAATCAGGGTAGGGGAACACAGATCACAGTGCCTTCCCTTGGCAGCTGCTGCTCTTGCACAAAGACACTGACTAGCAGGGTCAGCATCCAGTTCATTCAGCAATGTGACAGAAGAATAATTTTCCTAAAGAACAGTAAGCAGCAGAGTGACATTTTACTTCCAGAAACTTAAAGTCTGAGTTGTCAAAGAGAAATCTACATAGAAGCCAGTAAGGCTGAGAAGTTACAGCCATTCCATTGGCAGGATTCTGTAATAATCAAGGCAATATTCAAAAATCCATGAAATTAATTTCTGGCGCTTAGTAGGGAGATGCTTTTAACTAACAGTCAAATTTTCATGCTGGCAAGATCTTTCTCAGGTCCAGTCAAAAATACTGTCTCTCCCTATGAACTTTATCTTGTTTACACTAAAAACATCACAACTACAGCACGACATTGGATTCACAACAAACAACTGAATGACTGAAAAAGCAAAAACAATATAAAGAGGAAACCAACAGCAGTGAAACTTTGTTTGAAGCTGCTCAACAATGGCACTTACATGGTTTTGTGTACATAGGTGGACTGGGACCTAAAGCAGCTTGAGTTTCCAGTTTCTTATGATGATGTGCATTCTGTAAGGCAAGATTCAAACCCAGAAGTACTTACAAGCCTGGATGTAGAATGCATTTATTGCCATAGCCCCCACAAATAGCAGCCTGCTCCCCAACTACTGGCATGAGTGAATGAATGAATGAGTGAATGAATGAACAAATGTTGGCATGTTAATAGCAGTAATTTTAGATGGAAGTCACATTAGTATATGAATATACAAGGCCTACTTATCTCTTAATAGGTCTGGAAGAAGATGTAAAATGTCATGTTAAATCACAGAGTTCTTCCTAAATCAGAACACTTAGTGTATAATTGATGAAGTATGTTTTCACATTGTTAGGGTTCTTTAATTTATTAAAAAAGTCAGAAGACACAAGACTGCATGAACCAATGGGAAGACATCTCACCAGTTCATTTTAGAAAGACCTCTACAAGCCATATGGAAATGTCATGTTTTAAAATACAATTTGACATTAAAATGTCACAAACTGCCTCCACCTCTTGATTTAAGTAATTTTAATCACAGGTTTTAGTTTGTAGTTTGTACAGCACCTTATGTTAAGCACTATGCTGGAACTCTCTAATTTAGACCCATCTCTTTCCCCTAAGTCCAGAATATGCAAGGTCAAATATGAATTTAATGGAATGAAGGTCAGAATTTTATTGCTGGCATTCGCTGTTATCGAACAGCCATCACTGGCAACTGATCCACGAGCATCTCAGTTCTCAGCTTTTGTGAAGGCAAATACACCTACTGGTGCTCCAAGATTTTAATCAGCTCCTCCAGTGAGACTTTAGAAACTCATGGTATGAACCAAACAGGGAAACAAACAAACCAGAGGAACATAGAAAGAAACTGTGAAAAGGACCTTCTTCAAGGAGAAATATTAAAATAACTTTTTATATACAGGTAAGCTGACCTTTCTACTAACCTAAAGGTTGTATGAAGTCTGCAGTGAGGCAACTGTATATCTACCTGAATATATTTAAATATTTACTGATTACTCATATGAAAATATTTTATTTTTATAGAAGGCTAGAAGATGGCATATAGGGTGCAACAGAATGGTTGTATCTGAATGTAGCTCTATATAGGGCTGCCTTCCAAACTAAACAACAAAACTTGGACTTGAAATTCAAATGCAACCAAAAAAATGACTCATCAGGGATCCAAGTATATCGAAGCCAAAAACTTAGCAAGCTTTCAGCTTGTCATGAAAAGTAGCAGTAAATGATAAATGCAGACCTAGTACACCTTATTTTCAAAACCTGACAAGCCCACAAAACCAGACTTGCAGTAGTGCACTCTATTGCTAAAGCCATCAGTGCTTGTTTGTTCAAAATAGAAACTGTCAATACTGTAAGAGCCAAGCAGGAGACATCAGTTCAGTGCAGATGGTGCCTCAGACTCATGCAAATGTCACAGAGTGTCTGTGCAGAGCTGACAGGACACCGTGTGCACATTTTTGGTTGCACCTTTGGAGTTTTGATGTTCCAAACAACAAGCATTTATATTCAAGTAATTTCAAATTTTACACAGGAGCATTTGAAGAGCTGAAGCTCTGCTACAATTTGAACAACTACAAACAGACAATAGATGAGATCAGACAATAGACACTTGAGAACAGAAAAAGGCAACACATGACCTTGGATTTGCAAGGCAAAGCTTGGGCTCCACTGCCGGTTACAGCTTCATTTATGAGAAATCATCTTGGCGAAAGTGAAAGGCACATGCATGGTTTTTGTTCTTATCTACAGATCTCTGATTTGCCAATAAGTTATCTAGACTACTATAAAATAATACTGTGATTACTAATAACCACAAGATGTGCATTAGGTATTTTCATTTTTGTTGTTTTCATAGATTTTTAAGGCAGAGGGAGACTTGAACAGTTGACCCTACTGTTTGACACAGACCATTGGTTTATTTGCATTCTGGTACCTCTGTGTCTTCCTTTGCTGAGAATTCAGTGGTGTTTCAGTCCACTGCAGACCACAAGGGCTTCCAGCACTCACCAGTGGAGCTAAGGAGGCTGAAGCACACTCACTACTGCTTTCATGCTGCCATTTAATGGAATCAGTTTTACATTCATTTCTGGCAAATGAAATACTTGAGTGAGTGTCTGGGGAGAGCAAAAATAGTCTCCAGGCCCCTTTTTTAAGTCCATCCAGGTTTGTGAACAGCAGTTAAGCACATTGATGAAGGAATTAATACCTTTGGGCAGACATTTTGCAAATGCAACTGGGCTGGCTCCAATCACTCTCCAGTTCCACTGCTCTTCCCTGCCCGGAAAAATTAGGCATTCATGTATGGAGGTTAGATTCAGAATACATAATGTGCATAGTTCACACTTTGGCTGGCCCAGTTAAATAACAGTGTATACTGCTCATAAAACCAGTGCTGCTCAGTATCAGTCACTGATTCTTCTGAAGGGTGTATTCCCTGTTTTGATGGGTACACAGTGCTTTCTGAAAAATGCTCCACACTTCAGTCCTCCTGTGGTATCAGCCCGAGTAATGGTCACTAGCAACTTCCAAAATCAAGGCTGGGAGGAACAGTCCTTATAAAGAAAATCTCTGAAGTTTACAGTCACAGGAATGTTCATTTAAATAGTGCCACATTTTACTCAAAACTGGCAGTGTTTGGTGAATGTCCCTTTTGCTTGTGGCAACTTTCCCTTCTATTTCTTAGAAATGTCATTCTACTACCCTGGGTTCTGGCTGGACACATGATGTCTGGGGAAAACAAAAATTCCAGCCAAAGAAAACAGAACTGAAAGTAACTGGAGAATCTTTCTCATTCATCTTTTCATCTGTGCAATAGATGCATTTCCTTCTAAAAGCTGCCTTTCCCAGATAAAGCAATAAAGCTCCACCAGTACTTCTGCAATTTCCGTCACACAGCTGTGGAGTGTTGTGAACTAACATTTGTAAAGAGTAATTGTAAAGTCATAAAAGGAGCAGTGCCATGAAATTCTTACTCATAAACTGTGGTAAAAGTTTCTGTCCTTGAATTCCAAGCATTTTTCATGTTTTGCAATGTCCTCAAATTATAGTTTATGGTCTGTAATCTTACATGAAGCTTGGTTAAATTCCTGGAAGACAAGTAGGAAAGAGTGTGTATTTGTTAATTATTTCATCAGAAAAGTTGCAGATATATGTCTTAGAAGCAATGCTTTCATCTTTCCTGGTACTTGTCTCTTGCAAGCTCATACTGAAGAACACGTTTCCATTGTGGTTTTCATTTGCTGCTTTTCATTCACACGTTTATATTGTCTATAAATGTCTGGATATGTAATGCCTCAGCTCAATAGCTCTCAAGTTGTATCTTCATTTTGCAGCTCTGCCTAAATGGGCAGACTGTGCATTTCAGATGGTAAGAAACGAACAGGCTCTGCATGAAAAGGCCTCTGGAAAGAAAGAAGCTGTCTCTTGGGTCAGTCCCTGTCCTACGTCCCACTGAGTGGCAGGAGGGAACTTCTGCTTGTTTTTCCAGCACTTGTTCTAAGTGCTACAGCTTAGCTGGGCACAGTTTGGCCTCTGGAAGCAGGTTAGCTCTGATCATACAAGTACAAGCGTCCTGAGAAGATGGGGTGAGGCCCCTAGACTGCAGACCCAGACTCTGCAGTGTACCTAAGCATGTCCATGCCTCAGCAGGATGGTGCTCCTGCTGTTGCAGAGCTGACCCTGGTTACCTACTGCTTGGGACAGAAGCACTTCCTGATACCTTTTCCCACCCCTCTTCCTCTCTTCTTCCTTTAGTGTACACAGACCCTGCAATAAAACCTTCTCAGTCAGAAGGAAAGGGAACTCTTTATTGCATTGAAATTATAAAGCAACAGATGACTTGCACCTGGGAGGTACTGCAGCTGCATTTCATCAGCCAGGAAATGTTGCATAGTCACAAAATGTTGCATACAGGAGAACTGAGACTACTTGTTTTTAACCCTCTGCCTTGTTGGGCATCAGTTTCCAAAGACAGGCTGGGTTTTCTAACTTCCCTAGAACTCAGGGCTACTTCTTTCTGGTCCAAACCTGTTGTTAATTCTAACATTTATTTGGCTACTGCAGCTAAGGCTGAACAGTCATTTAACCTCATATGTTGTGCTTAGAATATATTCTAGGAAACTTTAATTAGTTCATGTTTTCATCTGAAATACAATTACATTTTTAAAAGAATATTTTTAACATAGAACAGTATGGTTTTCCTTCCCTCAGTGTTGCTAGTTTGATGTTTATGGAACAATTGTCACTATTTTTTCCAACAGAATCTAATAATAGAGGCTTGAAGTATTTCTCATCCCTTCAGAGACTTCATTAGAGACACTTTCTTAAAGGGGTGTCATTTTTTCAACCTCCTCTGTTTTATCCAGCAGTTTACTAGTGAGATCTTTTGTGGGAATGTGGGTGCTTCAGGCTTCAGTTTGGGGAATCAGGCTCAAACCCCTCCCTGGCATGGACTCAAGGACATGCTTCTCAAGCTTATTTTGAAATTAAATTGAAATACTTCACACCACAAACCCATAGAAGGAAACATTCTCTGGTCTTCCTATGAACTTGCTTTAGTTCACAGAAAGGCTTCCAAGAGCCACTGACCTACAGAAAGAATGGGCCTTGCCTTTAGGCCTGCAGGCTGGGGCTTTGATTTAACAGAGGTGAGCCACTGACTTCTGTCTCAGCTTCAAATACCACTGCAGTAGCTTATCTAAGAACTGATTAATGTGCAGTAAGTTAACAGCCCTCAGAGGGGTCACCAGAATCCAGTGTTTCCCAGCCACAAGTGACTGCTCTAGATGTTAAGTTCCCAAATACTTAACAAATACTCCTCATTCCCTCTCAGTGAGAGGAGAGTGCTCTAGATGTTAAGTTCCCAAATACTTAACAAATACTCCTCATTCCCTCTCAGTGAGAGGAGAGTGCTACTTACTTGTTAGGACAACTGCAAGAAAAGGGAGAAACTGAAGTTTGCTCTCTGCCAAGCAGGGACACAAGTCTCACTTTTCTACATTCTGAGGAGGTCTAAGTATAAATCAGCTGCCCCAGCAATGTTCTCTTGGCTTGCTTCATTTTTAAAAGCCTTTCTTCAGAGACCCATTTTTGAACAATCAATCTCAAGGGGGGAAAAGCTTCAGCTCTGTAGGCAATAGCTCCTCACTGGCTGCTTGCATGGCACACTGGCTGCTTTGGATCTCCTTTCAAAGAAACTCAGTGCTCTCAATGTACACCACAGAGGACCATATACAGGTCCAACACTTTGTCTCAGAAATCTCCAAATTTTCTTGGGCAATGCTCAATGTTGTGGCTTTTAGCTTAATTAACTAGAACAAGTTCACCAGGCAGTGTGTTTCAGAGCAGGGCTGAAATCCATGTCCTCCTTCAATGCTGAAGCTATTGGCTTGTCTTTCCTTGCTGTGCCTGTTTCCTGATCTGTGCGTGTAAAGCTGGTCCTTGTAAAAGGGTTTGTCCCACACAAATGACAAGTGTGGTTTAACCAGCACATCACCTTGTCCTTCACCCAGTGACCTGCTCTTATCACACTTGAGAGACAAGCAGAGCACTCAGGAAGACAAGCACATCTTTGCAGTTTGAATTGCCTTGGAAAAGCATGAGGGCTTCTTGCAGTCAAACCTTTCCTGTTTGCTGTATTATGTGAGTTCACTCTAACAGTGTGTAATGATTGCTGACAAAGGATGTCAATTATACATACGAGATATAGTAGGGGATGAAGAGGGTGGACATTACTGAAAATAACTTGGATGATAAAAGAATCGAGAAGATGAATTTTCAACACACTGACACATTCAGACGGAATAATCTGAACAAATTTGCAGTGATCATCCAGACTCTTCTCTAAAGCACAACTTATGACAGATAATGATAGATAATAACAGAAAGGTAGTAAAGATCTTGTGAACTGAGCCTGTAATTACTTGCACAGTAATAAGGTGGAATGCTTTTAGATGTCTTCAGCATGCAGAGATGAAAACATAGTTTTTCCCTCCAGCAGAGGGGGCTTGGCAGTAAGTTTTTTAAACACAAAACCAAATGATTTCTTCAGAAATTGAGTAATACTAACATTGAACCAACTTTTGTAGGAACTTGCGTAGTATTATAGGTAAAAACAGAACTTCCTCCAAACAAGAGATTTAAATATAAACAGACACAATTCCAGTGAGTGTTTTTCTGGCTATCTTTGTTTGCCTTATTTCTCAGTGTGGCTTTTCTATTTCAGCAGAAAACCCTTGCAGTTCCACCTGACTGGCAGTGTGCAAAGTTCCTGTTAAATCTGTCCCTGTAAAATACTTCAATACATGCACAAGAGAAAAACATAGAAGGCACTTAGGTAAAGTCCTGATGGAAACTTTTCCAAGCCACAACAAAGGTGTGTATTTGAAGGCAGAGCATGTCTTCTGAGTAGTCCAGGAGTTTGCAGTACAGTTATTTGGGGCCATAAACAATTGACATAAATCTGGATGGCCAAAAGAGACATTGGCAACCTCACAATATGGATGAGACCAAAACTGTGGATGTAATCCAAGGCTGTACAAAAGCCCATCTGAAGCTAATGCTTAGTGTTAAGTTGCACACACTGTTATGTAAAGACAAAAGAGTGACACAAATTTCCCTTTAAATTAAAACAGGCTTGGTAGTCATCTGGTAAATTCCTCTTTTTCATGGTTAATTGGACTTGTCCCCCACCCCCCCCTTCCCCCTTACTGTTTCCTTGCTTGATTTCAGCTCTAATAGGGGAACAGTACAGGCAGATGCATTTGAATACCTGGGATTATATTCTCTTTATTATTTGTGATGCACAGTCTTACTCCACATGCAACTACTTGAAAATGGCACTGCTTAGAGCTGTTCAAAACCTGATTCTTTTACTTCTAATGAGAACCAGCTGTCAGTTTTAATGACAGATTCTGGTAAATGTAATTTCACCTCTGTGGCTCCAGCTTCTGGTGAAGGAAATATTGAAAATAATGATGCACAGGAGTAACTCAAAATGAAATTCGTGCCAGATGTAGCAAAAGGTGCAAATGACTCACCATGACCAGTAAAGGTGCAGCACTTTCCCTCCCTGACGTGGGCACAGGCTGTCCTGTCACAGGCACAGGCAGCAGTCACCTTGCAGGATGCTGGGAGGTGCAGCACTCCCAGACTGGGCTCTGCACACTCACTGCCCTCCCTGGTCATTCTGGTGAGCTCTTCTCAGAAGGCAGGATCTCAGCACCCACTCTGTCTGTGGGGTGCCACCCACGTAGCCCCACAATCTTCCCTAAGTACTATACTTAAAATGAGAGTATGTGGGGGAGGAAGAGGAGGAGGAGGAGAGTTCTGGTCACCTGGTGAAATAAAATTATCATTTAGCGTGGATATCAGAGTGATCAGGTTGTCTATTAACCCTCCTATTTGGAAGTGGATGTATTATGTACTGACACCATTTCTGGTATTTCTGGTAGAAGAAAAAGGGGGTTAGGGCAGTTCATGGGGAGGAAGGGGGATGGGGCAGGTCAATGTGTCCTAGGTCCCAAGCCAGAATCCCAGCTGATGGCACCAGCTCTGAAAGATGGTGAGCCCCAGCCCCTCCTGCCTTTGAGTCCCCTCATCCATGGCACATCTCCAGCACTTCCACCCACTGCTGTCAGCTCCCCTGTCTTTGGACCTGGTGTCCTTTGTGTCCCTCACCCCACTTCTCCAGTGGCAGGTCCCCAGTGCCAGCCACCCCTCAGCTCCCTCTGGCCTCTGCAATCATCTGAGTTCCTTCCTGGCCCCAGCTCCTCAGGTGCACTTGGGCAAACCCTGACTCCTGCTTTTCAGAGGGGAGGGTTGCAAAGCACACCAAGTCCTCCATCATTCACCTCCCTGAGGGCAGCACAGAGGACTTGGCTGAGGGAAAGCAACTGAGAGCAGCTTTGGTAAGGCCATGCCCTGCAGAGCACCCTGTGGGGGCACTGGAGGGGACTGGGGAAGAGAAAAGAGAAGAAAAGTGGGCAGTTATAGGAATTTGAAAGAAAAAGAAGAATGCACTTTGATGCTAATGACTTGAGTCAGAATACAAGGAGGCTGAACTTCCCAGAAAGGAAGTTCACTAACACGGAACCACAGATAACCTTCAGATGCCAAACTGAAAACTCTGGAGAAAGTAGACAATTCTCAGAAGGAAAAAAGATAAAGCCCTGTACAAACTATACTTAATATAACAGAGAGAAAGAAAGCAAAAGTCCAGCAGACTGGATCTTGAAACTAAAAGACGTATTAAACAGAAATTAAAGGGTCACTTAGATAACATTGGGCTGGAAAGCAGAAAAAAATGGAGCAGAGTAAATTTTAAACCTGGGCCATAGGTATTTGTTCACACAGAGCAAGGTCAGATGGGACAATGTTCCAGCACTATTAAGGAGGAAACCAATAAGGAGTAGCAGGGACTAGCACACAGGGAATACAATAAATAAAATAAAGAAAAGAACTGTAGGGGAGACAAGGTAGAAACAGAAGTGTAAAGAAAGAAACAGCATAATAAATATTGTATGGATAAAGAGGGAAAAAGAACACCTTATTCTAGGTCAGTTCATGGAAACCTGCAGATCTCCCAAACCTGTTTTTTTAATTCCCAATGCCAAGTTTAAAGCTGTGTGTGTGCAGAACTTTTCACATGAAAGGCAACTGTCTGTACAAATTCAAAATTGACCATGGAAAGCATTATCTCAATGGCAAAGGATGTTCCAAAACCATGAGCCCAGAGGAGTAAAATGACATGTGACTGCTTCAGACATAAAATATTCTAGTGCAAGTGAGAATTGATGCTGCTGATGTAAAAGCTATTAGACATTGCTACTGCTGTTACTTTATGGGATTCTTCCATCTCAGTTCATCTTTCCATAGGTGTTAATTCTTTGAAGGAACAGTAGATACATTAGAAAATGTACTATAAACAAACACATAATTGTCAACAGTCTCCTATTTAGCATATTTACACATATACTCTTAAAAAAAAAAGAAGAAAGGTAATTCTGAGTATTCTTGCACATGAAATGAAAGCAAGAAAAAATTGATTTTTAGGCCATCAAGAGATGGATGCAAGAGCCCAGTAAAAGTATGAGAATATAAGGCCTAAAAACTTTCACGTGAAAGATCCAAGCAGATACATCAATTTGCAGGTGTGGGTGGGGTCACTGCTAACCAGACAAGAAGTCTGAACAGTCCTGTTGGGTCTACTGTGAGATCATTACCTTAAGACAATAAAAAGTAATGGGTCATATTTGTCAATTCGATCCCTCCAGGAATGAATGGAGCCCCTCTTGGTATGGTGCAAAAAGAGAAGTAAAACCACCCAACCAGAAAAGGGTGTCTGTGCTGAGTTCCCAGTGACTGCAAGGGCTGAGTCACAGTGGGTTCTTGGACATGCAGGGGAGTTTTAGCAGGAAACCGCCTACCACTTTATTTACAGCCCTCCTTCAGCTCTGCCATTCCACTCAGCTCAGGAGATGATTTTATCTTTCTGCATGTTGTGGATGCAGTTGCACACAGACACTTTCCAAAAGGCCTCATATGTTTAGCATTGGTTTTTCATGAGGTTTCAATACATTCACTTCAGATGGAAGAAATACTGCCCCTTCTGCCTCCTCTCCATTGACTTAGGTTTGTTTGAGTCATCCCTGACCTGCACAGATGCTTTGCATTGCTCAGCTCTGTTTAGAAACCAGCACGCTGGCAGTGTGTGCCTTGTGAGCACAGGCAGATGCAGTAGCACAAAAGCACTTACCTTCAAAATTTGAACACTTCTAGTGTCTTGTGATTAATTTTAAGTAAAGCAGGAGTTCTAAGATCCAGAAAAGCAGGGGGAACCTCAGTTCTGCCAGCCTATCCTCCTTCAACTCAGTGATTTCCACATTCAGCACCTGGGAGAGTCCTGCACTCCCACGTGCAACACATTCTCTTTTTGGCTATTAACATAATTAGAACAACAGTAAGTTTTTATTTAAAAAAACTGTTCTGGAATGCTATCAAAGTTTCTTCTGTGTAGAACACAGAATCATCTATAGGAAACCATATAAAAAAAATCTAATTGCAAACTCCAGCCCTTAAAATTGAGACAGGGCCTTCCTTGTGTTTCCTGCCAATTCTGTCCTAGTTTTGTGAGAGTTGAGATTACACATTTCCCCAGCACCCCTGTGTCAGTCAGTGCACACATGTGTCAGTGGGCAGATTTCAGGTTACATATGCAAATATAAATCTGATATTGCCCAGTTTTTCAGTTCTTGGCTTTGTAACCATGGTGTGTGTACCAGGGTACAGGATGGCAGGAAGGCTGTGGTATGTGCTCTACTGAAGTGCAAATTCCTAATTAGGAGAACAGAAGAGGAAATGGGGTAACAATTCTCTGGAAGAGTGGTGGGCTCTCTGCACAGCCTCATGACTGCACTGAAATCCCATTTTCAGAGGGGAAAGGTTACTAAATCCCCAGTGATGAGGAATTGTCTCCAGTCATGGAGTGCTCCCCACTGTGGTAAACCCAGAGTAGAAAAATGCACAGACCCTCCCAAATCTGCTTGTGCCTGCACAGGCATCTGTCATACTTCCCCAGCCCTGAGAAGGGGGCTGGGAGGAGATAAGGGAAGAAACAAAACCCAAGAAGATACCCATTTCTGTCTGCATACAGCAGTATGCAGAATAGTTTATGTAAATTAGAATCAGCCACAGGACTTCTGGGAAGTTGGCAGTGAGACTGTCAGTGTCTCAGAGTTAAGGTATGAGTGAATTAAGAGAGGAAAGTCTCTTAAAGCTGTTTCCAAATAACCAGTACAAACATGCAGTTCATTCAGCAAGAATTGCTTTGGCAACCTACACTGGCAGCTTCAGACACTTGGGACCACTTTCTCTTTTTTATGCTGCACAAAACTCTGCTTGTGGGTCATTTTTTGAAGCCAGACTCAGCCAGATTCAGCTTTAGCCCTGCCTTTGAAGGTCACATTTGAGAGATCATCATAGGCAGAGCAGAGGAAGGATGCTGCATGAATCACAAGAGATGATCTGTTTGCCAAAACCTGCAGGCTGCATCTCTCTTGGCATTTTGTGCAGCAGGTCTGTCACATGAAGAGGATTCACACATGCCCTGAAACAACTCAGTGAGCGCAACTCCCTAACAGCCAGTGGGTTTTACCTCCCCAAGCTCCAGTCCAGGGTTTCCCTCTCCCCCCAGATCACAGCCCTCCTACTCTTCACCCACCATCACAACCACAGAGGGTTCAAAATGAACAGGAAATAGCCACACTCAGATCTGCCTGCCACCTGCTAGTGGAAACTGGGAATTCACTGGAATTCATGGAACTGGAGGCAGGGCACACACACATTATGCCCCTGATGCCACAATTTAGCTACACAGTTGATATTTTAGAGTTTCATGTATGTAGTTCAGTTTCCCTGACATTAACCTTTGAAAAAAAGAAAAAAGAACAAAGAAAAAAAAAAAAAGAAGAAGAAAAACCCACAGCCTTTTGGGGGATCAGAAACCAATTTCAGGAAACATTACCAACTTTGATGGTAAATGCAGCCACTGAGAGTAAATGCATTCTTTTGTGTGTGTGTGTGTGTGTGTGTGTGTGTGTGTGTATTGGACCAAGTTTTTAATTGAATTTCCTAGAAACAGAGAAGTAAAAGTGTAGAATGCTATGACTTACTGCTGGAATAACACAATACACCATTATCAGTGGTGAGCTATTTTTAGTATGGCCCATAAGCAGGCAACAAGTGAGGGTTTTTTGATCCAGGCAAGCTGCTTTTTCCAGCCCTGACACCTGGAACTCTCCAGTGCAGGGATCTCTTGGCAGCCCTGCCTGGGGCTCCCCTGGTCTCTGGCCCAATGGTCAGTCAATGACTGTCCTGGGGAAACTGGGGCACTAAGAAAGGAAGGATAAAATATGCAAGGAATAAAAAGCCAGAATTAAACTGGAGAAGTTAGGCAGTGTCCTTTAAGTTAATTCAAAATTTGTAATGCAAGTGTATCTAGAAGAGAGCTTTGAATGTCTTTGTCCTTAATCTCTTCAAAAACAGGCTATTTTTAGCAGTAGATCTAAGGCCAGGACTGCTCTGTTGTGCAATCCTGCTTTTCCATATTGCTAAAAACGTCTTTGAGATCTCTGCCCAACTGCCACTGGCAATGTTTTGGATGCAGAAGTCAAGTCTGCACGTGAAGTCACATTTGCATTCTCCTTTAGCCACAGCACATCCATCACATTCCTAATAAAGCAACAGTACCAATTACAGAACAAAATGTTCACCTTGCACAACAAAGAAAAGAATTTCTGAGACACTTCCTAAGAACACAGCCACTGTCCTATTGTTGCTGTGTTTATACACCACTGGAACAGGAAATCTTCTGAAGGGCTCTGATGAAACTCCTGCCAAGTTTTTAGCAAAAAAGTCTAAACTCGAGGAAATTTCCTCCTGACCAGAGCACAGACTCTGAGCATGGACTTGGGAAAATACTGGGGCATTTTTAATGTAGCCAGAAATTCTGGGTGTCTGGCTGGCCTCTGAAGCTCAGCAAACCTCTCAGGATATGCAGGACCTTGTCTGTAGCTGCTCCACCTTTGCCAAGGGTAAGGACAGCACTATATGAGGATTTCAAAGGGTCTAACTGCAAAAAGTAGTAATTTAACCTGCTAGTAATTTAACCTTTCTTACAGACCCAGGAAGAGAGTATATAAACCTATTTATATGGGAAGTCATGAGAGAGAGCACAGTATTTAAATTTACATTCATACATTTATTGGTATTTCTTGCTGGTACTGTAGTAGGTGCTTAATTGTATCTATTTGCCTATAAAAGCTCTTGAGGGAAAAGGCCCCAACACTTGGCATAGGAAGAATTATATCTGCTTTTTCTTTACAACTTATCACACAGCTAATCTGAATTTTTAAACTGATGATTAGAGAAATCTAATTATGGAACTTCAGCTTAGATATGGACTAAATCAGCAACTACCTGAAGGCTGTATGAATTTCTGTTGGATGAGACTGCAGTGTCAGCAATATACAGATCATTTTGTTTAGAAGTAAATCCTGAAGATCATGGACACAGTTTTGGTACTGCTGCAAAAACTGAGAGGTAACTCAGTCCATACTCCAGTGGTATAACACAGAGACAGCACAGGGCAGCTGGAGCAAAGAACTAAGGAGAAATACAAATTTAAACTGCTCTCCTGTAAGAATAGCTCTAGTTACCTTTCCAAAAGGCTTTTCTGTCAGTAAAGCTGTATTAGAATCACTGGAGGTTTCAGGCAGCACAGGTCACTACCCACAAGTCCAGTAAGTTTTAGGAGGTGATCTTGGCAAGCTCAATTCAATTAATGTGATTAAGGGTAAGGCTTCCTCCAGACTCATTATCAGAAATTTTGCCCGTATTTTCTTGTGACGTTATTGTGACCTGAAATAGATCTGCAATTGAAATACAGCACAGCACTCATTTCCAGTTTAACACAAGTGACAATAGGACTTCTTGCACTCTCAGAGGACAAAGTGGCCCTGGAAAAGTGAGTCACCACAGACAGAACACTCCCTACAAGAGCAATTCGATGAGTCTCTCCAAAACTCCTGCAGGAAATCCTCCAGGCTGGGCACTCTTCCCACTTTCATATTCTTAATTATCTAATTTACTGATAGAGGACATCAAGGCCTGCATGCTAAGCTACACTAATTTTACATAACGTAATATTTCTTCTTAATTAATCCAAAAGTATGTGTGGTGAGGTCTGTATATAACTTATAAAGATATTTCTAAAATTAGAAAATGCTTCATTAATATCACTGGATGATGTTTCTTTAACATCACATGCCAAAAATTCTACTTTTAAAGGACTTTTTTAATATTTCATCAGAAACTGTCAGTTTATTCTCCCAATTCCTAGAAATTTTCCTGGAGCTGGAACATGGTGGAGCTAATTCATTTTGCACTCAGCTTGTTGAGTTCACATGTAAAATTGGCTGAGGTTTGTAATAAATCTGGAGAGGGAAAATGTCTGAAGAAAAAAATCCAATTCTTCTTCCACAAGAGCAATTATGGAGGGGTTTTTTTTCTTTTCTTGGCAAATGAGGAATTAATATTTGTACTCTGAAGAAAACTATTGATCCACCTATCAGGACTTATCTTTTCTCCAGGGACAGAGGAGGAACAGAAATCTGGATAATTCCTCAATACTTTGAAGAGCATAAGCCAATAATAAAATCTATATTGGAGCAATCTGTACAGTAGAATAAAAGGTGCACATTCAGTAGTTTCTGCTTGTTGGGTATAGGAGTTATTAGATACTGAAGAACCAAATGTATTCCATCATCAGAAGGTGGTGGAAGGTGGTTTATGATTTGGGATTTGACTGCAACTGTGAAAAAGATCTGTCAATGAAGGTAGATTACAAA
>NW_005054319.1:7200933-7204758 GCF_000277835.1 Geospiza fortis
TGAGTATTAACAGTGATTTATTCAGATTTAGTCATCCAGGCTTGATGGCTTCAAGTTTTAAAATTCCAACTAAATCATCTGAAAGTGCCTCAGTGAGTTGCCCACCTGGATCTGGCTGAGATGCTGCAAAACACTGCTTTGCCATCCACCTTCTCATTTCTCAGTTTCCAGTGTGCTAATTCTGCCTCCTATAACAGCACCACATCAGTCTTCATTCACTTTAAGAACAAGACCACTTTTTTCCTTTTAATTTGGACTGTAGAATCTCTCTACATTCAAAGCAATGGAACTGAGATTTGGATCCATTTGACTATATTATATTAAGAATGAATTTTATTCAATTTCTGTGGACTGAGAACCAAAGATGAGGGAACACTTGAATAATTTCCTTTACCTCACTCCCACCATAAAAATCTCCCCATGTGTTGATTACGCCCAATAATAAAATGTGTTCCTTTAGCCAGCACTGAAAGCTCTGTGGTCCAGCAGATGTATCTGGAAGCCAAAGTAGCTTCATATTCTTCTGCTTCAACATCTCCAGCCCAGTATTTATTGCTGCAGTTCCCCTGAACAGCACCATGCTACCTCTTCAATTAGCACCAATTATTTTTAGGGATGCAAAGTTCCTTCATCAGTTGTGGAGTGTGCACATACAGACACACTCACACACAATCCAGCAAGACAAATTTGTCATTTGGATGAAAAAAACCATCACAAAGCAGGCTGCCCTTTCACAATATTT
This sequence comes from Geospiza fortis, assembly GCF_000277835.1. Taxonomy (NCBI): domain Eukaryota; kingdom Metazoa; phylum Chordata; class Aves; order Passeriformes; family Thraupidae; genus Geospiza; species Geospiza fortis. The sequence goes on from NW_005054319.1 coordinate 7,201,676, forward strand.
TACCAGCAATTTAAGACTTTCCCTTTTTTCCCCCCCACTCAACTAATTACAAAGAAGGATGTCTAAACTACTGAAATGCAGAAAGCCCAAACCACATTTTCATGTGGTTAAGTGCTCAGCATTTGAATTCATGAGACTAATGTGAATCTTGATTTGACTTAGTTAATATCAACAAGGAACTTCCACTGAACATCAGACAGGATCCATTTAGTCTGGGCTCAAGGAAACCAGCATTAACTACCCTGAGAAAGTAATTAACATAATTCAAAATAAACAATTCCAGAATAGCCAGCTGAGAAAGAAACTTTTCTCGCAGCCTCAGACAGTTAATTTATTGGTTATTTGAAAAACAGCAGTTTATATCTCTTACAGTGAAATATTTCAGATAACATGGACTATTCAAAGGAACTTAAGGGACAGAAGGGCTCAGCTGTTACTCAGCCTTAGTCCACAATTAAGCTTCATTTGCTTAACTTCCAAACCTCACAGTTCTCCATTCTAGCCAGCACACATGTGCACATTCTTTTTAGAAGGCAAAACCACTAATTCCTCTCGTCCATCCCATCTGGATGGGATCTGACTTGGACATTCTCTGCAGAACAGCACAAATTCCAGTTCAGAATTAAATATTAGTTCCAGACAGAACTAATTATTGCTGTACCAACTGGCTTGCTCTTGTCTAGGTAGATGCTTATCAAGACTTGATAACAAATTGGTGACATCCTCAAAATGTATTTTGTTCTTGGTATAATGACAGATTTGCTGTAACTGACAGCCTGGCCAGACACACATTGTTCTTCAGGGATACCCAGCATGATAACTAATACCAGTGTAAAGTGAGTCACATCTGTAGCTGTTTTACCTGGAAGGGTTGACTAAAAGGATAAGAAGATGAGCTGAATTCATCAGGCCCACTTTATTACCTCTTAACTTAAAAAATGATTGATTGGATGGTATGGGAATGGAAATGTGTGAGGCAATGTCACAATGGCTGCATCTCTTGGACACGTCCTGTTTAAATGCATCAAACTCTAACCCAAACACTTCATCAAAGTGGATGACAGGTTCACACCTGGCTCAATGCTGCTGGTTTCGCTGCGTCTGAAAGCAGACTCACAGACAGTGTGGTGTCTAATTTACTTGCAAAATCAAAGAATTCCGATTTCAAGGGTTTTGTTTAAATGAAAATTCAGATTCTGGAGAAGAAAACAAAACCCACTAAAACAGGAAGGATGGTATTGTGGTTAAGTTTCTAGTATAGGGCTGCGAAGACCTGAATTATGTTCCATTCCTAGCCCTTCTGCAGACTATCTCTCTCTGACTTCAAGCAAATCACCGAATCTCTTGGTGCTTCAGTTCCCTTTTTCTGAAGATGATGGTGATCTGATCAGTTTAGATACTGAGCACATTCATGTAAGAGCTATCATGTACAGTATCAGCACAAGAGAGGCTCTAACCTCAAAAGACAAATAGTCAAATATGACTCTATTTACTGAACCACTTTTGCAAAATAGCAATTCTATATTAATTCCCACACTGATCACCCACTTACTGTACCAAACTCTAAACAACATGCTGTCCCACAGCATTCCATTAATCCAGATTCATAACAGAATCAGTGTCTGCTTCTATTCTCAAAAGCTAGGAAAAAGCTAAAATGGGGAGTGCCTGCTGGTTTCCTAAGCCTTTCAGGTTTTCTGAGGCTTTTTTTCCTGGAGGACTGTCCCTGCAGTGGGGATGAATTCAGCAGGTGGAATGCCCCATAATGGAATTTATACTGGGGAAAACCCCACGTGGTATCACAACCCCATCCCTGCTGGTGGTTTCAGAGGGTGAGCAAAGGCTTGGAGCACAAATAGAGGAAGCTCTGCCTGCATTATTCTGCTGTTGGCTGGGCTAAGAATATGGGGTTTGGAAAACTAACAGGCAAATGTCCCACGTATCCCCAACAGAAACAGTACTCTCTCGCCTTCAAAACCATCTTCAGAACCATGTTTTTTCTCTTGCTGCCTCCTGGCAGACCTTACCTGGCATCCCTATTCCCAGAGCTTTCTAAACAGATTCCCTGTCACCTTTGTCCTGTTTCTAGCCAGTAAGCCATGCTCCTGCTGCACAAGTGCCCAGCAATTCCTGTGAATTTTATGTCATTTTTAAAAACAATGTTTACAAAATAGGGCTGAGAACTTTCATTTTTAACTAAAGCTGAGTTTGTTCTTTGTCCTAACTTTTGGAGGTTTACTGATATGAACCTTCAGAGCAAAAGCATTTACTTTCCTGTTCTAGAAACAAGGGAGAAAGTAATATGGGGTAATGTCTCCCAATAATTTTCTCTCCAGATTTTCCTTTTCTTTTCTGAGACCATCAGCAGGGAAGGAAACACAATTTGTTTCTCCACATGGAGAGAAATATGCATTTCACATGGAAGGCTTTACTTAGCAAATAGACTCCTAGTTTAATTCACCTTGCAAAAGGCAGCAAGTGCTCCTTAAGCTGCAAGAGCACGGGTCAGAATCACCTGGACTGGCAACAGTGTTTTCATCTTCAGTCCTTTATCTAGAGCAGCTTCCCCGAGTGCTCTGACCCGCAGCTGCGCCCCGTTCCCGTTTCCGCAGTGCCCTCTGCTGGGTACAGTGACCTGCGGGATCCCGCGGGCAGGAGCTGCTCCCGAGGCACACACTGCTGAGGCCAGGGAGAGGATGCAGGAAAGGAAACGGAACGATGGGAATGGAGAGTTGCAAAACCAAAACATGAGTGGGTAAAACTGAAGATTTCCCAAGAAAGCTCAACTTGTGGGATCCTCACATCTAAACCCTCAAATTCCTATTACAGAAACTTCACTCTCTGGGCAAATCTCCTTCACACACCACAGCTGAAGCCCATTTCTCCTGGGCAAGCCTTTCTAAGGACTTCATGGAGCACCCGGGACCACTTTCACTGTGGGATGGTGTCAAACTCCATAAGCAGCAGCCTGACACTCTTGGCTTCTGCTGTCCAAGCTGGCAGGTTCACTCCATCACTCTGTCACTGGGAGTTCACTTACCCATTCGAGCCTTGCCAAGCTCTGAAGCTTTGCAACTGAAAAT
>NW_005054319.1:7204793-7206351 GCF_000277835.1 Geospiza fortis
CTGCACTAACTACTCAGTCCATGGCAGACAGGCTGAATGTGCACCTGCAGGATCTTTCTTTCCCCTGTGATCTTACAAAATTAAAAATTACATGAGAGTGAAACATCTTTCCTGGCACATCTACAGCAACCTTCAGCCAATTCTGTTTCATGTGAGAAACACGCTCCCCGCTGTGCTGCATTACAGCTGTGAAGGGCTCTGCCCCAAAAGCCACAGACAGCAGGACAAGGCTGCAGCAGCAGGAGGGAGCTCGCTGGGCGCCCGGGGGCTGGGGGAGGAGTTAAGAGGCTCTGAGCTGTACTTTTGCTTCTGATTTACCTTATCTTGACAGAGTTATGCACTTCAAAACCCTTTTCTTTGAAGAGTGTGGGGGAGGAAGGAGACTTTGTCTTGCCTAAGTAGACTTTAAGCTGTTAAGGGCAAGGCCTGGCTGTGCTACCTGTGTGAACACCAACAGTGCCACATCTAAACCAGCCAAGGGACCTACTCCTGCATGGAGCACGCTGTGCCAAAGAGTGGCAATATTGCATGTTCAAATTCTAAGGGAAGTTTCAGTTCCACTGGTCCTTCATGCTTTTGCTATGAGCTTCCCCCAGCAGCTTATGCCAAACCTTGACTAAAGCTCTGTTGCTCAAAACTTGAGAGAGGAGTCTGAGCATAAAGTGAATCTCTGTACAAGGTCTTAAAATTAATGGCACACTGCGTCTCCGAATTCATGACAACTATGCTCCTGCATGACAGAACATAAGCAGTAAATTTTGGTGGCTAAAACATCATCAGAAATGTCAAGATTCACCCATTGTACACTGGCTGCACATCACTGTAAGGTGCTGTATTGCCATCAGGTTAAGTCAGTCTGTGAACACACTGGATTTTGAAAAGAATATTTAGTCACAAAGCAAGAAATACATTCCCTCAACTTCATACTAAAGGACAACTCACAAGGCATTGCCAGCCCCTCTCCCCTTAATCCCTTGACAGAGACAATTCCTTTGCATTGTCACAAAACATCATGTTAACTACAGGGAAACTTCTTGGCCTTTAAAACGTGGTGGTTATTTAAGAAACATCCTCTTTGAAAGAAAGCACACTTTACTGGGCCTGCTTAAGGGAGCACATAAGACACTGGTGTAGTACTTGAGATTTCAGATCTCCTTCTGGGTGAGCAGGAGAGCATTCCAAGTCTCCTGCACTGGCTGCTGGCAAGGTTATAAATACAGCTGGGATTTGAACAGCTACTTTTAATTCTGATTACTCTGGAGAAAACTCCAGGGAAATTCTGCTTTAAGAACTCAAACCCCAGTGTAGCATCTTTACAGCCTTCTCAGTGTAAGGATCATAAGCTTTTCTGAATGCTTTTTGCACTTGGAGATTATTGGTCTAATATTTTGTCCTTTCTTTAACATTTAAGTTATACATTAGGTCCTCTTACCTCTTCTGTCCATGCTGACCTGTTAGCTCTGAGGAGAGCAGCTATTTTCACGTTACACCTCCCCACAGTGGTTGCTTACTTGCTTTTCTTCCCATTTCCCTCCCCCCCCAAATTTTGAGGCAGCTG
>NW_005054319.1:7207207-7208928 GCF_000277835.1 Geospiza fortis
CGGGCAGGGCCGGAGCCCGCGGAAGTCTCCGCTCCGCCGCAGTCGCGGCACCCTTGTCCCAGATCCCTGCCCTGGCTTTGGGGCTCCGAAGACTGGCGTGTCCCCTGTTTGTCTGTGCGCTTTGGAAAGGCACTGCGAACTCGCTTGGCTCCCTACGGCTTCTTTTGATTTTTAGATCGCGGGCTTAGTGCTTATTTCTCCCCAGGGTGTCCTGAAACTGAATTTTTAACTTTAAACACTGAGCGATAATCCTGGCTCAGTAATTGGAAAAACTGGCATCAGTTTCCGTCTGCTGTGCAAACCAAGCCGAATGCTACTTTCAGCCTGTTACTTACCAGCTTAAGGATTTTATAACCCTCGTAGGTGCTTGAGGAAGTAATATGACAGAAATGAAAATAAACATCAAGTTGTTAAATTAGTACAGACAGGAATCCAGCGGCATACTTTCTTAGAAATTCTCATTAGCATGTTACCCTGAACTGTGAGACGGCTGAGGGATTAATTTCTGAGAAACCTTCAAGGTTTCTCAACAAGCTGCTGCTGCAGATCTATATCTGACTATAGGGATAAATCCTAAAATCTATGCTTGCCAGTAAGGTCAAGGCAGCCAGCGGAGATGTATTGAACCACACTGTCAGAGGCAGACATTTCAGGCCAAACTCATTCCTGGTGCAGCACTGCTAATTCCTTTGAAGTAACACGAGGGATGAATTTAGTCCCTCATGCTGAAAGATATATCAATAGGAAGCAATTTAGATTGGGCCACTTAAAGTGCATGTGATACAAAAAAAGAGAGAGAGACTGCGGAGTAATGCTTTAAGGGTTCACAGAGGTTGATTTGTATAAGCTAGTAGGTTGTAGCATTGCTGTCCCAAGGGAAACTTGGGAGAATGGAAATGGCCTTTTATGGCTGAGCCTCAGGTTAACAGGAGAGAGGAAAGAAGTTTTAGGACTACTGTGTAAATTGACCGTGTTACAGGCTGCCCCTCCAAGTTACACTTCAGTCATACTATGGAACCTCACCTCACCTCACTCTCTTCCCCAGTTATCTGGGGACACAGCCTTCATACACTTTCTCTTTTTTGCACAATGCATGCACCAAATAACAACATTGTGCGCTGGGTTCTGACATTGTAGTTGGGAAGGCAGAAAAAAATGGTAATTCACTCGTAAAACCTTGTTGATTTCTTCTTTAAAAACTTGAGAATGGGAGAAAGTGTCCATGAGATGACTTCTCATTGAGAAGTCATTTGAGTTGCTAGGCCCAGAAAGGGCTCGTAGCAGGGAAACTTACTATCTTCTGTAGCTGTTAGTGATCCTTGCTAAATATTTTTGGAACTCTGGAGTTTGCCGTAGTGATAGGCTGCTAATCTTGTCAACAGAGAGCAGTTGTTTGCCTGCTGTAAATTGGAAAATGAATATTTAATTATTTTATAATGGGTGGGAGGTGTATCAATGGAAGAGGCGGTCATTCAGCGATTGCCGCCGCCTGTCCCTGGGGTTTGCTCTCACATGGTGTCTCTCCTTGGCATTGCAGAGTAGCTGCTGGAAGGCCGCCCCGCCGTAGCCGTGACGCTATGGAAGACCGCATCCGCTGCTCTCGGCTGTAGGATGGTAGCTCACAGCAAGGTGTCAGCAGATAATGCACTTGGAGCAGACCCACGACGGCTTCTTGACCCTCCGGCACGGGATCGCTCCCAGGCACGAGGCTTCCCCGGCAC
>NW_005054319.1:7208982-7212142 GCF_000277835.1 Geospiza fortis
GGGCCCGAGGCTTCCCGGCCCCCGGCCGGCCCGGCGCTGTGCAGGCACAGGGCAACACGCACTTCCGAACCTTTCGCTCGCAGGCGGATTTCAGCAGCATCACTCGAGCCAGCAGCCTGCTGGATGCCTGTGGCTTCTACTGGGGGCCTCTGAGTGTCAGTGCTGCCCACGAGAAGCTGAAGTCTGAGCCCGAGGGCACCTTCCTCATCAGGGACAGCACACAAAAGAATTGCTTCTTTGCCATCAGTGTTAAGACTGCAACTGGGCCCACCAGTATCCGGATTAACTTTCAGACTGGGCGTTTCAGCCTGGATGGCAGCAAAGAGACTTTTGACTGTCTTTTTAAGCTGCTGGAACATTACCTAAGCTCCCCAAGGAAGGTACTAGTTACCCCCCTTCGCAAGGTCCGGGTGCAGCCGCTGCAGGAGCTCTGCCGGAAAAGCATCGTGAAGACTTTTGGAAGAGAGAACTTAAATCATATCCCACTCAATCCTGTTTTAAAGGACTACCTGAAATCCTTCCCATTTCATATATAAGTGCAGCATTAACTGTATAGGGACACATTAGACATGTGTAACAAAATCCATCTTCCTGGGTTTTTAATTGTGTTTGACAGTGAGCAAACTTATTTTTGTAGCAGTTTACTGTATTTTGTGATGGAACCTGAACACTTGACTTCTAATGTTTACAAAAACTGTTTGCACAAACCTGGGGTTTTAAAACCCTGGCATAATTTTTCTGCCAAGCAGAATATTTTACTATTTTATAATATTTTTAATGATATTAACATAATAAACTTTATTGTCACAGTTTTTAAAAAAATAGCATCTCTGGTTTTAGTTTTAAAGGCTCTGACAGCTATCCTCCTGGCAGATTTACTGCTTAACTGAGTGTGTAAGTGCAGACAGGTCTCCACATGGTCCTGCTTCTTTGCCCTAGCAAATTAGTCTGTCTTAGTGCTGGTCCAGCAGGCAGAGGATTCCTGCCTGCAAAAACCTACAAAAAAAAGGGCAAGCAAGTAGAAAATATACTCAGGGTGAATCTGCCCAGGAATCCACCTCTCCTAAACCCATGAGAGCAGGGACAATATCTTAAGACTGCAGTGGTGCATAGTTTTTGACAGAGTAAATCAAACCCTTGGCTGAGCAAGCTGCACCAACACTGTTTTGCCTTATTTCTGTGGAAAGGTGCAAAACCCTAAGCTAGAAGACATTGCTGTCTGGCATAACCAAACCCCATGAACTTCAGTGGGGAAAAATAAAACTGTCCAGAAATGCTCTTCACACACTTTAAAAGTCTGTGAATGCTGTATCATCGTGGTGCGTTGGGGAAAAGATAGCTTAGTTCCCTTTGAAAATTTGCATACACAAATGGCAAAGGTGCAGACATCCTTACATATAAAAAAGATGTTTCTCATCTTAAATTCCTCCTGATCTACAGAGCAGAGATTTGACATGTTAAAAGAATCTATGACTTAGCTCCATGACGAGTCCAGAGAACATAAGCCTCTACATTTGCAGCTGTAATTTCTAGTGGCTAAACTGCATTCAGAGAAAGTTAAACTACATTAACTGTTCTGTTTCCATCTGCTCATGAAACACAAAAACAGTGGCCCCAGAAACTGCAGCTGTGAATGACTTGAAATGCCTGATTTGGCAAAGTGTCACCTGCATTATGAGAAAGTGATTCTCCTCTCCCCCAAGCATTTCCTGAAATCCATGAAAAGCTGACTTAGAAAAACAGCTGAACCAAATCACTTCAAAGAAGGCACAGAGTCTTTCACAGAAATGTAGTCTATCAGCCCAGATCTACAGGGCTTACAGGAACTGCAAGCAGTAAATGAAGTAATCTTCAGACTTTGGGAGATAAAAGGTCGCTCCCCCTACTGTAATTCACATTCCTTTTAAAGATAAAGCCACTTTTAGGAGACACTGAGTGTATGTTCTCTAGTGATCCTTACTGAATAATTTGTTTAATATTTACCAAATCAGCTCTTACTTCATTGACATTTCTTTGGAATAAATAGGTTTCCTCCTCAAACGTGACTAAGGATCACTCAGTCAGGACTGGACATTATGAAAAAAGGGAAAACACGCAGGCAGTATCACGTGAGTTTCTGATGTGTTGCTTCCCTAAAAATGTTCTTTGGATCAGTCCTAAAACAGCAGAAAGCATTTCTGCTTAATTCTAAAGCTGGAATTAGTTGTCAAATGATGCATTTTCCCACAGCAGCTGCAAGGATATAAATTTGGGAAGTAGTGAATGCTGTGCTATGCAGCAGATAGGAGACTGGAGCAAAGCTACTGCCTGCATGTGAATAGCATTGTTAAATTGGAAAAAAAGTCTTTGTAGGGTGAAGGCTGCCAGACTGGTTTGCTGTCAGCAGAGATTGTTATCCCTTCCCCATACTCTTTTTCCCAGCTCCACACTACTATCTTTTAACCCTTCAGGCTCTGAACTAATGGCTCTTGCCCTGCTATACAGAAGAGTGCCCACATGACAGCATTACTGGTAGAACAAGCACCATGTAACTTAGAAGGTTCTCTGCTACCTCTGAGAAAACCAAGCAAAACTAGACCTAGATATAGAATAAGGGGCTTCCCACTGAGAGGTGTGGAATGAAAAGCATAAAAATTGAGTCAATTTCATTTTCTTCCTGGCAGAAACAAACTGTTTTCTTTCTCTCTTCTATTGCTTCAGAGTAAGTTTAGCAGAAATAAGCCATATCCTCCCACATGAGGTGCCTAAATATCTTCACTTTGTCTTTAGTATGAAATGCAAATATGGGACAACTCAGGATAAAAAAATATATAACCAAAACTATAAATAAGGACAAGAAGGTCTGAGTTGTATAAAATGCCTCTTAAGAGAAGAAAAAGCTGACTTGTATTTTTAAACTGCATTATCTTTACCTGCCTTATTTCTTCCCCTTCATTTCCTTCTCTCTTTCTCCCCAGCATACAATACAGTGGCCAGGCAGATCCTCCTTCTAATAGGTATATATGGGTTGTTCCAATGCATTTAGGAAATCCTAACCACAGGATGCGTGTTCACAATATCACTCTGGCTTTCCTTCTATAAGAGCAAATGAAGGGCTCTCTAAAATGTCTGCTTACCTGTGTACACTGATTTAAGGGTGGTGTCACATCTAAGGAGGACA
>NW_005054319.1:7212203-7219689 GCF_000277835.1 Geospiza fortis
GCAGGGATCTCCTGAAGATTTCTGTAGTAATTTCAGCTGTCAAATCTCTCATCCTCAGTTTTAATAAAGTAGTAGCAAGGTCAAATAGGGAATTTGCAGTACTCTGCACCTGAATAGAAACATGCAACAGATTTTACTCCCTCCTGCTAAATAGTACATGAAGAGTGGTGGTTCCAGTCCCTTCCCCTCACCCAGTTCTTTCCTCTGACCTTCTGACTATGGCTGAAAAGTAAACAGTCTATCTGTTAAAGGGCTATGGGAGAATTTGAGCCATGCTCAGGAGCCCAGCAAAGCCATGTCTTTGAAGAGGCTGCAATATTTACAGTTTGTGGGGAAGGGACAGTGTTAAGTTAATGCCATTTGCAGCGTGGTTGTGTCCCCAGAGCAGCAGGGTGGGCTCTGAGCAGGGCCCTGCTGGACCCAGCCCTGCTCCTGGGACTGCACAGGCTGCAGGACTCAGGTCTCCTCACCCTTTAGGCTGAAACACGTTTTACTTTCTGAGTAGCTCAATTACATACAATGCAACAGCTGTAAAACGCTAACGAGCAGAGCAAATTAATAGACCTGTAGAAATTCAGAAAGCTGTTTATTTAAGCCGTGGAGAGTTACTGAGTGCTCAGGAGGAGGAGCTTGAACGCCAAGCAGGGCCCGTGTGGTCACACTAATTCTGTTATGATTGAAGTCATTTACAAGAAATGAGGCTTCAGCTGCAGTCAGCACTGATGCTATTTTCAACAGACAAGAAAAAAAGTGTCCCCTAGGGCAACACTGCCCATATCTAGCCATCAATACTCTTCACCCTTCTGGTACTGAACCCTCTGTGGAGCAGCACATCCACCTCCTGAGCCTTCTCCTCACATCCAGGGCGTTGTGCTGGGCTGGCATTCAGGCCCTGGCTCTCCTGCCACCCTGCATTCACAGTGCCAACAGCTGTGTGAGCAATGCATTCATTCACTGATTCCACTCATTTGAGACAAAGGCAGTGTAACAGGGACTTATTTTGGACTCTCCATGGCTTTCTGTGCAAAGTGTAACAGCTGCCCGTGCCCTAAGTTTCCAGGAAGTTTCTCCCAATTGCCACCAAGTGCCATTTTCATTGCCTCTGACTTGTCATACTTCTGCATAACTCAGATCCTGTCACTGTTTCTGTAGTTTTCATCCGCAGCTGTTTCCCAGCACAGCAGCCAAATTTGCAACAACCTAGTCTAATTTGCTCCTTGTGTCACCATGGAATAACAGAAACATGGGCCAGCAGGAAGTGTAAAGAGAAGCCCAACTTCTCCCACACAAACCACTGTTCAAGTAGGGCAAACCTGCAAAAGCCAGAGTCAGAATATAGACTCCTGACTGACAGACAGCTGAGTTACCCACATGCCAGAAGTATTTCCCCTCTGTCTGCAGCTCAGTGACGTGCTTTGGATGCAGCTATTGAAGACAAGAATGATAGATAATTGTCCATAGCAAAACAATTTCTCTATAGTCTTCAGCTATGAGAGGAGCACAAATACACTGTGAGGATGGAATATCTGCCGAACAGAATAAAACAAATAACTAGCTGCACCATAAGCCCCATTTGCCCAGTTTGTTTCATTCTGTTCTTCTTTTTAGCAAGGCAAAGTAGGATCACCTTTCTGTTGTCATTTTAATCTCAGTTACTCTTAATTTCAGTTATTCTTTGTAGCTCCCAGCCAAGTAAAAGAATGGTCAATCTGGTCATCGCTCTTAAAGGGATACAGAGGATACCAGCCAAACATCTGTAGCAAAATTTTAGGTCCACCAAAATCAATCACCAGGGAATGACCGACTTCTCTGCAGATAGTTTTATTAAATAACAGTAAATATCTTTTTAAAATTAAATGCAAGAGCTATAATTGCATCACAAAGATTTCTTACTTGATAGAGCCTCAACAAATTCACAGGCTGAGAATGCTCTGTTTTGATGCTGTGTGTACATAAGGTTGTGTGCAATTTCCTACCTCTGTTCCTTGCAGCTCTGCAGAGTATTTGCAAATCAACCCTGTGCCCTTCAAACTGAAACTGCCCTTCAAACCAAACTTTCCCCAACTCAACTTCCCTACAGCAGAAACTAATTATTACTGGAATTTGAGTCAGATTGAACTTTCAGGCTGAGATTTTAGGTCTCCTCTCTGGGATTCAAACAACTTCTGGTTCCCAGTCTGAGCACTGAAAACAGAAGATAAAATATTGTCCCCAAAATGTTACAACATAGACTTGACTGAGGCTTACAGATTTTGTAATTCTCAGTGTAATAGTCTCATTTGGCTATTTCTTGACCTGCCTGTGTACCATCACTGTTCAGACAGTCTAGACAGATCTGGAGGTGGAGCTGGTATATCCTTGAGACTCATGAAATTGAAGTAGGATAGGTATTATTTCTAACATTATCATTAGGATGAATTTGGGAGACAAATCTGCTACCCAACAAGTAATGTTAGTAGCTATTTTCTTTGCTCTGCCCAGATAAAAAACAACAAACCTTTTTGCTAGACTTTTCCAGCATCTATTCTACATACACAATCTGCTCAGAAATAGCTTTGACAAATGTTTCAGAAATTATTTTGTTTTCTGTCATACATGCTCATTTGCTCTCACCAGGTCAGTTGTTCACACCAGCTAATTTAAACAGCTGAATTAGATTAAAATCAGAAGCTTTCAGAAAGTTACATAACTGCCAGGACCTGCCAACTAGGTGCCTAAAGGACACTGTGTGAACCCTTCCTCCCATTTCTCCCTAGTTCCCAGCAAGGCCAGCCATACCAAATAAAGTGAAGGGATCCGTGAAAGCTTTACAAGTGTTATATACAACTGCTTTCTGCTTAAAATAAACTGAAACTACATTTCAGTACCTCGAGCCCTTTTCAGGTTGAGATAGGATCTTTCCTTTACAAGTACAGAATATTCTTTATCTAATCTCTCACAGTCAGTCAACAATGATGTGATTAGCGGTAAATCCACCCTGGCCTAAGACTAAATGTGTTATGCAAATACAGGTCTTTTTGGTTTGAAGAAGCAGAAAATACTACGTTTTTGTAGGAAAAGGAGAAAATTCTTGTCAGTGTCTATAAAACTGTCAGCCCAGAGAAGTTTTTCACATTACAACAGCATAGTAGTCCTGAGCACAGGTACACTCCTGTAGCCCCGGCTCTGCAATGTATCACATACCTGTTACCTCTTGTATGTGTTCAGCATGCACCATATTTGTGCAATTATATGCAAAGTAGATGGTGCCTTTCTTAAAAAAAAATTCAGTTCCAGTATTCTCAGGCCAGTACCTCTGACAATGTAATTTTGATTTTCATACAAGTTTCTGGCTACTGTAAATTTTCTCATTGCTGTTGCGGCACAGAATAAGCTGAGGCTGTGTCAGGCTGAGCTGTGATAACCATACCATCAACCTGCTGCTCAACCTGAGTTTGCTACAGTTTTCCTCTCTAAAGATGCTGATTACAAAGGTTTAGGTGTACAATGGCATTTAGAACCAATATTGTTCTTCTGATTTGTCAGCTGTGCTGAGAGTGGTTCCTCTGAGTTTCTGGTCTGTAAAGAAAAGGAGAAAAGGCTGCTCTGAGAGAAATGTTTGACCTGGCAGGGAAATCACTGCTGGCCCAGGGGGCAGAGCTATCTAAAGCACCCCAAAACTCATGCAGAGTGTTGGAGCACTCAGTGCTCTGGTGCACTCCCAACAGCTGGGATGTGCATGTGCTGCTGTAACTCCTCACCTCACTGATCAAAGCACTTCACTCCTTTCTGGAGTGGATAACTGAGGCAACAAGAGTCTAGAAGGATGCTCAGAGATGAGCACACAGGGACAGTGATTCCTCTACCTTCCTCTAAAGCCTGAGAAGCCAGACACAGTAAGCAGCTCACAGGGTGGTATGGGTGACCTCAGCTACCCTGTTTGACTTTAGGGCCATGGCTGTCATGGTCCAGGTCACATTGCCATTTAGGGATGTTGCTAAGGGATTTCTTAATAGGCTGCAGTGTCATTTGTCCTTGGGAATTAAATAAGAACATCTCACCTAATTTGTGTGTTGCAGTTGTAAAGGTCTCAAGCACGATGAGACTAAATGTCTTCAACTTTGTGCCAGGGACAACACAGTTCTGAGTACTCCAACTTAGTACAGAACACCCGGAACACGTGGTAAATTCTAATATGCAAAATTGAGAGAGTAGCCTACTCTGGCTTTGAATTTTAGGAATGGGAGCCATGTGCATACTGGTCAGAGGGATTTTGTGTGGAGTCTAAATGCAAATAAAGGAGGTCAGCTTTTCTTTTAGGAGCAGTTAGAAGGAATGTGAATCAGCAGGGCTTACTGAAGCTGTAAAGCACAAAGGATGATCCAGTTAGACACACAAGTACTTGGGACAGTAAAAGAAAATTGGAAAAATCCAGCCCTTGGCTGAAGTGATACTGAAATGAGGTTCGGACTCTGAACTCCAAACAAGGAAATCTTCTCTTGCCCTGTGATTTTGGAATCTTGCATTATATAGTTTGAGTTTCATTTTGAACTCTGCCAGCAAATTATTCTATACATGATACTGCTCTACTTGTACCAGCTTATAAAGGGATAATTTAATCTGATTTTCACGGCACATAACAGAATGTGTACTATCTTTTTTTTGGACCCTTAGCACTACAAGTGCCTTCAGTAATGGAGTACTCAGTAAAGAGAGGTTTGGCTTTTTTTCAGTTCATTAAGGCTTATTCTCTTTCTAGTCCTTTTACAGCTGCCCTGCTGAAACAACAGCAAACTTCACATCTTTTTGACAGTAGAATAAAAGTTGCTTGATACAAACCTCCATATGCATTGACTTCCTTATCAGTACATGCTCTAGTCCTGGAAGTCTTACTGTAATACATAAATTAATTTAAGAAGAGTCTTTAGGGACTAGAAGTAAAAAGAAGTACAAAGGCCTAGCTAGGTATCAAGAAATACTTGCTGATTATTCTCTCATCTATCCAAGTATTATTTTATACCTGCCTTTAAAGAAATGTGTCTAACAAGGAAGACATTATCCTTGTGAACTGCACAGTCTGCACTGTGTATCTTTTTATAATGCTTTGGAACTAATTAAACCTAGGCAATCCTTCTTCCCAATAAGTGTAATTTATGCACTGTGTGCAAGACCATTCTCAACCTTAGTGCCAAGGTAAACACAGTGAGGATTTCAATCACTGATCCTGAACTGGCTTAGGACTTCCAAATCTGCATTAAAAGACAAAAGTGAAGAGTTCAGGTAAAGCTATTTCTGTATACTGAGTATCAAGGGAGGACTACACAGTCCAGGGCTGCCTTACTCAGCCATCTTATTTTCTCCTTGCTCTCCTACATATTTCATTTCCTTTGTGATTTCAATATAGATTTAAGAAGAGGGTGATTTTAAAATGCAGCACATTTCACATCATTCCAAAATATACATTGGTCCTGGAAGCTCAGATAGATAGGTTTTGCCAGTGACATTTCTAGCGGGGAAGAACAATCTCTTCTGACCCCCTGGAGTTTAAAATATTACAGTTTATCTGCCAGACATGAACTCTGATTAATGGTGAGGAAGAGCTGACTGCTGCACACAGTCTGCTGCGCACCAATTATTATCTGTTAATGTTGAATATAAGCCCAGCTGAAGCCCAAGGGCAATTGTATATAAAGGCTAAACACAACCCACATACACATTCCAAGCTGGTATAAATAGGCTTTGAGTGAATTTATGAGTGCATGTGTAATTCCATGAATGCTGTAGCTTGAGTGTTGGTCATTGGTGGAACAAAAAAACAAAAACAAAACAAAAAACAAAAACAAAACAAACAAACAAACAAACAAAAACAAAAAAACACCAAACAAACAAACAAAAAAAAAAAAAACAAACTGCCGGGCCAGCTTGAAGCAAGTGCCAGGTTTAACTTAGGGCCAGCAGACTTCAGGGTCTAATTAAAGGGGCTTAACTCAATCTCTAGTGAAATGAACAGAACTGAGCTGAAAAGTAACTTTGGAAGGAAATATTTTCTTTCTAAAGAAAAATTCTATGTGAAATATGGGAAGACTGTAGCATGCCAGAGAAAAGCATTCTGGGAGGCTGTGAAATTTTGGAAGGAGGTTGAGTATTTGAGAGAGCCAGATAAACTATGAGCTGGGTTTTGAAAGAATTGCACAGGGACTAACAGCTGCAAGGGGGTCCAGGTGGTCCTCCCAAGTTCTCTCACCAGCTCTAATCTCCATTACAACAATGAAGTTCCAGGTGCAGAACAGTTCTACACCTAATTTAGAGCTTCTAACTCTAAGATTCAGGCCTGTTAGGTAATCCAGCATAGTCCAAAACTGCTCAGCTTCCACTGACAACAGGGAAAGCCTAAGCCTTTATTGAGACTTTTATTATTAAGCAGACAATTATTTTCCATGCAATTTATGCTACCGTTAGTCCAAATTTTTAAAACTTGAACTGACTGCAAGTCAGTTTTAACAGCCTCTAGTGCTAGAGGTGAAATGAATGCAGTTCCTTTTATTGAAGCTTAATCCACATTAAGGGTACAATTAAGATAATGTGCTGATTGAAGAGGAAAAAAGGAAAAGGAAGACACACCTTTTAAGCACCTTCATAAGGAAGCATCTTTTTAAATAACCATTAGCAAAGTATTTATGAAACTCCTCCAGTCTGAGTCATAAAGTGTTTATGTAGCAGGCAGATTATGAAAGTAACTTGGTCTCAGTAGTTCTAAAACATACAGAAGTGGCTGGATTTTAACTACTCTCTGTTGGATTATGTGATCATTTGTACATTTGTATTAGGATGGCTCTGGCCAAAAGTAGCTCAGAAAGTTCTTCAAATTAGCACCTTGAAAATTTGTTGAGAATCTAGAGCCTTGACCTGTAGAGACCATGTGGTGCCACATCACTAATTCAGAGAAAAGAAACTAAATTCAAAGTAAGAGTAGGTACAGTCCACTCACTTCAATTTTCTGCAGGTTTTTCTTTTAGTTAGGTTGCATAATGAGAAGTGAAGATTGTACAGTAAATCACTAGTGCAACAGGCACTGGCATTCAAACACAAGGAAAACAAATCCCTTCCTTTTAATTCAAGTCCATCCGGCTTCCCATGATTTCCTGTTCTCCAGCACAGTTCAGTTCCTAGGAAGACTTGCACAATACAAATATACTGTTGCCTGTGCTAACAAAGTAATTGACCTGCCATGAAAAAGCTGGCATAAATATTATCTCCTCCTGGTAACTACTAACAGCTAAATTGCATGTGGTAATCCTTTTTGCTATTAATGTCATTTTAAACAGACATAATGTTTAAAAATCTAAACAGAACAAACAGTGGCATGCCCTATTCCACGCAGGATGTACAATAAATGACACATTTACTGTAAAACAACTATATCAGCGCCACCACAGTTAAAGAACATATCTCACAGTCACAGCCATCTAAATTTGCTGGTCAGATATGATTCTCCGGGAAATTAAGG
>NW_005054319.1:7219720-7244249 GCF_000277835.1 Geospiza fortis
GGACTGGGGGGGAGAGGAACAACCATCTTTCCACTGAACTCAGTTTCTGCTTTATGAATCAATTAATGTTTTCTACTATATACAGTTCAATACAGAGAGGTCTGAGGAGGATGAACTAGTCAATGTTCAAAATCTGGTTCAGTTTTATTAATTTTACTGAAATTAATATACTCATATGATCAACTTGGAGCTCAGACTAGCAAACATTAGTCCTGTTTTGGAAATACTCCAGTTTGTGACCTTTGGCTCAGCCACTTCAGGAAATAGAGCTGATAACCCAGGAGTAAGTCCAGGAAAATAAATTAAGCATCTGGAAACTGCATAGGAGTGTGCTTAGGAGATGGAATAAGAATTTAACAGTAAAAAAATAAAATCCAGATATATTCCTGGAGCAATGACTAAATCACAGGATTTCTCAGGCACAGGGAGCAACTGAAGCAGCAGCTTGCAGACCTCCCCTGCTCTCTTCTGTTCAGCCAGAGATGCCCTAGGGATGCCCCACTGTTGCACAGCCTTCAGAGGCCACAGTGCCTTCCCCTCTGCCACAGAAACCTGTGGAGTGCAGGACCTTCACCTCTGAGAGAGGCAACAAGGACTGAAACCAAATCCACTCCTGGCACTGGATCTGTTTGGCTGCTGAGGGAAAATCTTGGCAAATACAACTACTACATCAGGACTGTCATGCTGGATTGTGAAATGCTGTGAAAGGCCAAGCCCATCCATACACCTAAGACAACCATTTCCCAAGACCAAAAGGATAAAAAGGAGAACTTCTCAAGAACTAACTACTTCCATAAATCTCTGCTTAAGTAGGGGACGTTTTGCTATGGATTGTAGAGGCAGCAAAAGCAGAACTGGGTCACACACGTACACAACAGGTGCTTTCCCTCCTATGACTGGGCAGGAGTCTTGATTTCAGTACAAAGATTTACTCACTGTGTGGCCCATCACATAACATCACCTGGCCTGCACCAGTCAGTTCCACCTGTGAAATGTCTCTGTAGCTCTGACAGTAACAGAAACAGGGTGCCAGTACTGACAGAAAATTCAGGAGTACAAGAAAGTCAGAAGTGCTTCTTTGCCAATTCTTGCACAGACAGAAAGTGCATGACCTAATTCAGGAGAATCAGTTTACAGATCAGAACATTAGTCTTCCATTTGCCACTTCACCAATGATAAACTTGAATGTGGTGGCTCTTATATTTCAGGAATTTGCTATTGCTCAGATGCTTAGAGGCTCAGTTCTGATTTTTAGCACTTGATATGAGTAACACTGAGATTTCTTTTCAGGATCTTGCTGTTTCCTGTGTTTTATTTTGACAATCTCAAATGACATAGCTAAAAGCCATCGTCATATCTGGGTCAGGATTTTCACATCTGATTATTGAATCTCTTGGGAAAACTATTTGCCTGCAATTGAAGAGAAATTAATGTATTAATTTCCATTAATATAGTATAATTGCTGGATTTTTGATCAATACCTAGCTACAATTCTTGTGGAAAGGGGCTCAGCTGCTCTACATGAACAAACAGGGGCTTTGCAGAGAACTTTCTACAGAGGCAACACAGGGAAATCATGTCACAACCTCATTCTCTCTTCTCCACCATTGGCCTTCTCTTCAAACCCACGACACTTAAGGCGTATTTGCACTCACAGACAATCTGGGGGATCAGAGCCCTCTTAAAAAAACCTCTGCTGGCTCCAGAAGCCTTGTAAAACTCCAACATGGCAACCAGGCTGCAAGTAAGCAAGGAGAAGTAGGAAAAAGTGACAAGTGTGGCTGTCCTGACTCCTTCCCCCTCAAAGTGCTGGAAGATACAGTGGGAGGGGAAGGCGATCACACCCTTACCCATAAATAAAAGTGTAGGATTTCCCTCCTTTTCCCAAGGTAAAATTTATAAGGAAACTATTGTGGCACTTCCCAAAATTGCTGTTACACAAGTTGTGGCATCTGCCCTGTCCCTTCCATGTGGGAAGGAGCAAGCACAGACTTGCTGCAGCTGGATGACAGCAAAGGACAGAGGCAGGCAGACTTTATCACCCCGTGTCGTTACTGGCACGAGTAAGAACTTCTGTAGTACAGGAGGAGCTGGTTCTGAGCCAACCTACTCAGGCTCCCAGCAGGCATCAGTCATTCTGATAATGGTCTAAATGCAGCCACCCAGTTACTGCTTGGCAAGCTTGAATCTCTGCCATGTGCACGCTGATAGAAGGAGTGCCAGGCACCAATGTCAGCTGAAAGATACTGCCAGTGGCTGGGGGAAAGCCAAACAGAGCAGGTGGGTGTGGTGTGAGCACACAAAGACACGTGTTGGGCCAATGAATATACTCAGGTAAGTGAGAACCAAAGCAGAGACTGCTGGACTGTTTGAAAGTAATGATGGAAATAGTTACCATTGGGAAAGTGGTGCCTGTTCACTCGTTATGATGTTGCTATGTGAAATTTCCATGATTTTCCTTAAAATGGTGATTTGTTACACTTTGAAGTCCTTACTTGGTAGGGCAAATGCATTTACTCACGGAAAGCGAAAAAATATCTCACTTCATCCAAGGAGCTGTATGGTAATTCCTTTAACCATTCACACATGGCAGATCCTACTCCTCTTTCTAGCTGTAGCAGATAATTCTTTCCACTTCCCACATAAACGTTGCAGTGCCTTCAGTCTGTTCCTATAACTGAGTGGTTGATCCTCCAAGATGAAAAAAGCTCTGAAAAACCAGACTCAGCCATACTGTTCATGTTGTCCCCACCCTTTACCTTACTTTTACCTTTAAAAGTGTTAAAGGTAACTTGAAGGACTTAGACCAAGCAGCTGGGACCCTCAACAGCCAGTAAAACCTTTCTTTGAGTTGCTCTAAATGAAAACTGCTAAAGCCTAGTAAGTAAAACCAGTTACAATCCATACTTTGCATTTCTGAAAGTGAATTTTTTCTCCATAATTTTATCTTCTTTTTTTTTTTTTTTTTTTTTTTTTGGTGAGCCAGAAGCTAGAAAGCTGCTGGCTATATATTTTGCATGATAGAAACAATGCAGGCAGAGCATTTTTAAATAGCTCAAGAGTGTGGTGTCCCAGACAGCTGTGACAATCCAGCAGCTTCCCCCTCAACCTGGCCTTTCTCCATCCCCCTTCCAGGGCCATGGAATACAATGGTGGATCCTTTATAGTGGCTCTTGGACTTTTCTAGAGCCAACTTGTTATTTTAGGGGAAAAAAATCCAGTCATATTACAGTAAGGAGAAAAAATGGCTAAAAAAAAGTCCAAGAAATGTGGGAACTGGTGCAAAGCAGTGCAGGAGCACGTGGCTGGGATGTGGCAGGTCCTGCTTGTTTACAAAATTTGCAAACCCATCATGCAGAACATCAATTAAAGACGAACTTCTCATTCCAGACCAGAGTCACTGGACAGCTATTGCAGGAGCCTGCTGTTGAGTTTGGCAGAATCAGACTGGAAATAAAATGCTGAACTGAAAGCACATACCCCATAGCTGAGAAAAATAATTTGGAGTCTCTAAATAATGTGACACATAGGATCCAAAAAATACGTAAAGTGACTGATTTTGCTAAGTCTGTCACAGAAAATGCCTTTCTGATATGAAAATCCTGAAGAAAAAGTTGAGTACAAATGTCCTATCTCTTAATTCTCTAGGAGGGATAAGTTAAAACTTTAAATAGGAAATTTAGATTTCATAGCAAAAACCAAACAACCCAAACCCCAACCAACAATCCCAAACTAAAACAAAATAGCTGTAATTAGGGCTGAATACTTATGGAGTAAAATGAAAGACTGCCGAAGAGAACAAACACGTCACTGACTAATCAAAGAATATTTCAAATTAGGCAAAATTCTCATTGAATTTGCTGCAGAAAGTTGACAGTGACCACAAAACTGATTTTTAAAGAAATCTCAAAAAAAAAAAAAGAGTTCTTCCTAAAACATAAGAAATTTCTTTTGTGCAAAAAGTAATTGAGGGGCTGGAGGAAAAGCAGCCAGTTTTATTTGGGTAATTACCCAAATATTGGGTTTAATTTGTGATTTCATGGATAGGGTCACCAGATGTTAACTTTACACAAACCCTGCTCTTCTCAGGGGAGAGCTGCAGCTGAGTAAGAGCCCGAGTGTCTGATCCAAACACTATTGGCAAGGGAGAGAATGTTTCCAATGATCTGTGGAGGTCTAGATCTCAGAAGAGGAAGAAATAGCAGAGTCTTTTCTGAGTGCACAAAGAACCAAAGGCTCTTGGCCAACAGCAGGCACATGCAGGGACTACCACAAGGATTCCTTTGGATGACTGGTACGTACACATCATCACTGCTTCAAAGAAGGCATACAGGACAATACTGAGTTCTTGGAAAAATGGGAAGAGGAAGGAAAAAGGGAGGGGAAAAAACAACAGCAATTTTTAACTTACTGGAATCCAAAATTATTTCCACAGAAAATGTGGTTAGTTACTATAATTTGGAAAATTATTTTTGCAATCTGCCTGTTGGTGATTCCTTGAAATGAAAGAGCAGGCTTTAGGCCAGTAGGCTTATTTTCTTGCACAGGAACTGTTAAGTCCTTTCATCTTGCTGCAGAATACTTTTTTAAAACTTTAACTTTCTCAGTGTTTGAATCATACATGAGGTAAGGGAGTAGCTCTGTGAGAGGAACCCCTCAGGGCACTAGTTAGTTTCTCCCTGGAGGATGTTCTTGCCTCTCAGGGAAGGAGCAGGGGCTGTGGGTGCTGAGCCTGCTGTGCTTTGGTTACTCCTCATTAAATCCACAGCATGGATTTAATGAAGGTTAGAGGGAGAACAAAAGGGGCCATAAACCAACTGTTCTGCTACAACACTGTCTCACCTCAACCCAGTGCAACAGAATCAACCCTTGACAGGGCTGGGGCAGGACAAATTAACTTTTTCACTGTTCACTGACTAGCAAAGTGCTTCTGTGCCACAGAGATCCCTATCACGATCATGTGTCTCTGCCTGTAGCAGAACTTGGCACACCTGTGCTTTCTGGAGGTGCTTCAGATGCAGCAGGCACAGCACCAAAGAACTCAGCTGTCCTGGGAAACACTGAGGGAATACACAACAGGGATTTTTTTGTTCCCACACATTCATAAAAACACCAGCTCAATCTGCACTAGAAGCAAATCTGAAATGAAAGAGGATATTATGGTGTACATCAACAAAATGTTCCCAGGCATAGTTCTGGAGAAATGATTACTCAGCTAGTAAAAGTATTTTAACTAGATTTGCACAGCTCTTGTCATATATGCTCAAACACGTTTGCAGAGATGCATTCAATGTGGCACACACACATTGATGTCACATGCTCTCTGCACACTTGAATTGTCCTGACAGTACTGTAGCAGCAAAGGCTGCTAAAACAGTTGTTTTTAACAGAGGTACAGGAGGTCAGCTCAGCAGGAGAAGTGACTGTAACTTTCAGTAAAGTGCCCGTTTAGTGAACCGAGTCTGGCATTCATTGTGCTTTTGTAGTTCAAAGGGAGCATCTCTCTACACGTTTGGCTTTTAACACCATCCCTCCATGTGATTAAAGAAAGCCACAAGAAAGAGGTTTCTACATTATTATCTCTTCCTGGAAAACAAACCTGTCTGTTTCCCCGAAGTTTGCTGGTACAGAATTATGCAGCTTTAAAGGCAGCCAGACATTTTGGCTGCCCATCCACTGGCTTTCCTTGCAGCTGTCATTATCTCTGTTTTACTTTACTTGAAGTTAACAACCCCTCGCTCCCTTTCCTCCTCGGTTTCAGTAACTCTTCAAAATGAAAATCAATAGTGCTCCTTTTACTCCAAAGTACAGCCTTTCAGATCATCACGTCATATCGTGCAGCAGCTGCTTGGAGCCTGAGTGGCAGAAATAGCCCTTGGATGAAGGGTTTCCAGTAAAGAAGCTGCCTTTTTCTAGCATTTCACTCTTAGCCTTTTACATTGGTTTAGAGCAACTTTGGGTTTTTATCAAGGGATTCAAGTGACATGTTAGTGGCATGGCTAAGACAACTCAGAAAGCTTTTAAAAAGTATTTCATCTAAGAGATACTAAATAAACAAAGATCTGAGTCAGTGGATTACATTCCTGTCAAATGGTCATTGAATTAAAACAAAATTACCTCAAACCTCTCATTAACAGAAGAACTGCATGTGTAATTTAAGTTTCTGTTTTGCTTTTAACAGGATTGTAAATAGATTAGAGTAATTCTACTCCTTTTTAAGAAAGTTGTCCTTATGACATACATGAAAGGCCTCAGGAAACCCCCCTCCCTCTTCCTCTAGAAGCGTCAGGTTTGTGAGGAAGAGATGGTATTGCAAAAGTCTGAACATAATGTCACAAATTTTCCCAGCAGACAGGGCCAGACCCTGGCCCCCTGAGGACCCAGGGTGGTCTCCCTGGTGCTGCTGTCAGATGGGTGGCCTGGTCCCTCCCTGGAAGGGAACAGCACAGACTGAAAGAGCTGAGCACTGAAAGCAAATGTGCTACAGCTGACAGTTCTCATAATCCAAGTTATTTGAAATACCAGATCACTTCAGAGACAAGCCAGATTTCTGTCAGCACTGTGGAGAAGCTGATTTCTATAAACTTCTGAAGGAGTTCACAGTATAAGTGACACATGGAAAAGCTGAAAGTGGCATTTCTGAGAAACACAGTGACAGGGTTGTGGGCAAAGGACTGCAGCAAGGCAAATTTTTGCATTTGTTTTATCTTGGGTCTTTTTTTAAAAGAAAGTTGGGAATATTATACATATATATATACACATTACAAATGGAGATGACTTTGTGGGGAATTGTGGTACCATAATATAAATGCAACTAGTTGCCCCTCTACTTTGTCCTTGTAAGATACACATGGGCAAAACTGTCCCTTTGACCTGTCCATGGCACAGAAGTCACCCTGCTAAATAGTTCTCTTTTCCCCTACCATCAGCTAGTGTGGCTGTTGCCTTATTTTTCATTTGCCTTGTCTGTTGTAATCAGAGTGAACTCTCAAGAGTTCAAACAATAGCAGCTAAAGACAGATGTTTTAGTCTTCAAAAAGATCCAAAACTTTCCTTTAAGGGACTCATCTCTTTTAGTAAGAATAACTGAATGCAACACTGCCACAACATAATTTATGATTAAGCTATTTTTGGTTAAAGATTTCTAAGAAGAAATTGTTATAACTTTCCTTTTCCCTCAGAGTCTTCTGTTGTTGTGTAGAGGAAACTTGGGTTTATAAGCAGAGAGCTAGAAAAACAAAGAGCAAAACCAATCAAAATTTACAAGTGTGCCGTTTGGCTAAGAGGCCACCTTGTGACAGTCACCACAAAATCTTCAGCATCACTCCCAGGCTAAAAAATGTTCTCATTGAAGAACATGTTCTGTAAAGAGTCCTGAACACTACTTTATTTACAAGGAGGATCCCAAACCCCAGTGAAAATGCCCCAGTCCATACTGGGGCATTGCAGGATGTCACATAATTTCAACAAAACCAAGGCCTGGTGAGAACTTGATTGCAGATTTAGACATAGGTGTCTCTCTCTAGGGTTGGTAAATAAGGGAAAAATACATATCAGTCTTGGTCAGAGAATGGGCATCCTTTTCCTTCTGGAGACAGTTGCATCCTACAGGAACACGGAGCTGAGGGTGTGTGAAAGCTTTGCTGCAGCTGCATAGTGACCTCTTTATAACCTTCTTTGTGCCTGCATGAAGGACCAGTCAGCAGCTGGGTTACTCAGCTTGGATTTTAAGATTTTTTTCTTTTACATAACCCCAGACAGGTTTTCCCCCATTCCAGAGAACTGCAGCTAGTTTTGTCCCAACTCCCTCCTCCTCACAGCCCCTTCCTGTGCAAGCACACACCCTCATCATGATGGCACTATCAAACAGCAGCACCTATCACTACATGGACTGCATTTGCTTCCTTCCCTCCCTCCCTGTGGCAGGCACAAGAACCCTGGATCTCTCTCTCTCTCCCTTATTATGGTGCTGCCTGGCTGCCCAGGTAATACCTGGCATTTTACTGGGTTTGCAGTGTCTTCTATAGGAAGAAATGACAGAACAGAAGCAAGTCCTGCAGGCTAAGTTGACTCACAAGTGCCTTGGCTATTGTAGTAATGTTTCCCTAAATCCAGAGAAATGAGGCTGAATTCTGGATGGGGTGTCCAGGGAGAGCACAGACACTTCATCTTTGTCAAGCAGATGGGAGAAGGCTCAGGGTTGAAAACAAGAGAAAAAAAGAGCAAATTTTTCTTTAGCCTACAGACAGGCTGGTTGTATGATCTGAGATCAGAAATACACATAAAGGTAGAGACAGATGTGGCAGTAAGTGACTTGTTGGGTGTCTGTTCATTCAAACCAGAATTACTCTACAGTGCCCACAATCCATTAGAGACAGAGTGCCTTAATCGAAAATAATCTGGTGAGAGAATTATTTAGCCCAGGGATGTGTGTGGATGATGAGCAGGAGTTCCAGGTTCCAAAATAGCCCCATTAAAGCTCAGCAAACTAAGGAAGAATCTCTCTGATGATTTCTGCCAAATGCAGGACTCCGAAGCCACTCATCTGGCAGCCTTCCAGAACTGATGTTCACTGAGAGTAATGATTCATCCTTACACTGTTCTTCCTCAAAATACAGGGGAATTTTGAAGCATATCCAGACATGTGAAATTTTTCTTTAAGCAATAATCTCATTGCAAAGTATTTATATACTGAGAATTCCCCCCTACTTCTGGAGGTAACTGCAACATAGAAAGTAACAAAATGCATCCCAGCATTCTGCATCCCAGTCTGACTGGGGCAGAGCTGAAATGCTTCTTGTTGAAAATTTGTAAGATATAGATTCTAAGATGAATCAGGACTTAATTCCAGCTATTTTCAGCCCACATCCAAAATTCATGCCCCACTGAATGCCATCCAGTGTTTGAAAGAGAAGCATTTTGAGTAAGTGCCACCTTCACCAATGTTACAAAAGTACTTTATTTTTGACTCACATTTTACTTTCCTCCTATATTCAAATTCCCTGTTCTAATCACCATTTCCAGTGAACCCTTATCCATTTCTGGAGATCTATACTTTTTACTAGTTGGAGAGAAGAAACACTGGACTTAAACACCAGAATTACTCAGTAATGAAACAAGAGTTTGCTTTATGACCAAAAAAAGCTAGACTGGAAAAAATGTATCCTCTGTGGAACTGACTCAGTGTGATGGAAAGTGGCAGACATACTATTGATAGTATTGTTCTTCTCAGGTCATCCCCTGACAGGCTTCTTCAGTGCTGCAGTACAAATTACAGGAATTGGCCACAGCCAGACCCACAATCCACATCTTAGCAGCAATAACAAGGTTCAAAGGTGGATTACACATATGTTGATTATGGGAAGAAGGAAATAGATTCATTATTAGAGAACAGAGCATTTTATACAAGCTCTGTTACCAGGAATATTCAGAAATGTATTGCTGCAATGTCCCCCTGAGAACTCATGTCACTCACCTGTTCTGGAACAGGAAGTGAATGACCTCAGATTTTACCTCATCACACATGGGGACATCCTGTCCCCATGCAAGTCCTTCAGCCAGGTGGGCACTCACAGCACCCACATCCATTCAGCCACAGCACTCTGCTGACATGCCTGGGGGTGGTGCCAGTTCTGGCTGGCTGCTCATTCAGATGGGCATCCCCCAGCTGGGGCTTGAAACTCCCCTTGACTACAGAGCCCTTCCTGTCCTGAACAAATACTCCTGCTGTAGTAAACATGAACCAACAATCAGGATGAATGCCATGGAGGGGATATTAAACAGCAATAGAGGAGTTGGCAAAGAATTCAACATCACCAAAGGAAAATATAATTTTATATCACTGAGCTTAACTAGCTCAGGAAAATATCCCAGAATAGTCCTTATTTGGTAGTTAAAATTATTGGGAAAAGAAGCAGGAAGTATGCTGGAGAGAAGGGGAAATCCTGCTGCTATACCATGAGAAGCTGAACACAATTTCTATTTTCACTCTAGGCTGCACCGT
Organism: Geospiza fortis; assembly: GCF_000277835.1. Lineage (NCBI taxonomy): Eukaryota > Metazoa > Chordata > Aves > Passeriformes > Thraupidae > Geospiza > Geospiza fortis. The sequence continues at coordinate 7,229,724 of NW_005054319.1, forward strand.
GCCACTCACTCCTACTGACAAAAACCCCACACCTTCACTTAGTATCAAGATCACATTGAGTAGAAAACCTGCACAAAGTCTAGCTTTGGTAAATCACAAAATGAAAACACTCACATGGTAAATACTCCAATTCAGTTTCCTGAGTCTGTTTAATATAGGTGGATATTTAAACTTCTATCTGACAAATCTCAATTTCTTAGATTATTTATACTTCCTTTGGAAAAAGCTATATTTATAACAGCTTTTTATAGAACACAGTCAATGAAACTAATGTACAGTACTTTTAGTGAACTTATATCTAAAAGGACACCACTTTAATATTTTAAGTGCAGCAGAAATACACACAGGTTGAGAGAAATGAAAAAGAAATGTTTGAAGAGAAAAAAGGGAAGGTGTGAGATTGGAGTGTCTCAGTGAACCCCAGAGCAAAAGGCTAGAGGGGGCTGAAAGAGAATATCAACCCTGTATGGTCAAAACAGGGGCAAGAAGGAAATAAGAAAGAAGGTGCAGAAAAAATTAAAGTCCATGGATAAGGAAGAAGTGTCTTACAGCAACACAGCCATTGGAAAGCTCTTACCTCTAGTTTACTTTGGCACCTTTACTAGATGTGGTTTGATCTGAGATGGGATGAAATCCTACATTGATGTAAGTAAAATGTACCATCTATGAACCATGCAGGGATTCCCTTTCTACATATATTTTAGTATAAACATGTTATTATTTTATTATTCTAAAAATGTGCTTTATTTGTTTTAGTATAAAAGAAAAATGTACACTGCCAAGTCCTGGAAGAGGATTAACAAAACAATTCTGTCACTGGGGCCCAAACTTAAAAGGGCACAGGCACTTGAGCTGCCTTAAACTTCAGCTGGGTATTAGGTAAGTGACATATAAAAGATTTTGGTGGAGAAAATATATCAGAGTGTAGTTAAATGGAATTTCTGGAATGCTATATTGGGTTGCTGTGAACTCTACCAGAAGAAATGTGTATACCTGTTAGCAGGATTTTAAAGTACAATTTCACCCAGCAGCCTGCTGAGGTTGACTCTGTGGCATCTGCTGAACATGTCCAGTTAAGCAAGACACTGCCAAGAATCATAGAGCTGCAAAACATTTTCTTCTCCTTTTAGACACTTCTCTTTTCAAGAACCAACCTTCAAAATTGTGTGTGGAGAGGTGGTTCTGAGCTGCAGCTCTAAGCATAAAACACATTTTGACACAAGTTTGATCACATGTTAGAGGTGACACATGGCTCCAAATCCAGCTCCTAAACTGCTGCTGGGGACAGCAGAACACAGCAGAGCTTGTGAGCAAGAGCAAACCGTGAACGGCTCCCACAGCAGCTGTGGCTGGCTCAGCTCCTGGCCTCACTGCAGTGCCCACTGCTTCAAGCTCAGGCTGCAGGGACTGCAACACTGCCTCCAGCCCTTCTGCTGCCAGAACCAGCAGCAATAAACACAGGCAGCAGCTTGTGTGGTGAGGGCAATCCTGTGTGAGACAGCAGTGCCAGATCTCCAGAGGCAAGGTGCTAAGGACCAGTGTTTTAGGCTAAAACTAATGACACCAGCAAACAACCCACTGTCTATAAAGCTTATACTCTTTTGTTGATATTAGGTATGGAAAGCAGGCTTTAGACCTCCCACAGTGAAGATCAAAGTTGTTTTGAAAGGGTTCACGTATCCCAGGATCTTAAGTCTTACCCTCAAGCCAAACCACTCCTTTAATAACAAGACTGTCAGCTGGCAAAGGGCATCTCAGAGATTTGGTTGTGGGTGAAAAGAGAAAGACTTTAGCACAAACTTGTCATTCATTTGGGACACTTTTCCCTCTTCATCTTCCTGCTCTCAGTTTTGTCTCTTAACAGCTTTGAATCTCTTACCTGTGTTAGGCTTATTCCAGGCCCAGCACAGCAATAGACCACAATCCCCCCTGTCCCCCCCTGTGGGGGGAAAAACAGCAAGGAAACACAAAGCCATCTGAATTGCCTCAAAGATAAAAGTATATCAAAAGTCTGTCTACATTAAAAATACATTAAGTTCTTGTCTTCTAAGTCTTTGAATTTGAGCCTTATGAACTTTATGAGGTGACGATTGAGAAAGACAATTGTGCAGGAACCAAGAGTCGAAGCACAAACTGTGCTAAAAGGTCTGCCACTACAAATGAATTTCCACATGAACTTTTGGTCTAATCAAGCCTAGTTTTACACTGCTAACATTACTTGGTCAGAATACGCCCCAATATGAAGTTCACTTCCATTCCAGTAGGAATTACCTTAAGGCACCTCCAACTCAGTTCATTTCTAATCATCTGATGCTGCTGGACTCCATTATAACCCTACAATCAAGAACAAGGACTTCTGCCTTTAGAGAGATAATGGTCTCTATTCTAGTACAAGAGGCAGAAACCAAAAGGAGTTACAGCTTCATACTTCTTGTAAATACCTCCTCTTATTCAAGCATGCTTCTGCCTGAGAGCAGCTTTTTCCTTTTAACTTTTGGTACCAATTTGTTCCAACTACAAAGCAAGGGCTTTATACTTGCAGAATTAAAGATAGATACAATCTTTAGAAAAAACCCCACATTTCTTTTCCCACATCCTGGGCAGCTGCAAGATCCTTTGCATGTTATTAATGACCTTTCTATGTACTTCAGACTCAATCACTCTGGGAGAATACTTTGCTTTAACTGTTTACCTGAACCCCAAAATTTTTTTAATGCTTCTTACTCCTGTGTTCCCCTCCTGTGTCAGGGACTGTCATTCAAAGAACATTTTCTTTACTGCCTGCAGGGCTGTGTATCTGCATCAGTGTGGAATGGATCTTTCTCTTAATGATTTATGGTATCAATTCAAAGCTATTTTCACATTTACAACAGCATTTCATACATCCTCTTTCAAAGAGATCCAGGAACAAAAAAAGCACAGGGTTGTCACCAGCTGTCCAAGTGGGACAGATCTTGCAGGGCATAAGTGCCTTTGAGGCACATGAAGCAGGGTCTGACTACAGGAAACACAGATTGTTCCCAAGTTACACAGAGCTCAGCTGATGTTAACAAGAATTTCAACCAAATGAGCACATTTTGTGCAGGCAACAGCAGCTCACTAGATATTAGAGCACTCTGAATAGATAAGGTAAAAGATACCATATGCAGTGTGTGCTATATGATTTAGCCAAATGTCTTGCAAGAAAATGTTGATGTATTCTATTCCAGGAATGTTTCCTGGGAAAACCAGCTGTTGATTCAGGACAGAAGATTTCAAGGCTGCCTCCATATGCCAGCTGCAGCTTTTCAAGTAGCACTGAGTTACATAATTCAACTTATATTCATAGTTAGTATGTTTTCTCATAATTTAATGGGAAAGAGGAAAGGCATCTATCAGTATGAGCAGAGTAAATTACACAAGCAGGACTAACTACTGATGTTTAAAACTGGACTCATAAGCTCAAATATAACTGGAGAAAGGACTAACAGACACAGCCTGTCCTGATGCTCACTCCCAGATGATACATGGGAAACTCAGTCACTTTGCTACCTCAGATTTAGGCTGGTTTCAGACTATATCCTCTTCTTTCATACGTATTTTTAGTTCTTGTAACTGTCAAAAATCTGAGGATATAGAAAACATCTCTTGCATCAGCTTTTCCTTTAGCTCCGATACAAGGAACTGCTAGTCAACTGAGCTAGAAATTGTGTTGGTTCTGACTAGATGGTCTGTTAGATGGTATGTGTTTTCAATTTGTGCTGAAAATAGTGTTCATAATTCAGGGATGTTTTTGTTATTGCCAAGCAGTGCTTACACAGAGCCAAGGCCTTTTCTGCTCCTTACCCCACCCAAGCAGCCAGGAGGCTGTGGGTGTGCAGGAACTTGTGGGGGACACAGCCAGGGCAGCTGACCCCAGCTGACCCACAGGATAGCCCAGACCATATGAGTGTTATGCTCAGCACATAAATCTAGAGAAGAAAAAAGGGGGGATGTTCAGAATGACAGCATTTTCTTCCCAAGTGACTGGCATGACAGAGCCCTGCTTTCCTGGGATGGCTGAACATCCACCTGCCCATGGCAAGTGGTGAATTAATCCCTTTGTTTCTGCACGGGGCTTTTGCATTTCCCATTAAACTGTCTTTATCTCAACCCACAGGTTTTCTCACTTTTACTCTTCTAACTCCCTCCCACTGTGAGAGAGTGAGCGAGGGCTATGTGGGGCTCAGCTGCCAACGACAGAACCATGGGTGGCTTCTCTGTGCTACAATTGCTTTTGTGGTCCTTGCTGTTCTTGCTTGCTTTTGCTCAGCTGGTGAGGAGAAGTGAAAGGAGAGAAGATGTAACCAAAGGGGTGTGCATTGAGAAGCTGTTCTTTCTCATGCAATTTTTTTTCACACCATCACAGCATTAGATTTTTCCAGCAGCACACTTCGAAAGTTGTAAATCTTAAGGGCAACAAGGGTCAAAGGCTCTGCATATCCAACTGACAAGCTGAGAAATGCTATCCCACAGTACTGCACAACATCAGAACCATCCTGTCTTATTTAAATGCTGATGCTCTGACAGGTGAAGGCCACTTTCATGCTTGTGCTCCATCATACAAGAGCTAGATAGCACCTTGCTAAAACAGCACAGCACCTGACTGTGAGCATCAAACTGAACATCTCTCTTGCCTTTTGGGGAGAAGTCAAAGAATAGGGAGTCCCTGCAGATGCCTCCACAGGGGGCAGATGGAGGAAGCTGTCACCATAATGATGACTGAGCAAGGTTGTTCCCTTGGGTACATCCTGTACCAAAAGCCAGAAGTGTTTAAGAAAACTAATAACCAGATATCCTGTTCTTTCATCTGTCATGCATGGAACTGAACATGCAGGGTTTTTTTCAAGGACATGACCAGCACCTCTAACCTATAGAGCCTGTGAACCCAACCTGCAAAGGATGAAGGATGAATTGTCCTTCCCTTTATAAGTCAAGATGTTCCTGTGAGGAAATAATGTATGGTAGAAGCAAACCTAGCAGACAACTGCATGGCAAAATAATTTGGTAAAGCTGTGGGATATAAAAATGAAGAATATTAATGTTGTTGGGTAAAAAACACAGATGAAAATAGCAGAAGAGTTTCAATTATGCTCATGTACAGTTCAATAATTGCGCAAAAGCAAGCACAGTTGCATCTGGTGACCTCAGATTTGAGATGCAATCAAAAATGGGATAAATCAGGGAGTGAGACAGAAAATACCATGAAATGACCTTGATATATCTCAATATTACAGAAAACAGAGTAGACTTGGGGGTGCTCATCATCTGTGAATTGGACCCTAAAAATTGATAGGATTGCATAAAATTGTGCAACTTCATAATTAACTTTGGGTCCTGCTGGTCAACAAGTTTTTTTGGTCTGGAGGTTTAAATTTTATGTTTTATACTTGCCAGTTGTTTCTCCTTGACAAAAGTTTGGTTCTGTTTGGGTAATTTGTTAGTTTGCTTTTGAAAACAGACTGAGAATTTTATATCACTTAATATTATGGATCCATAATGAAACTGAGAGAGCTGGTAATGCTGCTAAAGCCACTGCACCAGGCACATTTTCTGCTGAGCCTTCTGCTCAGCCCTTCACCCATGCCTTGTGCTGTGTCTGAGTTCAGGTGCTCTGTGACCCGCTGATGCTTCCAGCTGTCCTCTCCCCCCCTTCCCTCAAGGAGACAAGGACAGAGGGCAGACCCTGGCCTTTGCTGCCTCCACCAGTCACAGGCTGGAGGGCTGTTTTGATGCGGTGAACCTTTTTAGTGCCATCATGTAGCCAGGAAAAGAAACTGCTCCTTAACAAAGAGGACAGCATTCAACATCCCCTGCTGCTCTGCTCCCCCAAACAGCAGCACCCCTCTGGAGAGAGAGGGCCTAGAAGGGAGCCCTGGCCTTTAAGAGAGGGGTCTTAAACTCCACCTCTGATCTCTGAGCCTGCAGATGTTGGACCAGCCCTTGCCAATTAAAGAAATGACACAACTTCCTATTGCATAAGAGTCCAAAGGTTAAAAAAGAAGGGAAAGTAATATAGGATAACAGCATTGCACAAAGCCAAATCCTTCTGTAGCCAAAATGAAACTTAACCAAGTTATAGCCTTCAGTAAAATCGCAATAGCATTCCATTTACAGCTTGGTGACTTGCCCAAGTCATTCACCATGTCACTAGCTGATTCAAAGAGTGGGGTTAAACATAAATTTAATTATATGTAGTCATGCCCCTGATTGATTTGGACACTAAAGCATCTAGGTGTGTTTCATCTCAACCTAAAGCACAATCTAACACTCTTCAGGGCATTTCTGCCCTCAAAATGCTAATTTATCTCCACTGACTCCAAAGAAAGTTTAGGGTACACACATCCATGCTGTGTGCCAGGGATGGGATACTGCACTCTCACAGCTCAAAAAACTGCACTTTTTGAGAAGGAAAAGAGAAAGAGGGTAAAAAAATAAATGGGATTAGGAAAAGTGATGCAATTTCCAAGAAGAAAACAAAGAATCAATCCAATCGAAGAAAAAAGCAAAGAAAAAGTAGCCTTAGGAAAATTTGGCCTCTGAAAAACAATGCACTGAGATGAAGAAGAAAAACATGTGTAGGAGAGGCATGTGGTGTGCTTAAGGTTTGTGTTAGAACATGTGATTAACAGGAATTTAAATTTCCTTTCCAGGGAAACTGCTATTGCTAACACCGCTCTCACTTCTGAAAAGTTTTCCGAGCTCCTGGCAAAGATGTGTCAATGATCCACTCCTTAGGTGGCCCCTCCAGACACTGATGATCCCTTGTGTTCCTTGGAAAACCATTAACAGGTACAGCTGGCACACATCAACATCCCTCCAGGCAACCTGATCAGCTCCCGGCTTAATGATAACCCGACTGATCCTCAGCCTCTAATCTTTGTATTTTGGGAAGGTGGGAAGAATATTTTGTTTCTACAGGGACTAAAACTGATGCCTGGAATGTCAAATGAATTTCTCTTTTCCTGAAACTCGAGGTCTCCGTGGCCCATCAGTTACAAAGGCATTGGGCTCCAGGAGCAGGGCTGGAAATGGGCCATCCTGAGAGGGAAGATGCCTGACTGAGGCACTTCGAGCTCTGCAAGGAAATCTTCCCTGCTTGCTGCTGGAACAGTGCCAGCAGAACACGGCACGAGTGACTGAGGGGCCTCCTGCTGCTGGCACTGCCAAAGGATGCTGCTCCAATAATTAGCTGGAAGCAGTTTAACCCCTGGCCTGTAGCACAGTGCTGTGGGTGTCTGCTCAGTCACACATCATCTTCACTGATCCTGTGCACAGGCAGGCTTAAGCAAGACAGAGGATGTTGAAAACCTCCTGCTCCTTTCCAAGCTTGTTTACTATGCACTCCTGCTTTCAAAATATTGCTCATTTAGTGTTTACAATGTCAGTTATCTCTTGATTCCTCCTTTTTTTAAAATTTGAGAAAGGAAATAAGTGAAAAAAGAAGAGTGCTCCACAGACAGCCCTTGAAACTGCTGTGCATGAACTCATCTGATGGAGCTTTGTAGTTGTTCCAACAGTTGTTCAGGTGATTGGGATGCAAAAAATGTACCACAAATCAACACTCTTATGGTGTAACAACACACCAACACATTCTAACCCTATATCTCATACCTTTTCTCTCCAGAGGCGGGTAAAGCCTTGGCAACCTCCAGCACAGTTATGACACTTGTAAATGATTTTATGAATGCTATTTATAAAAGGCTCATCGCAGTCTCTGTGTCCTTAAATCACAAACTAAGGGTGGGGATGTTATTTCGTTGGAAGATAAATCACATGTTCTAACACGAAGGCAGTTTTAAAAAAGAAACCACCCTACAGCAGTTGGACCAGCTGATTAGATATTTTGCTCCTGAGTTTATAGGCTTGCCCTAGACAAGAAGCTGCTGAGCAGCTGAGCAGAACTGAGCCCATGCCAAGTCATTGTTATGCCTGGACAAACACAGAATTCTTCTCCCTGCTCATGACATAACATATCCTTGCAAAAACATAGCTGCTTTCAAAGTCCCTTCTCACACAAGAGAAAATCCTGAAAAAGCTGGGATCTCTATCATCAGGGCATCAAGCCTGTTTCATTCACATGACAGGAGATCTGTGCCTGTGTTGGGGGGGTGGGGAATGATGAAGCCTCCTCTCTCTCCCCCCTGCCAGAGAGATTTCTTTAGCCAACTGGTAGAACATGCTTTGAAACCTAAACAGTTTTGGTTTTTTTTAGAAGAAGTCATTAATGCTCACGCCACCTGAATTTAAGCTGATGCTGTTTTCATTCTTGTGGATGAGGTCTGGAGCACATAAATATGCTTGTTAAAAATAAGAAAGAAGCCACAGTCTTTTGGGACTGAGTATCACAGAGGACTACTAGTGAGTGTATTGTTCCTACTCTTATTTGTGGTCACTGAGTATTATCAGCCTCTTGATTAGAATCTTCATTTGTTGGGCTTGGATCCATTAAAAAAATAAAGTACAGAGCTAGATTTTTAATTTGAAATAGGAGAAGGGAGTTTTTGGTCTTTTCTGCATCTGCCACAAAGGAACCATTCCTTGCAGACTGCAAAGCACAGGGAAACCAGGACCATCCTGTGCCCTGCCCCAGACACTGCACTTGGGCAGGAATTGTGACTGGCAGTCAAGGCCAGTGCTTTCCTTGCTCAGAGGCACCAACAGGGCTCAAAGCCTTGAGGCAGTGAGAAAAGCAGAGAGCACGTTGTTAGTGTGGGACATCCATAAGAGCACAACAGTAAGATGAAGAAAAATGATTCATAGCATTATTTGTACATGCCTCAACATGAGAACTTTAACTTGTCAAATGTGGAGGAAGGGAAGCCTCAGTAATCCTGGAAACCCTTGATTCACTGTTTCTGAGGAGGGGATCACTTTCAGCCTCACAACTTGCAGGGAAAAGGCTTCATCCCAACCTTCCCTTCTTCCCACACCCCTGTATTTCCCCATCCCCAAACCTGCCGTTCAGCTCTGCCAGGTATGCTGCTGTCAGACTTATCCTTGAATGACTCCAGTCAACTGAAGCAGATCAGAGCAGGGATAAATCTAACTTGCTGGCCTGGAAAACCAATATAGCTCCAACATTTGTGTTTGGATGAGGTTCCCAGATGGGAGCAGCTAAGCTAAGCACTGGCTCCACACACTTCTCCTTGGAAACATTCCCAACTGCCAGGGGAGGGGCTGAGTCAGTGCTGGCCCTGTCACACAACGGGAAGGGGCCTGCAGCTCTCACACAGCTGCTTTCTTCAGATGAAGCTGTCTTTTGGCTCTGACCTTGCTCTGCAGCTACATTTTGAGAGATGCAGCACAAGAATCAAAGGACTTGCTGTGCAATTTTTCTTTAACCTGTGCTCTGCAGTGTCTCAACATGACTGACATTGCTGGCTTCTTCCTGCTGCAAGGAGGGAGCAGGGAGGGATTAATGCACTGCTTCTCACTACGTCCCCACTTACTGGTACATGGCAGACCAAAGACACTGCAGGCCAGTCAGCAATTAAATGAATCATCAGACTTTTGTTCCCCAGGAACCTTTACTGTACTAATCAGTAGGAAAACACAATTAAAGCCCCAGATTTGTCCTTGGTTCAGCCTTTTTGTGCAGAGCCTGGGATGTCCCTTCTGCCACTCTTTAATTTCTCAATTAAGCTGTCACATATCCCTTGTTTCTGGAGACAGAAGGCTCAGTCATTGGCCATCAGCAACTTTTGACACCAACACACAGATATCACATATCACACCAAACCACTTGTCACTGAGATATAACTAAATGTACTGAGAAGATGCCATAAAATGCCAAAAAAATCCAAGTAAGTATTTTAGGTTTTGACCTAATGTAGCTCTTTTCAGCACTGTAGTAAACTCTTTAGTACCAATTCTCTAGTAATCCCAAACTCCTCTTTCCTATATAACCTATGTTGAGATGCAGAGAACTTACCAGGTTTTGGGTGTAAGATGTTAAAAAAAGTTCTCCATTGACTTCTAAACCTCTCCTTCAGAGAGTTTCATTCACAAATGAAATGTTTCAGGTTTCACATTTGCACTGCTATAAAGCAAACCATGGCAAGAAACTATAAAATGCTTGTTTTGTGTGATGCTACTCAACACAAGGAGGTTTTCCCATGGCTGTGCAATGCTCTGTCCTTACAGCCCTGCATGGCTATGGTGGCTGCACTGATGCTGCCCCATACCAGTAAATGAAAAGCTTTTCTGTAATTCAGTCTAATTTCAAAGAGTAATCAGAATGTTCTATGGTTCCTTCAAACTCTTCTTAAAAACCTACAAGAATTTTAACAGAAATGTGGCCATCTTACTAACATTTGACTGAGGCAGATGCTCTCTGATGCCATGAGTAAGGAGTGGGGGAAGTGGAACATGAGGACACCAGGATGAAGGAGAGTAATGTGGCCATGCAGGTGGCAGGCAAAGGGCAGCACTGATTGCTAATGCAGAAAAGCCAAGGACACAAAATCTGTCTCCTGTTGCAGCATTGGGAAGAGAAAAGTGCTGCCTCCTGCAGGAAAGCCAGCCAGGTTTCTGTGATTTCCAAAGGTTTCTAAACAATTTGAGCATTAGTTTCCTAGATTTGATGATAAAGGGATAAAAATCCCTTTTGTTTCCTTTAGAAACCACAACACTTTTTGGCACTGTGTTGTGTGACTTCTATCATGAAGTGGATGAAGGCAGAAATGAAAAGATGAAGGCAACAGGTTAACAGGACAGGAACATCCAGCAGGCACTCAGGAGACATAAACAAACCTGGTGAGTCAGGTCTCACACCACTTTTAGTGCACTATGTAACACAAAATACAGTCTCTTGGGGTGGTAGGACATGACACCTCTCAATCTGCTATACACTATTATCTCATGAAGATGTCTGAAATGCAGTGAAATTTCTTCTTCCCAGGAGATGAAGACTCTTTTCAGTGATATGATAAACTGTAAAGAAGTAAGAAAGATGCTAAGAATGAAATGAGTTTGCCTGAGAAAAAGTTCCTCTGAGAAAAGGTGGATATGATGGAAAGTACTGAGGGTGTTACACACCTCCAGACTTGCTCTAGATAGCTCTCTCTTATCAGAGACAGACAGAGATAATATAAGGAACCAATTAATCATGGACTGGTTTGATGTCCCAGACAACTGCCATGCAACAACTGCTTCCAGCAGTGACAGATTCCAAATATTTTTGTAGGATACAGTTATTAGTCAATAAAGTTTTGGACTTGTTTTGGTAACTCTGAATCGTCTGCCACTTTCAATGTGGTATTTCTGGCACCCTGCATCCTGGGGGTGGTTCCACACAGTCATTTTAAGCAACAGTTTGTCTGTCTTATGACATTTCCCCCATCCCACTACCCTTTTTTTTTTTTAACCTGCCCTACAGCCTTTTAGTCTCCCTGATTTGGCTTGGCATGGAATTTTAGCTTTGGATCCCAAGATCTGCATCACACCCAGTCTGTTTCTCCATTCTGTTCTGGGAGTGTATCCTGCTCTGCAGCTCACCAGAGTAAATATAACATAACCCTGCTAATTCCAAAAGCAAGCACCTGTAAGCAGCCTGATATGGGAATATTGAAACAGGATGGTAATGCCTACAGACACAATTCCAGCAGAGCAGATGCAGCCTGATCTGGGGAATACTGAAACAGTATGGTAATGCCTACAGATACAATTCCAGCAGAGCAGATGCATGGGAGTGTTAACATACACTTATATCACACCACAAAGTGTTTTATATCCAGATTTAATGTATGGTGGTGCCAAAGATTCCATCAAGCTTCTCAGAAAACTGCTGGACTCTCAACAAAAGCTAAGAGAGCCAAATAATGCAATTACCTTTAGAATGAATTTAAGTTAAAATACTTATGGGTACTGTCAAGGCTGAGAACCCAAAAATATGTACATAGAGAATCTTATAGCTATCCATGAATGTTTGGATAACAGGCTTCACTAGTTTCCAGGGGAATTTCATCCATCTGCTAATTTCTTTACCAGGGAAACACCTCTGCAACAAAAGTAGGTCATTGGGAATGCAGGGATCCCTTACAGCTGCTGTGTGGCAGCAGGAAGGTGTGAGGCAGCAGCTGGCTGAGGATGCAGCATCCCCTATTCCCCTTAGCACAATTTCTGACTGACCTGCTGCATGATCAGCACACTATTAACAATGGCACAGTGGCTCTTTGGAATTGTCTGGACACTCTCCTGGTTTTTAGTCAATGACTTAATACAGGACTAGCTGCTGGAGGATGCCTGCAGACTGAGTGGTTTGGGGCAAGTTAATAGATCAGTTGCAGCATAAGAGATAACAGTCTGAGGATCATCAAGGTGCTGGGTGATACAGCAGCAGCACTAATTTACTGAGCAGGGTGCTGAACACAAGCACGGGCTCTCAGCTGGGTGGGCAAGCCCCATGGCCAGCACAAATAACTTCCCAGCTATCTTGGCTTAGTGTGAATTGCACAGTTTGCACTGATTTCTTTATCAAGATACCGGAACTCCCACTTATGGGAAGTAACTCCTGTTGAATTCACAGGAATGAATTCACTTCCTTCAGACACTTAACAGCGTTTAGCATGACTGAAAGTAAAGCTACATGGGAAGTTTTCTGTGAGCTTCAACAGAAGCAGCTTGACCACTGCTGCCAAGTTCAAGGCTCCTTCCTGATAAGCAATTCAATACAATATGGGATATCAAGTTCACAAAATACAGCCTGCAACAAGCTGCCCACTGACTTTGCTTCGTAGTTTATACCCACCAGTTTCTACTCAAGAGAATGTTAGAAGTAGGTTTATTTTTTTATTCAATTAATATACTGAGGAAAGAAGGTTAAGGAGAGTAAAACTATCCTTGATGACAGTCAAATAATTTCTCAGTTACTTTATGTGGCTCTTCTGATCATTGCTTTTGCTAAAATGCTTTGTTGAAAAGAGAGAAATGTGCACATATGCAGATCTCCTATTCATGTAGGCTGATGTGACATGCTCTACTCTCCAGCAGTCTTTCTGGCACAGCTTCTCCCATAAAAACAAATTGAGAAACATCCTTTGCATTATTCTCTGTGATTTCTGCTGGCTTACTTCCAATATCCAAAATAAGCAGGGAGAGAAAAAAATCAGAAGAAAATTGGTCCATGCCTCAAAATTCATTCTTTCTTTTCTCTGGAAGTGCAATTACAGCTCATGAGCATTTGTGAGGCCACTAAAGGGCTGTGGGAGCCCAAGGAATGCTCACACAGTGGGAGGAAGATCACTCCATAACAAACACAGAAGGTTATTGGAGTCAGGAAGATCCTGAAGGGAACTGTAACATACTCAGAGCATTTTCATTTGTTTTGTGAAGAACTGGAACTCTTCTCCTCCTTTAGTCACAATGCTTACACTGAGCTCAGCCTTGGGATCTGGGAGTGCATCAGGAAGAGCACTGCCAGCAGGTCAGGGAGGTGACCCTGCCCCTCTGCTCAGTGGAGTGCTGGGTCCAGTTCTGGGCACCTCAGGACAAAAGGGACACGGAGCTCCGGGAGCAGAGGGTGACAAAGAGAATGAGGGGACTGGAGCATCTCTCGTGAGGAAAGGCTGAAGGAGCTGGGGCTCTTCAGCCTCCAGAGGAGATGGCTGAGAGGAGATCTCAGCAGTGCCTGTCAGTGTGAGCAGGGAGGGCTCAGAGCAGGGACCGGGCTCTGCTCCCTGGCCCAGCAATGGACCAGGAGGAACGGGCAGGAACTGATGCCCGCGAAGTTCCACCTGAGCACGAGGAAGAACTTCTCGTGTGAGTGACCGAGCCCTGGGACAGATTGTCCAGAGAGGTTGTGGAGTCTCCCTCTCTGGAGATATTCCAGAACCGTCTGGACACAATCCTGTGCTGCGTGCTCTGGAATGACCCTGCCTGAGCAGGGAAGGAGAGATGAGCTCTGTGCTCCCTACCAGCCTGACCTGTTCCGTGGTTCTGTCTCAGCACTGTCCTTACCATGTCATGAACCATTACAAACCCCTAAGCAGTACCAGCTTTAACAAGAAAACTATTTCCTTATCATTCCAGGAAAAGACAGCCTAAACCTCCAACAATTCCCTGGCCTTCCCCCATTTGCTTATCCTGGAATGGGATTTGCTTACAAAGACTTTAACAGTCACTTTTTATTGCACAACAGCAATTAAGAAAAGCAAATTTCACCTTCTGATGAATCAGATATTACTTGCATGGTTCCAAATGCTTCAGTTGAGCAACTAAGTAACTGCTTATTTCATTGAAGGAAAACAATGACCAGAAACAGAAACCAGATAGTCCTTCTTTGTGAAACATTTCCTAGGAAATTTTGGTGATATTAACCAGAAAAGAGGAAGCAGCAGCAATGATTCAATTTTGAAATAATGAAAACCTCTGTATTTTTATGTTGAAGTCTCACCAAGTGACAGCCAAACCATCTCCTAAAATAGATTTAGTTTCTGGGTATGAGGATGAGCCTGCCTTTCTCCACACACTTCTCATCACAGTCTATTATTTCCTTCTTCCAGGTCA
>NW_005054319.1:7244259-7256193 GCF_000277835.1 Geospiza fortis
GGGAAAATACATTGTAAAAGAACCTGGGGTACATCTTCTTGCTGTGTTCAAGATATAGGCAAAGTATGAGTGGCTTTGGTACAGTCCAAAGCTGATCAAAGTTATAGCTGGGAGAAAGGAGGCAGCACCTCATACAGCTCTGGATAGCTACAGAAGGGGGCATCTGGAAATCAGCTTTACAGAGCTCATGAACGTTTTGAACTGGGCCATAAATAACATGAAGCATGCACATGAAAATCAGGTCAGTATATGCATATGATGATTTGTGCTTCAGATTTCTGAGGTTTAATATGGGGCAGAGAACGAGGGGCTCAAGTTCTAACAAGGACTGCTGTTTGACTATGCTCAAATCTGATTAAACCCTAACTATCAACTTAATGTTTAGCATTTCATTTCAAGGTTGTTTCCTTTCGTTTCCAGAAGCACAGAAACTATTATCTAAGTTTACAAGGAAATTTAGGCTATATCCAAACTACAAAGTTTTTTTCAGGCTGGAATCCTGTCTAAACTGGAGAGTAGGTTTGAACTATTTGTTTCTTGCACATTTTTTTAAGTAACAACAGAAAAACCAGCTTTGAATATCTATGGTGATATGTAACTGAAAATCCAAGATAAGCTTCCATGTAACAAGGAGAGGTCAGAGGTGTCAAACTCAATAACTTACATATAAACTCTATGGCTGTTTAAGTGCTAGTACCACTGAATTATATTTAGACAGAGAAGAGGGAAAAAACCCACCTGGCAAAGATGTAATTAACTTTGGTACTTCATCTTTTAACTTTTTAAGCTGTAAGGAGGCCATTTACATGAAGTTATTGTGACCGTTTCTGTCTAATTTGGAGTTTTGGAACTCAAGAGTCTTTAAAAAGACTATTTTTATGACCCTAATATCACATCCTAATATGTGATGAAGTAATACTAACCAGATCAGGCTGTTTTAGAAAAATAGCATGAATGCAACAAAGAAATCAACAGGACAAGATGTGGGAAGTAGGCATTGTTTTTTGGATGCCTAGCTGGCCAGAACAGACTTTTGCACAATTTCAGTTCCTAGGCATGGGCAAGTAAAGATAACTAGTGGCAGTGAGCTGACCAGCTATGTTTTCAACCATGCCATCAACACACACTCACCAACATTCTGTGGTTTGCAGACAGGCACACGAGTTTTCTGCTGTATTATTTTTGAGCACAGTTACAATGGCATGACAGACATATCCCATAGGTGAACACCACAAAACTCCCTGGCCTACTGGGCTCCTCATTCTAAGTGTGGTGGTGCAGCTGAAGCACTGAGCCAAGGAAGAGGCAGGCTTAGGCTCTGCAGATGAGAAGTTCTTAGTCCCAGCACCTGGAGCTCCCTGCACAGACAAAAACCTGGCACTGTGCTCTGGCTGCTGGTGCTTGGCTCTCAGGTACCTGCCAGAAAGGACCATCCTCAGCTTTACAGTGGATAAAAGGGATTGAGAAGTATTTATGGCTGCAGCATTAAAGCCTGTCCATGCCTGTTTATACAGGAAGATAAACAATTCTCTGTTCCTTTCCCTTTAAACAGCAAACACAATACAGTGAGGTTTTGAGTGTGTTTGGTTTTTTTGTTGTTGATTTGGTTTTTTCCCTAAACTAACATTAGACTTGTTCTTAGGGAAGCTCAGCATTGACTTACAGCCAATAGGGCCTTACTGGGTAGCAGCCAGATGACAATATCTCCTCTCAAAAAGAGGTTTCCCTTTTCAGATATCTCTGTGTTATTTATAGGCAAAAAGCAATGCATACAAAACCTCGGGAGAAAAGGGAGGGGCAGCATCAAGCATCTTGAGACTTTATTCAATTACTGCCTGACAGAGAAATAGTTGCCAAAGTCTTTTTGAATAGTTTTAAAAACCTTCTATTATAGGAAAAAAGGTCCATTAGTCAAAGGTTTGTCAGCCCAGAGATAAGGAAAAGGCTTTAATTTCTAAATAGAAGGACGCTTAGTATTTAGATCACCTGCAGTGTACTTGCTTCTAGAAAATGATGGAGGATTTGTTTGCTTTGGTTTTTTTTGGGAGGGGACTGAGGAGGGAAGTGTTAGCTTACTTTAGAAAGAATGCCTAGGATAGAAAAGCAGCTGGAGTAGAATACAGTGGAGGCAGAATTGTGGTTCCAGGGACAGCCAGGAAATTTCAGTGGAACAGCTCCTTGCTTTAAATCCAGCAGCTGCTGATGCACATAGAAGAATTATCTCAAAGCACACCGGCTTTTGTCTTGATTTTTCAAGAAAATACAGTTCATGTTCATGTGCCTCTTCTGCCTCCTATTCCTGCCATGAAGGCTTCAATAGATTGGTTGATTCTAATCCAATTTGCTACAAACCTTGAAACATCAGTTACCCACTTTCTCCAGCCCTCTGAATATGCACAGTTGAGAAGAGAGGAGAAACTACTTTCATTTTCTCTGCTCATCTAATCTCAGAGGAAAAAGTACAAACAGCTCCACTTAGATTTGTCTGAGACGACCCATCTCCTGCCTGGGAGGCAAGACAGGATGTGCTGCTCCCTGCCCTGTGAGCAGGTGAAATAAAAGAAGGTGGAGGTTTGGCCACCACATACTGACAGGAAGGGAGTTAAAAATACATCTGTGAAGGAATTTATACATGACCTAAGGAGTAGCTCAGAACTGCAGGACAAAGTCACAGAAATATGCAATTGTGTAAGGACTTCTGTTAATAGCTGAGCTGCTCTCCCACTGCACTCATCACTCAAAAGGCAGAGGCCCAGTCTCTTTCTTAATTAGCCCTGAAAAGTTAATGACCCGTCACCTTGGCTGTGTTACAACTTCTGCTCACAAACAATAGATTAACCATTCAGGGACCAGCACCAACAGCAAAAATCTTAGTTCAGCAATCATGAACGACCAAACCATCAAACAGGACAGTGCTGAAAGGAGGATGTGTCAGGAACACCTGAACTCACAGATCACAGGGAGCCCACGTGCTCCCAGTTTGCCATCACAGGCCATTAGCCATAGAATCAGTAGAAACATTAATCTAACTACAAGTGATGGAAGGCCTATGATGTACTGACTTCCTCTCTATTGCTGGATTTAAACTGCTAGGTTTTTACAACATTAGAAGGCAAGCTAAAAGCAAACATCAGAAACAAGGCAATGGAGCAATCAGTGAAATTTCTGATAATCCAGGAGAAGCAAAATGTCAACATTTTGTCATCTCAATGTACTCAAGTCTAAAACAACTAAATATAGTCATTGTATATGGCCTTTACATAACAATCTGTAGCTCTACAAATATAGAGGAAAAGTGGAAAGGCAGATATAAAAGAGGGATGACATTGGATGACAATGACAAATGACATTGGATTTGCAAGGTAAAAGCTCCAAACCCCAGTAAACAAGATCTGAAATAATTTTTGCTTTGAACACTAAAACTCTTGGCACATTAAACTTCTTTTAGGGTTAAGTAAATGACAACAATGTAAACTCTTGAATTAAACCAGGCAATTCCTGCATTTACACAAGTCTGACATAATTTCAGTTGAAGGTAGAAAATCTACAACTAGAGTCCATACCCCTGGCTGTGCTGCTTAACCTCCTAGAGGTAGGAGCACCCCCCTGCCCACTGCAAATGTTTTACTGCAGCAAATTGCACTGATTGTTCAGTTAGCCAGGGAAAAGAGCTGTCCTCTCTCCAGAGGCTGTGATGGACAGTGAGGGTGATCAGGTCCACCCAGATTTTGCTAGTATTTGAACTGAATAAAGCTCTTCCCTAGCCAGCTCTTTGGCCAGTGAGGCTTAGAACCCTGGTGACATCTTAAGTGTATTCAATTTAGATCTGCCTGAGAATTTTGTATATTATTTATGAGAATTGATTGATTTTCTTTTCTGTGAGGGAATAATATAGCATGTATCCCTCCCTCCCCATCATATGTATTTCTGGTAAAATAGTTCCTGCATAAATACCAATGCATCACTGTCAGAAGAATTGTACACTTTTAAAAGACTGCCTCATTCTGTAGTTCCTCACTTTACCAGGGTAACAAAAATTAATGGAGAGGAAAAAATACCTGAATACACAGAAAATTCACAATTACCTTTCCTGTTTGCTGTTGATAGACCATTACAGAATAAGGTTAAGTTCTCCAGCTACTTCCCTACTGTTCTTCAGTTACATGTTATACAGATATTAATTTAACCTTGTCCCAAAATATGTTAAAACTGAAAAGGAAAAAAAAAAGCATGGAGATGGGTAGTAATATCATCTTACTTTGTCTTAGAATAAAATTCACATAATTGCTCTTTCCTGGCTTATACTTGAAAAATCAGAATTCTTACATAATTTATGTCCATGTTTTTCTTCCACAGGATGAGGTTTTCATTTTCATAAGACATTTAGAACCCTCCCCCCAGCAAGCTGGATAAGAAATATAGGTTTATGAAAGAAGATTATGGCAGATTTTGGGTTCCTAAATTCAAAACTGTGCTCACAAATGTGCGATTCTGCTGAGCAATTTTTGGGCTCTGGAGATTCTCTTAACTCCAGAGATCACTTTTGGGTTTATTGCCAAAGACTTGAATACTCTCCAGACAGCACGCTGGCTTTGGATGTGGTTCTGAGGGTGGGATTATAAGAGAGTTCTGAATTATTGCTAGCACTGTCAGTCTAGCAGAGGGTGATTGTTTATAGTTAGGCACCAGTGGATTTATTTCTCTGGCGCACTTGATCTCCTGTGATCCATCCTACATCAACCATTTTCCAAAAGGTTGTCCCTATTCAAACAAGCCTTTGCCCCATATCCTATCAGTAATTTATGTGTCATTGTTTATGTCAAAGGTTATCTACTGCCTTCTCTTGATGAAGTTGTCTCTGCTTCTGTCTCTGTGTTCTCCATTTGCCTTCTCCCACAACTATGAAGATATCAGTATTTCCATCCATTCCCTCAAGGAGATTGAAGGAGACTATACCTTTCAGCAGGGAAAAGGAAGAGTGGGAGATGGACCACAGACAAAGCAAAGTTTATTCAGAAATTTTCTATTGGGAAATAAAAGGCTACAAAAGTTTGTTTAAATTCTGAGTCAGTTGGAAAATACCACAGCAGTGGATATTTCTAAACTTTAAAAGAAAAAAAAAATACAATGTTCATGCTGAACTCAGAAGAAGTCCATCTTTATCTTTCATGAAAGTTTTTATTTATTTAAACTAAACTGAAAAAATTAGGATTACTACTTCTGTTTCAAAACTGGAGAATAAAAGTTATATTTCAATTTCGCAGATGCATTCACTGCATCGGGGAAAAGCAGTAAATCCATGAACCTGAAAGTGAAACAGTCTCATAAAATGTCACCTGACTCCACTGAGCTACCTTATCTCAGGGTCTAACATAACCTGGGACATTTACTAAAACACTGTCACAGCTCTGAACAGCTGCAAAGGAGTTCACATGGCTTCCCACCCCAAAGCTGCTGTAAGACACTTCAGTGGTGACACAAAGATACACCTTAAATTAATCAGTAGGTAAGGAAGAAAACACTTGGAAAAACAATTCTCCCCTCAGTTTTGGGAAAAACTTCTGCATAGAAGCAGCCTTGCTGGGTGCTGAGGGAGAAAAGAGGGTTGGACAAAAAAGTCTCCAACACTGAGATCAGTTCAGCTGCAGCAAAATCAGTCTGGCAAATTTCCATGGATATGGTTTGTACTGAGGCTGCCCAAGGGCCTGTACTGAAACTACTCTGCTAAAAACTCCTGCAATTCCCTCTTGTTCAACACTGCCTTCCCACTGTGTGTGCCAATACCAGTCTGCCAGGAGTCCTGGAAATAAAACAGCACTACAGATCACAACACCTAGGATGGGGCCAAGTACTCACTGGGGGAAGAGCTTCACCCCATTTGGAACAAAAAGAGGACAAAGTGTGATTTATGGGCACAGTGGTTTAGTAAAAGCCTGGCCTCTAATCAGTAGCACATGCATTACTGATGTGCCCATATTGCCACTCCTGCATTTAGTTTTGCAAAATACTTGTTATGACCTGCCAGACATCTCTAGTGCCCATGTACTGGCAGCACGGCATAGGGGTGCTCTGCAACCCAGCACACTTCATGCCCTGGGCCTGTACTCTGTGGCCAACACACCCAGGGACACTGCTCAGACTACAGAGGGAAAAGCCTGAATGGAGCTGCACAGCCCAGTCACATCTCTTATGTTAGTGCGGAAATGAGCATTTGAGAACAGATGATTTTTGCACTTGGAACTGAGCCCCTGGACCACAAACCCTGTATCTGGGCCACTGTCTTCCCTCCCCAGACCATCCCTCATGCTCCAAAGAAGGAAACAAACTGGAAAGAGCAGAAGAATATAGACTCTGCTGGCTCCAATGCTGGATACAGTGATTCAAAAATAAGATGTTTTGCTTTTCTCAGTCCCCCTCCTAGGCATTTAGAAGAAATTTACATGTTCTGAGCCCTCATTTTAAATGGAAAGGACCCTGTGATCATGGCATTGAGGACTGCTTGCAAATACAGTTTTGATCCCTCAGTGCAAATCCCACAGATCTGCTCAGCACCTTTCACTCAGCACTTCAGACTAAGAACAGAACAGGATTACCTCTTCCTTTCTATACAGATATTTGTATAATAGATAAAACCAAAAGGAAGCTACAGCCCACAGTACTGCTGCACATACCAAGTCCTGACAAGGGTTAAATCATACTTCTGAAGGGTTTCCTTTGAACTGTACACAGATGAAGGAGTCACAAGGTGAATGACTGGCTTTATTATAGAGATAAGAAGGCAGCAGAGAGCAGTAGCAGCAAAGACTGTAGCTCAGAGAAAGCACACGCCTGGCACTTGACTTGGGACATGCTGAGAGCTTTGAGTAAAATTTCATGGAAGTTTAAGTGAATTTCAGACTGGAGGCTGTGGTCCTGTGCCTGTCCCTCCCTCCCCACCTCTCTCTTGTGCCAGCAGTAGAGCTCTTGTGGCTCTGTAACAAAAATGTCTGGCAAAGAAAGAAGAAACTAAGTATTTGGAACTTTATTTCTTCCAGTTAGAGTTCAGACAGATTATTTCCCTCATCACAGTCACATGAGCACTATTTGCTAGTAAACAAGTTCACAAACTCCTCACCTCAGTACTTTGCAACCTTCTAGAAAAAGTATAAAAAAAATCTCAAACACTGCCAACCCACTTGGCAGTAATCATGTGAACCACTGGAACATTTTATCTTTAGACTCACCAGTTTGAGTGCAGAGAAGCTTTTCATCTGGGCTGTACAGGTTGGCTTTCAATACCAAATGGACACTGACATGAGGGGAGAAGAATTTCTGCTATGGGAAGATGACATCTAGCCAGAAAATGTCAAAAGCTTGGAAGCCAGTTCCTAGGAAACAAGCTGTAAGACATGGAAGATGCCAAATTATGCTTGTCAAATGCATGTAAAGAGAGAGGAAAACAAAAATATGGTTGACAGAAAGCAATCATGTCTTGATGCTCCTGCCTGAGAGCAGAGAGTGGTTGATGGCTACAAACATCCTAGATCATCAGCCAAAATAAATGAAGGACATTCCCACTTTATAAATGGTGAGGCTGAGTAGAAATCTGCTCAGCCACACCTGGAGAAAGTGTACTTCAAGCCTCTGTGTCAGCCTCTCTTCCGAGCAATGTGACTGTGTCCTCCATAACAAACCATTTCAAGACTATGGAAGTGTGTTCCCTAAGTGACCTCTTGTCAACACACAAAAGTGTTCTGCACTAGGAAGGCCACAAATGGTACAGGCAAGATGGCTTGGCAATGCCTGTTAAACAGGCAAGGGAGGGGGAGAGAACATCCTTCTCTGCAAGGTCTTCAGGCACTATCAAACTCTGCAAAGAGTCTGGGTAGATCTGCAGTAAATCCAAACGCTGCATACTACCTCCTTCAATCTGGTATTCTTCACTTTCCGTTTTGTTCTCTCCATGGGATTATTGGCTGGAAACAGACACACTTGATCATTTCTGAGACCTCAGATTCCATTATTCTGCCACAACATTTACTAATTATAAATGCTTTGCCAAATATCCAATGTTTTCACTGGCTGAAAGCCCACACTTAATGGGCTGATAAAGAACAAATGCTGTCAGAGAATGGCATGTAATTGGTTACACAGGTCAGCTGAAACTGTGCACTCAGGGGGTGCCTGCCTGAGCAAATAGCATAAATGAACTTTTCCTGGGTAAGAAGCTGAATGAACTCTACTCCTAGAAGGGAATTTAATATGTTTAACTATTCCCACTGCTATTAAGCCTTTCCCTTCAGTGATGAAAGTTGTATATGTCATGCATGTTACTCTCCCAAGAATGCTGTGACCTATCTTCAGTGACTAGAAAACAAACTGAGAGTTGACTCAAAGAGCATGTGTTGGGCATGCATAAACAGGCACTCCTCTCTTTTCTGGGCACACTGATCATACATACAGGAGGATGCTTCCAACACTAATCTGCACATCCTGGCTGGCATATATCAATAAGACATTGTTTTTTTAAATCCTGCTGTTCTGCTTCCTCCCTTGTTTGCCCTGAAGTCCACAGTTCCCTCACTCTGTTCTCTCCCTTTCCTGCATTACCACTCCAAACCCACAAACCTGCAAAAAATCAAAGAGAAATGAAAGTTCCATTCTTCTCCATTCCAGGCTATCCCCTCCCCCCAGTCACTCAGAGCTCTGTTTCCTGGAGCAGGACCAAGGCCCCAAACCACCACAGGCCAGAGCAGCTGCTGTAGCAGCATGTCCCACCCCAGCAGAGAAAAGCCTTGGGCTGGGGAAGGGGCACAAGACAAGCAGGTCTGTATCCATGTGACAGTGCCCACGTGCTCCAAGCACTCTGGTTTTAGGATTAAATCCTTTCTGTGAAACCATGTCAATGCATTAGCTAACAGAAGTGAGAGCACAGAAAACCAAGCAGCTGAAGTAAGATGGTGATCAGTGAGAACAGTTGCAGAGGACATCTCAGGGACATGAGAGCTATCAAAGGGCTGTTTTCCAAAAACCTGCAACAGTTGTTCTTCTGGCTTCAGACTTTAGTTGGCTTCCTTTACTTTGCGGTTTCAGTTTCCAAAAAAGCTTAATGCTGGTGGAAAGGGGGACGATACTGGGTATTAATATATCTGTTTGCTAGATTTCTCAGATATTCATTATCTAAACCCTCTCAATAGCTAAAAATGCTCTTCTCTCAGCTTCTGGAAGTTACATTGAAGACATGTCTTTAATTTGACTTATCAGCTGACTGAATGCTCATTCAGCCATCTGATTGCAAGCATTTGTAGGAAAATTTCCAGAAAAACAACCCCAAATAAGAAATTTTCCTTGCAATCAATCAATCTAGTTTCCAATTAAAATCACTAATTCCTTAAACTTTCTTCCATGAAGTCTTTGCTTCTACTCTGCCAAATTCAGGGAGTTAACCCTGTGAATACAGGGTGAGGGGAAAACAAAGCCAGCCCCACTGCCCGTCCTGTCACCCAAACTTGTCAGAAGTTTGAGGAATTGTGTGTGGGATCCACAGGAGAACTACAGGAAAAGCAATGGCACGGGTGTGCAGAACACTGTGGAAATTAGTAACTCCAGGGACAGTTTTGTGGACACAGTTCCTGACTTTTGCTGTATTGATTGTGCCCTTACACCCTTCAAATTATTTATCATTCATTTTACTTGCTATCTCACTCTTTTTTGGTAGTGCTGTCTTCTTAGAAGTACATTCAGTAGTTTTTTTCCATTTTGACAAAGAAGGGAAACAGAAGCTGCCACCACCTGAGTGATTAATCTCTTGAAGGTATTTGCAACATTACAGACCTGGGCTTAACAGATACCTTGTAGGGCTGTCCTTCTTTTAGCTGGACCATTATTAACTCAACTCTGTTTATTGCAACTCAACTCTGTATATTTTAACAGTAAGCTCTGTTTACTTCCGTAACATGTGTTAAATGGATATTTTGGTATCACCACATCAGGATACAGAGTAATATAAAAGTCAAAGTAACTAATGCAAAGGCTGCAAGGAAGAGGAAATTAGACTGCTTAATTGCATCAGCCTAACCCCTCCAGGATAAAAGGCCCCTGTCTAGCTGGTAGGGTATTCAAATACCACTTTAAAAAGGAATATATGTTTTAATACCTTTTTATAGGTGGTACAAGGAAAACCCCAACTTTGAACTGAGCTAACTTTGAAAAGCCTCACCTATTTTCAGTGGTGGGCATGCAAGAGCCCAGTCTGCAGACAGGTTTTTACCATCTGTTTTTCCTGTGTTCAGGGTCCTCACCTGGTGCATTAGCAGGGAGCCAGAGCTGGAAGAATTAAATAACCAGCTGTGAAAGTTGAGCCAGATCAGAGTTCCAATTCGGGTAACACCCCAAACTGCTGTTCTATACCATGTTGAAATCCCTGAAGGGACAGTGGTAGTTTCACTTTTGGTTCTGCCGTGCCAGTGGAAGGGAGGAGCTCAGTTTCTGTTTCTCAGAAATGCTCTCTTTACCCGTAGCTCTCCTGCAGTCTGTCAAGGACTGCTTACCCCCTGAGGAATCCTCAAACATTCCCAGGAGCCAGCACGTTCCTGACACATAAGCACTGTGTCCAAAGACCAGGAATACATAAGTCAGACTTCCCCCTGCTCTGGTCCTCCTTCAAAACACAGAAATTATGATATTTTAGTTCTGGACACAGTTTCACCTATTTAACCTAAATTTATTTCTGTGTTCTCACTAGTGGACCAAATATGGCAAAAATACTCCTATCAACAATTTCATATTAGCTACTTCTACCTTTTTCACCCCCCATCTAGTATATTTTATGTTTTGGTACTTTCAAATCCATCTCATTTAATCAAAACTGGTTGCAACACATGCAACCCAAAATGAATTGCATCAATAT
This sequence comes from Geospiza fortis, assembly GCF_000277835.1. Classification (NCBI taxonomy): domain Eukaryota; kingdom Metazoa; phylum Chordata; class Aves; order Passeriformes; family Thraupidae; genus Geospiza; species Geospiza fortis. The sequence continues at coordinate 7,255,148 of NW_005054319.1, forward strand.
AAACAAGGACATAGAAATTTACAGGAGAAAGGCAGAAGCAAATGACTTCTTAGACCATTTTCTGCATGGAAAAATATATTTGAATGATACAGTCCTGAGAGCAAGCAATTTAAGCTTTTGCATGACTAACTTGATATTAAAATTCCAACTCTGGACCACAGATAGTGAAACAGTCACCCATAGGATGAGTTTGCAGGCATAGTTTGTTTCACCAATGGACTAAAAAGGATATTTTTTCCATTGAAAAAATGGTTTGAGGTTTCTTAACTAATTTATTTTGGCAGGCCAAGGAGTCTGTAGTGGGTATTACTGTCTTGATGCTTTGAAGAACTCTGGTTTTTTTCACGTTCCCACAGAAAATCATTTGAAGGACAAAAAAAAATCCTTTGCCTCTTTGTATAACAAATGGCTATGGTCTAAACCAATAAGAGAGTTTAAAATTAGTGTTTCTAATGTGACCACTGAGACATTTCAGACTTAATTACATCTGAGGCAGACCTAACCACCCATTTCTCTCCAGTTTCACACAAATAGCAATTGCCCTGCAGCCGCACTGCAACACTGGAGAATTAACCACATCCTAGAGGAGCTGGAGCAGCACAAGGGAAACCAAGGAGACTCCAGAGTGGCTGTGCAGGCAGAACAGGCTCCCAGATCAGTCCCACAGGTCTCCATTCTGCAGTGAGAACCAGAACCAGGCCAGTGGTGTTCTGTAACCAACACCTGCACCAGGTAATGCTCCACTTCCTCTCTTGGCTTTCTACTTTAGCTCTTGTTGAATTAACATGGGGTCAGAGATACAAAGTGAATATTCCTGAGTCCATATGCATACATGTACTGAGGCTCATCCTAATTAATCTACTTCTTAAAAAAACCCCAGTTTTTTACTGGAAGCAGCTGTGCAGATTTTCCTGCAAGCACCAAATGATACACAACCCCCAGGCAAAAATCTAAGTGCTATTCAAGTTAGTGCACTAATATAAGCACAAATAAATGGTCTCTATTAATAAAACTGTCAAAATTAATGTTCCCACAAAAATCTTCCA
>NW_005054319.1:7256247-7259872 GCF_000277835.1 Geospiza fortis
ATATGCTGCTCTGTGGCAGGCAACAAATCTTCAGTGAAGGAAAAGAGACAGCAAAGTACTTTTTTACATACTTAGTACTTTGCACTTTCACAGAACCTAATTTAGATACTGTAATCAGCAGAGCTATAAACAAGATTATCTGTCAGCCACAGAGCTTGGAAACTGCAGAACCAAAGAGGCAGCAGAAAAGTCCAGGAATTGCCTGGCAGGGTAGGTAGTACAATTCAGGATGCCTCTTCCTTGCTGCAATGCTGCTCAGCACTGTGGTAACTCTTGCACAGGGAAGGATTTCCTCTCATTTTACAAACCAGCCACTGCACACTGTTCAGAGAGCAGAGCTCCCAACCACCTCCCACTGCCACGTGTTCCAAACTGACTCTGGAAGCAGCAGGGAGCAACAAGCTGTTTGCTTTGCTCCAAGATTGCAAAGTTCATTGAGGGCCCCTCACTTATTTCATGCCTTGCACATCCAGGCTTTGGTTTGCTGTCTTGGCTCAACCAGGCTGAATTAGATTCCCACTTATTCTCTTTCTTCACAGCCTGTTTTAATATAAAGAATAGGATTTCACACTGCACACTGAGCTGAGAATCCATCCTCCCAAGCCTCCTGGAATGGAGGAGGAAAGCTAAGAAAACAAGGAGCAGCTGCTCCCACATTTGCCTGTCAGGTTAGACTTCATAGAGATCCTCTGGGTTCACCATACAGAAGTGTACTGGATCTACCACCTCAAAATAAAACGTCTTACAAGGAAATGGTACTGTGCACAGATTGGGAATTGCGCCACACCATGGGCTCACTCTGACAAAGGATTGTCCGAGTGAAGAGGTGCAAGATTCCTTTTCCAGGCAGACTGAAGCTGGACACAGCTGCAGATCCAAACCCCAGAGCACAGGAGTGTCTTTGCAAGGACCAGCTCAAAGAGTGTCACAGCTTCTGCTTTCAGGTGGGATAGGTTATGTTTTTAAGTTCTCTTTCTCACAATGAGAATAAAAAAGCCAAACCAAAACAACAAAAACCATCACAATGGTAAATTAATAACTGCCCCACAACTCCAGCTCAAGGTACATCTCAAACACGGACAAAGGTGGAGTATTCGCACTGCAACGTCTGAAAATTGCCCATTTGAGGAACTTTATTTCTGAGAGTTGAGAAATACTGCGGTTTTCTTTCCTATTGCTTCCTTAATCTAGAAGCAATTCAGAAACATCAGAGCTTCTTGGGTAAAGCAGAATAGTAAGAGCTAACAGAGACAAATCCCCAGTCGGCACTAAATCTGCGTGTCTGCGGCCTTTCCCCTGAACTAGCTCTGCAGAGGAAAAGTGCATCCTACTGAACTCTGAAAGACACCTTGTGTCTCTGCTTGCTTGGGCAGAAGAGATAACTTCTTGCAAAATTTCTAGTAATTTTGGCTAAGGAAGGCTTGCATGGAAATTTGTTAATGCACTTTTGAATTAAATATTCCCATTAAAAAATCTGAAATATAATTTTTTCATTCCCATTTTCTCTTACGAAAAGGCTTGAAATCAGAGTTTTTTCATGTAATGTCCCCAAAATTTTGTCGGTTTACATAGTTCACATGTAACCAAACCATGCAAAACTGCTCTTTTATCAGTTCTTGTTGACAGCTGAGGCAATATTCCAGATGATTCTCATCCAGACTAGCTGAACAATCATTCTGGGTTTGTCCTATTACTTTTCTTAAAACATCTCTTTAGTCATCACATTATTCTGAGGACTAGCATTACATGGAAAAGTCTCCTGATACATACTAGTAAAAAGATCTTGTCTAGAAGATGTATTTTAAGATCAGATATTACATATAATCACTCTTGCCACTGGAAATTCAAACCAGTCATCAGTAAAGGCTTTGTGTTCAGTTCTTGAGTCATCCACAGACTCCACCTACATTCTGAGCCATCAGTGTGTGACATGCTTTTCTTATCTCTAACAGAGAAACAGTGCCACTGCCTTGCACAAGTCACACACCTGCCCTACACACAAGTCATCCCTACACACTGTAAACTCATTGTAACAGGGTTTGACTCAATTCACATCTGGCTCTTGGTTGCATTTTCAGTGTGAGCAGGGATATCTGTGACATACCATGGTGGGGAATGAGGAGCTCTTGAATCAACTTCTGGTTACCCAATTCAGAGTCAGTAAGTAATTAAAAAAAATACATCATTCAGTGTTTCACATTAACAAGGTTAGTCACAGGACTACTCAGAAATTTCAGTTTCCAGAATGAATGGTACATCATCAACCAGGGAGCTGAGGAAATCCTACCAAGGGTACATTCTAGCACCAGGATTCAGTGATTTCTGTGTTTGTTTTCTTGCAAACACTGAGAAATCAACAGTTTCCCTCAGATACATTCCCTTCATTCACTCAGGCAATATTTAATTTACTGTTATAAGAAATACTTAATGAGTGAGTCTTGGTTAGGTCTCATTGTAGTGCCTTATAGGACCCACACTACTGGCCACTTCTGGTTCTTCATTTTGGGATAGCTAAAAAAGCTTCAGAAGGAATTATCTGTTTCTTTCTGCATACAGACTTTCTATTCCCATTCCAGTTGTTCTCAGCTAGTTCCTAATAAATCTTTTTCTAACAAACAGGCTCCATATGAAAAATTGTACCAAAACCAAGCTTCCTATGGTTTTTGACAGATCCTCTGTGCAAGAGACAGACCAACTGGGATTGTTGAATTATTCTGATAAACAGTTCTATATTGTGTTTGACCTTTGTTGGAGGTTCTTTGGCACACAGATACCTTGTTTTCAGTGGTGTAACTGATAACTCAAGCAGTTAAGAATTTCTTCATGACTACTAACACATAACACTTCCCTCTAACAGAGCAAAGGAGAAAAGCTTGTCATGTCCCAATTCAGAGATGGCAAAAGGGAACTTCTACTCACCTACACTAACCCCTCCACATTATTTCAGATTACACTTCCTATCAGTTTCAGATAAGACACCAGGCTGCCACTGAAGCAGATGAAAAGTGTTCCTTTTTAATGACTTGACATTTTACTGTCATGTCTTAAATGATGCCATTCTTGCATTTTTCCCCCCAAATAAGTGTGCTACTAATACCTGAGACTTTTACAGAGGTGGTCTGTACATCATATTGCTATGATTAAATTGAAGGCAAACTCTTCACTTTCTTGCTTTTCTTATAAATTTCTTTCTCTTTCTTAAGTCTTGCATTTCTTTTAGCCTACGTATAAATGAATAGATGCTTAAAACAGTTTCAACATTCTAAGACTGACTCACACATTCAACTTGATTTCTAAGAGAGTTAGTAATTTCCTTACCATCATTGCTATGAAGCAGAAAAGATTGAAAAGGTTTAAATATACTGACCTTCCCCCCTTTGTTGTTTTTTTTTTTTTCTAAATTTAAAAGAAACCAGGCTTCTTTTCAGACAAACCCATTCCTGTGAACTAATCATTCTGGACAATAGCGAACAATTGCAAATTATTAGCAAATCCTAAATCAAACATTCCTAGAAGCTACCATACAACAAAATACTACTTTTCTTATAGTTTTAAGTTGTTCAGATGACACAGAGATATAGTGCAAACAAAAAATTATTTGCTTTGAAAATAACAAGTATTCAGC
>NW_005054319.1:7259890-7323311 GCF_000277835.1 Geospiza fortis
AGCAGGAACTACATTTACTGGAGCAAGCAGTAGGACTGGAATTATGTTTTTAATGACATTTCTTTATGACAAGGTGATAAAAAGATTAATGCTTAACATCAACCTCAAAGCCCTTTACAAACATGAATTAGGCTTCCCAAGTACACCACTAATCTGTTTAAAAAGGGTGAACTCAGTAACAGGAAGGACCTGTCCAACGTCCTGTTAAGCTGAAGCCCAAGTGAAGCCCGCTGATACCAGCCTGAGACACAGTGTGCAGTGTGAGCTGACCTGAACACAGCAAGGCAAAACGCACCTCTGATTTCCTGTAACAGGTCTGGCTTTCTCTGCACATTCAGACAAAACAAGAGGAAGCTTAGCTCCAAGATTGTCCTTCAAAGAGATCTGTGGTTTGACAAAATTTAAGAAGTATCCTTCCCTCACAAAACATCTCATCTGAAGATCTGTTCAGAAAATCTCTACGAGGCTTGCAAGACCTTTTTTCACCGAAATTTAGTGAGCTGAGTGAGCCTATCTCCCTCCAAAGCACTTTGGCAGCTGTAAGAATGACAAGTTATCTAACAGACAGCGGTTACCAACACCACTTTCGCAGGAAAGCCTTGAAGCTGATAAACTCTGATAAGCAAATTCAAGTGAACTGCATGGTGGAGAAGTAGCAAAGCAAAGCTGCTCACATCTTGTTCCCAAGAACTCTGGAATTAGCTACGCCCCTCTCACATCAGCAACTGCATTTGCATAGGATAATATGGTGGTGGAGAAAGAGTAAGACCTAAACAAGGTGTGGCTATGGACAGTTGTATCTGATATTCTTACAGGTGATGAGCCTTTTGTAGTATCAGTTAAGTAACTGATATTCTGAACAGAGGTCATGATCTCATATAAAACACTATAAAATGATGTTTCTTCTCTCTTGTCCCCCAAATTAGCTGTTAGAAAGAGCGAGACTACTTTCCTCCTTTGCAGACCCCATCTCTCTCTGCAGACTAGAAATTCTTTTTCCTAAGACATTATGGTTATCTGCCTCTCTCCTCCTTCAGAAACTCCTTTTTCTATCTCTGGTAGCTCTGGCTGCTGAGGCAGAAACAGCTCTGAGCACCTCTGTAGTGGTGACCCAGTCTTGCTCTCTTCCTTCTCAATGCACTGGTCCATCAACAATGCAGTTTCAAGCAGCTTCTTAAAAGTGCTTCAAATAAATGATCCCTGAATGAGGACAAATTTACACAAAGATGTCTTCAGTCAATTAACCAAAAGACAAAATTTGTTTCTGTACTAAAATAACAGCTTGTTTTCCCATCCGGTGTCACGATGTTTATTCCATACTAAAGCTGAGAAAAATGTTGTGGAACTAAGAAGCAGGGAGCAAGAATTCATCTGTCCTTAGCAGTCATCCAAACAGGCAAAAAAAAAAAATTAAACTGTGGCCTACATGAAATATAAACCTTCATTTGGGGACAAGACAGTGAGAATGGAATCCTGAGATCAGTATTTTCCACTCAACAAGCACAACACTTCTCAGCTTTGTAGAGTTGAGTGTCTGAGGACATGCAACTTTCAACTTATTTCAGAAAATCTCAATCTCAATAATAAGGCACTTAATAATCAAAAACTTCACCTTATAAAATCCACTAGGGAACTGGCATCAAACATCAGTAATAAAGACATATTTGCAGATAACCTGATGGTAAAATCCTTCAGCTAAAAGCAGACATGCTATCATCTTATTGCAGGTGTTCTATGCTGTTGTCTCCTTATCACAAAAGTTCCATACCTTCTTGGTGTTTTCTTGTGGGCAGCTCCTCAGAGCACTGACTCTTTCTTCTTCACAAAGCAGCCAACTGACTCCAGTTACCTTCCCAAGGGCCCACCCCACTCTTTTCTAGCACTCTTCTCATTGCTTACAGCTGTGGCCTGTTAAAGTCAGGCCTGTTCCTAACCTTTGATAATTGGCCCAGCTGCAACTCCTTAGGGGTGAGATCACTTTCTACACTATCTTTAGTTTCTTATATTCTATCCCCCTACAGAGACACACAGTTGAGCACCACCCAACCAGACTGCCTTACTCCCCATCAGCTCAAATGCCTTAACTGTGTGTGAACACTTGTCTGAAAGCTTTCTTCCAATTTTTCTACTGGAAATTTGCAACTCCATGTGCTGTAACTCCCTCTATTTCTCCTTATGTGAGAGATAAAATGTATGGGTTTAAAATTCAATTGAATTTTCAGGGAACACACTCATATAAACAGCCATCTCTTATTGCCAGTTGTATGCAGCACATATTCAAGATCACCAGAAAGTACCAAGACAGCTTTTGTCTTCACATAAACTCTAACACAGCAGAATAGAAATGCGGTTTCTTCTGCCCCAACTTTGTGACTTCATGGATGTCCCAACAGCTGCATCCATGAAGTCACAAAGAACTCCCTCCTTGACATGGAAATAAAGGTTAAGTGTCAAAGAACAAAGAGAATCTCCAAATGCTGTATCTTTATTTAGCCAAGAATTACTTTGACAAAGACATATGTATTGACAGAGTTTCACTTATTTTTATAACTATGCTGAAATGATCTTGCTGATAAAGATGTGGATTCACCCACTATAGGACTGTTCAAGTTGCCACATGTAGATGTTTCTGGGGACTAAGAGTGGACTAATGCAGCAGTGCATTTCTGTCCAGGTAATTTTCAATCCAGTCAGCATGAGAAGGGGTTTGGAGGCTGTGTTTTCATTCCCTCTCTGATCATTATTAACTCAAGTCAAGAGGCTCAATCTGACTCTAGAGAGGTTTAGAGTCTAGAAAGGTTTAGTAGAGACACAGGAAAAATGACAAAAGGTTGCAAGAGTTCTGAAGCGTCAGGATACAGAACCACAAAGCAGTTTCAAACATGAAGGAAGGGACCTTCCTGGCCACAAACTGGCATCCTTAAAGCAGTATTACTGGCAAAATTTAGGAAGTTCAGCTGCCAGGAGCAGATTTTAGCTCATTTTCCACAATACACCATGATTTAATATTTGCATCTTAGAGTAAATCACAGTGTTGTCTCCTATCTCTGATACCTAAGCTTGCTTATCTGATGTACAATGTAATTGAATTTCTTCCAAAGAAAGCTTTTGGAGCAATGACTATTTTGAGAAATAACATTTCCCAAGGAATGTATATTGACTGTGATGAATTCCTATAGATGTAGAGGCTAATTAACAAGAACCTAACTAATAACTTGGTTGGATTTAATCCACATACTGAACTGGTAACATGCACCAGAGAAGGAGGCAGAGGGTGCAAGCATGTATTTGGGGAAGAAATCACACACGACAGGCACTTTCAAAGTGGTTCATAGATATTTTAAATGTTGCCTAGGCTCTCTTAACCCTTGGTCTCATCTTCTTTCCATTACCCTTCCAGGCCTGTTTCTGCTCCCCCTCCTGCTAACTCTTTCCTGCATACACAATGCAAATTACCCTGACTTAAAGATGAAAATGCCTAACAGTCACATATGCACAACATTCTTCTAAATAAAAGCAAGGTTCTGCAAATTTTGCCTTTCACTGCTCGTGGATGTCCTTGTGTATCAAATGCATGCAGCAGCACATGAAAGAGAAGAAGTTTTCTTAGTAACACCATTTTTATTGCCAAGTTCCATTTACAAAGAAAGGTCTGTTCCTTGTTCTTGTCCAGGTTGTCAATAGCCACAACAAATTCTCAATGCCAGCAAATACAGACTCAGAAGTCTGGATTTCAGAAACATACACCAATATTTTCTAATTCCACTCCCTTCCCAGATGCTTAGTTACATTGTTCTTTAAATTAACGTAAGATATCACATAACTCCAAGTGTCTAACATAACTTACATTAAATAATTAATACTTATTGCCTGTAGAAAGACATTTCAGAATTCAATTCACACCATGTTTGGGCTTTTTTTCCATGTAAATGTATGCACATGTTCAGGACTTTTTTCCTCAAATGAACTACATTTCAGACAACTTTACTGAAATATATTTCATAGGAGGACAGTCCGTGTTCATTAAATGCTTTTTGTAGTGCTTAAATCCCAGGTACATTCATTCTTCTAGAAAAATACATTTCTACCTCTTTGCACTGAAAACAATGAAACTTACAAAGCAGCTAAAAATGAAGGAAAAAGTTTGCAACAAAAATAACAACACAGCTATTTACAAGTGGAGATGCCTAAAATTACTGTCTAAAGTTTGTAATGCTTCCAGAGGGTTTCCTGAAATTGTGACAATGTATAGTTAGTGCTGTCCCTGGGCAAAACAAAGCTCCTAAACATTGTAATAGTCTATAAATTTGCACACTTAAATGTATTCTCAATCTTTAAAAAAATTATCTTCATGTTCATTGTAAATACTTTTGCCACAGTTAGTCCTTAAATGCAGCCAAACACTAACCCTCAGATCTCATACATACTATCAAGATTGCAATTACTGTGTCTTAAACTCACTTTAGTATGAGTATCCATAACCAAAAGTAATGGGAAACAAGATAAAAAAAAATCTCCTGAATCTTCAGATTATGATCTTAAAAGAATCCTGTGAACTAGTCTGGACCTTAACTTTTGTATCAAGTATTCTTAGTCATTACCTGCTTAAGCCATTTTTAGTTACTTTTAAAATAAATGCACTCCACACATTTATTTATGCTAACAAGCAGATTATGATCTTAAAAGAATCCTGTGAACTAGTCTGGACCTTAACTTTTGTATCAAGTATTCTTAGTCATTACCTGCTTAAGCCATTTTTAGTTACTTTTAAAATAAATGCACTCCACACATTTATTTATGCTAACAAGACAGCCCCAACAATGACAAGTTTTTCCTTTTCATATTAAGAACCAATCAATTCAAGTCAACAAAACAATAAACCAGATACCACCACAGTGCACATTTATTAGACAACCAAAATTTAGCTTTACATTTATAATACATTAACAAACACAAAATATATATTTTTATAACACCTTGCAAAAGAAATCGAAACTGAGCAACGTGCAAATCTAAAAATGCTGGGAGATCAAAATAGGGAAAATTCTGTACAAATGTAATATAAAAATATGCTTCCATATGAAAGAACCCTCTGTTTGAGACTCAGTCAAGAACTGCATCTCCTATGTCTTTGTTGCTGCTCAAGTATTGAGCAGCAGAAAAACCCCCAAGAACTACTCCCCTCCCAACCCCTAAAAACATCCCACCCTAGCAAGCCCTGCTTGGATCACCCTCTGCTTTTCAGAATCCAATAGGAGATGGGAAGAGTTATTCTATTTGTTTCTAATTCATGCTGCAAATGCTGGGAAAGGTCAAGAGAAACACAGCAGGCAAGCACAGGAGAACTTCTCCAAAGATTGCTAGATAATAGAAGAGCAGTGCCCAGGTGAGTGATATCCTAAGGTAGGTCAGTGGTGGTAAACCAGGGACACACCAAAAAACCCTTTCAAGAAGGACAGTAGCAGTTAAGAAGGGAATTTTCAACATATATTTAGATGGCTACATCAGGCTGTCTGAAAGAAGAAGACCAATTACCTTGGAGGCAAAAGGCCTTGATCTCCCTGCAGATCTCTGATCCAACTACAGGAGTAAACCATTTCTTTTCCCAGACAGCAGCTGCCTGCCTGGGCAATGCTCTTATAAAAACAAGTTTCACTTCAGCTGGTTAGTGCAGACAAGGGCAGAATGTTTAGCTTGGTGTGGGTTTTCTCACCACTGTTCCCTGGTGGTGAGTGCCCCTGCTCCTGAGGCTGTTCTGCAGCTCCCTGTCTCCTGCAGGACTGACAGCAGCACCCCAGAGTGACTGACAGCAGCACCCCAGAGTGACTGACAGCACAGCAGGGAAATTTATACTCTTAGGAGGTGGCTTCATCCTTACACACTCAGTTTAACCTGCTTGTCTGATAGCTTACCTATGTCTTCAAGCATGAAGTTTATTTTACTGCTAGTGAAATGACACTCAGTTCCAGGGCAATTACTGAATTCCTGGATTGCTTGAAGTAATCACAAATTAACAGCAGACCTATTCTTCTATTTTCCTAATAACAGTATCTAAGTAATTTCCTGTGAAGCTCTCACTAGACAAGTGACCATGAGATTTAAAAGCCACTCAAAGGTAATAAAAAGCACAAAGTCAACTTTCTTTCCCTTTGCCCCATTTCCTGTGCAGCACAGTTCAGGGGTGAGATTATTCATATGCATTGAAGAGACTCCTTGTGCATGGGCCTAATCTTGCTAAAACTGAATTTGAAATAAGATAAATTAAGATCAGGGTTTCCCAGTCTAAAATTACTTCTATTTAAGGGAACTCAGCCTGCACGGTCATATTTTCTGTAATCTAGGTCAAGAATCTAAGGTTAATAACTAACATAAAATGCTTTCTAATTAAGTGAGGCATTTTTTATAATGGTCTTCAGAATGTTACTGAGACTACAGTGTAATGCTGCACCATTTTAGAGAAAGTCTAGACTGCAATCAGTTCAGCTAATAAAAATTCATGTGGTTCTTGTGCCCAGATTGCTACTGATGTGCCTAGGCTTGTTCAGGTACATGCACATTAGCTGCAACAGTGACTGCACGAGTGCAAATTTATCCTAAGCATGAGACAAAAAACCCAAAAAGTGGGTTCTTATTCCAGTTATGCCAGATTTTCACACAAAATCCACTGCAGTGCTGAGGACACCTAACTGTGAGTTCATTTAGAGTTTGGACCACTCTGCAAGGGGCAGAGTATCCGTTAATTCAATTTGAGATAAAGTAGAAGTCACAGAAATCAAAACTGCATGAAAAAGTTAATAGGGGGAAAAATTACTGGCATTCAGTAGCAGACACCTCATATACCCAGTTGGCAAAGATTCAATTATTATGTGAAGGAGAAGACAGAAAAAGTGAGAAAAGTGGTACCTGTGAATTAGTCAATCTCATATATATACCTATATGTATATACACATATATATATATGACAGCCAGGAAAAGGTACAATAAGCAACTGGGAAGTGGGTAAAAACTTTGCAGATTCACCCATTTGGTAAGAACTCAATGCCAGTAGAGTGCAGTGGTGACTGAAATCAACACCAAGTAAACAGCAGCCCTCCTCTGAGGAATTGCCAACTCAGTGTTAAGAACAGAACAGCAATGACAAGCTACTCAATTTACTATTAACTTAAATGAACTTACTTGGAAATTGATGAAAAATCTTAAATTCCTTTCGTGTTAAACTATGTATCAAATCAGCAAAGAACATTCCAAACTTTAAGAAACATCTTTCCCTTTTCTGTCAGCTTGGTGTCAGGATCTAGGAAGTAATGTTAACTCAGAATCACTTTTATGTATGTTTAATGTTGTTTAACTGAGATACTATCCCAGACAGGAAAAAAAAAATAAACAATACCTTTTGAGATCAGACTTGCAAAGGAATTATCAGTTAGATATGGTGACCTTCTTCCTACATGACTATGAAAAATGTGAAAAACCTCTTTAGAGTAAAACTGCTTCTGTCTGCTTCTTGAAGTTGTCTTTTAGTTGCAGGGATATCACCACTCCTCAGATGTGTAGCAATTTGACTGTCAGAAGTGAACAAACAAGCTATAGCAATCTTTTAAAACATTTTACATTCCTCTCTAGGCAGCTAAACAAAGACTAAAGTAGTCTCAAAAATCCCTTATGTTAATTTGAACGAGCATTGTGTTTTAACTTTGAATCAAATCTTGAAATAAATATTACATATGGAAAACATAATATTTAAGTCTGGAGTCCTACAAAGACAATACTGAATGTGGCCAAGCCTGCTGGTATTGTGCAGACCTCCAAAAGATGAACAAGATTAGGATTAAAAAAAAAACCAACCAACCAAAAAAAAACCAAATAAAACCCCAAAACCCCTCTTCCACAAATAAGACCCCAAACCAAACACCAAACTGAAAAACCACATCCTGACTCAAATGGAAGTTTTACCTCTGTCCTATAATATATAATTTTTTTTCTGGTCAATGGCATGTCTCCCATTTCAGAGACATAACAATGCAGTACCATGAAGCTGGGTATCCAAAAGTCTCTTCACTTTGCCATAATACTGTAGACCTTTTACAATTAATTAGTTCCTATTAGAAAGGCAGCAGGTCCTCTGAAACACGTTCATGTTCTTGTATAACAGAAACTGGTAGGAAAACCCCAAACTTGTGAATCTGGATTGGTTTTTTCTCTCTTCCCCAGTTCAGATATGCTGAGTATCCGATGTTGGCTCTAAAAACTGCTGACATTCTCTGTCACCACTTGGTCCCTTCACGTGGACCTGAGGCCTCTCAGGCCTCCAGAAGTATCTGCACTCCCAGAGGAAAAAAAATCACAATTTGGTTGCACTCCCCTCACTGTTTATTACAGTCTGCATGGTGGCTTTAGTCAGAACCTTCATCCTCTACCTCTTTTACCTTGTCAACCTCAACTTGAGGCTGCAAAGAGGCCTGAGGGATGCAGCTGAATGTTCGGATGCTGTGTGGATCCACTGGTGGCACCAGTGTGAGCGACTCCACGCTCAGCGTGTCCGTGCTGTCATCTGTGAGTAAGGATATTGTGGGCTGCTGTGCAGGAATCAGGCTGGGAGACAGGTTGGCTGTTTCTGTGTCACTGGGTTTTACAGCATTTCTGCTGGACTTGCAAACAGCTGAAAGAGTTTCATCACTCAACATCGTCTGACCGGAACTGGCTGTCAGAGGCTGCTCTGGAGCTGAAGCATCATCTGAGAAAAGAAAACACCAAGAACAATCAATACTCAAGGCAGTATGCACATTAGGACCAACAATACACCATTATTCAAGAAAAACTGGGTAGAAAATACAGTTCTGTGAAGCACTATGCTTACACATCCACATTTTAGTAATTAGAAATAAACCAAAATATTATAAAGGCATAACCTAAAATGCCAGTAGGATTATGCTCTAATTAGGAACCATTTAGTATTAGAATATGTATCAATATTAGAAATATTCTTAGAGAGAGCAAGTTGAGGGAAAGAAAACCTCTCCAGTATTTAGTATGAACTAAAATGAACCCGCTACCCCTTACCAGGAAGATCTTTAGAAATAAAAGAAAAAACTAAAGAACCACTCTACAGCCAGCCATCCCAAAAGGTGGCCTGTTTCTTACAAAAATTTGGAAGCCATTCTCTTAATTCATCCTCCAGACTGACATTTAAGTGACACCTCAACCACAGAAAGCAGAATTCTGGCAGAAGAGGAAGGAGGATCATTTCCTTACTGCTACTGAAAGGTGCTGCAAGAGGCCTGCTTTGCACAGCCTTCTGAGACATGGGGGGTCTCATCCTCCTAAGCAAGGAGCATCCAAAACTCAAAATTGAGAATAAGCATAAATGCTACAGAAAACTGATATGCTGCTGCACCTCCTACTTTATGAAAAAACCCTCCAACATTAATGGTAGCTATTTGTGCTGTCTTTTCCCCCTAAAAATCCTAGTGAACTGTCAAGCAAGCTGTTCATTTGGCTCAGGATGGAGAGGGAATGGACAGGATGAGGTGATACAGCCTTAGATCAAGTATGCCCAGAAAAGTCAGGTTTTTTTCTTTTCAGACTACAATAATAGATGCCATTAAAGTAACAGGTATCCAGCTTCAAGACAGACCAGTTTTAAAGCTTTTGTAAGAAACAGCATGTGTTCAAGTGTACAGGAATCTGCAGAAAAGCTTACAAGGCAATGTAGTGAATACAGAAGCTAAGAATTAAGTTATGGTTTTAATACACAGTGACCTTAAAAATATTTCCGTTTCATTATGATTCCAATTAGTCCTGGAAAAGAACAGAAAGCATGAACGTAAGACAAAGGGGGGATAAAAAAACAAAAAGGAAAAGCAAAGTAGAGAATGGAATGGGTATCAGTATCAGTAAGGTATCAGTGGATAACACTAAAATGACTGATTTTTTTTTACCTTTCTGGTAAGATAACCCAAACAATGGTGTATTCTCATTCCAAAAACCATTCACATGTACTTTTTGCTGAATTGGTGGCTAAAGCTTCCAGCTTTGACAAAAACAAGATTTTTAGATGGTAAAAAAGTCTACTATTAAATAAAAGAGACATCAGTGGTTATTTTTGAACTATAAGGACAGATTCAAAGTAACCCTGAAGATTCTTCATCTGTCAAGAAGCTTTAGTGAGAGTGTAGCAACTGATAACAGAGGAAGTGATGCAAGAATCACATGGAAAATGAACTGCTAAAACAATGAAATACAGGCTCATTTCTCTGAATTCCAAGCTAAACACTAACATTTCAGTATGCACAGAACAGTGAGTATCTGCTTTTTGAATCTATACAATCTTAAAATGACATCAAATGTTCTTTGCCAAGATAACTTTTGAATCTTACTTATACTACAGCATGAGTAGTCACCCAAATTCAGGATTCAGAAACCTGGTTCTGGTAAGTATTATCAACCAATGGCATTCTGCTCAGAATGTTGTATACAGCACATTTCTATTTAACTTCTGAATCCACACTTCATTTCTTAAATCATTCCTTCCCCTCTCCCAGTAGAATATCAATGTCTTTTCTTAATATTGCATTTACTGAAATGATGAAAGACATTATATTCTTTTGTTATGCTGCATGTTTTGGTTCCCAAATCTTTACAGGTAGGTTCTAAGTTAATGCTAAAGTGACTCCCATCTCAATGCCACAAACAAAAAGTATTTGGAAAAAGTCTTCATTAAAAAGTATCTGGAGTTAAGAAGTCCAAACTTTCTACACAAAAGTCTCAAAAAATGTTAAGAATAAAGATAAAAACATCAAAAACCATAAGCAGAATATGCTGCCCAGTATTTCAGTGGCAGCATTTGTAGAGAATACAAGATCAGAGCTCTCCTCTGCTTCCCTCCAGCTGTTATTTATGTTGCTAGAAGCCAGTCTCTCTCCTCTCAGGATGCCTTTAGTCACTGCCAGCCTGGTTTCCATCACTGTGGCACTGAATTTCAGGGAACAGTGGCCAATTGCTGTAACCCAGGGAGGCACTACTGCCAAAATGATCAGAAAGCAAATCCCAACACACAAAAGGGTGGAGGAGGGAGGGTTCTGAACATTGTCTAGGGCTCACAAGAATGTCTGTCTTTAAGCAGGTACCAAGCTCTTGGTTCTAAAGAGTTTCACATACTCATCATGTTTACAGATTAATTTCTCTACTTATTATCTGGAATTTCCCTTTATACTATATATAAAAATACTAACTGGCTTTCAAAAAACCCAAACTCCCAACATTTTGTTCCAGTTTGACTTTTGGATAGAAATAAAATTTGTAATTTTTCCCTGGATATAACCACCAGTCACTGAGATATGCTCTGCTCTTAAATATCAAAAGGTTATCACCTAATACTAGAAAACAGCATTTCTATTTATCTCTCCCCAGCCTCGATGTACTTAGGCAAGTGTGTTCTGGCACAAAATATATGCCAAATCTGCAACAAAACCAGGGAGAGAGAAGTCAGTTTCTTAAAATAGTTTTGATTTTAATACTGAGCTCTAACAAACAGCCTTCCATACCTCCAAACTTATTATACTTATTGAAAACAAGGTGTAATTTTGCAAGTTTGGGGTATTATTAGCTCTCTTTCGATGCAGAGCCTTACAAGTTTTTCAGCACTTCTTTAATGCTACCAAGATTACTGTTACAGCAAAAAAACCAACTAAAACACTCAACTTGTTATATTAACTTATGTTTAGAAGGGTTATTGTGAAAGAACTTAGAAAAGAACAGAAAAAGGAAAGAATATCATCCACAGAAAAGTGTCCTAAGCTGCATAGCAACATACTATGAAAGGATAACAAAAATACAAATTACAAGACATTCGGCAAAAAGTTGCAAATTAAATCTGTAAAGATGAAAAAGGGTGTTTATAAAATATTAGCAGAGTAAAATATCTTCATGCCATGACAGTAACAAAAGAAAAGAAAATCAGATACAAGTTTAAACAGATTATATAACAAAGGTCATCTGGAGTGTATTTCCATATTTTTTTGCATCTGCTCCTCCTCCTCACCTCCTCAGGTAAGGACAGTCCATAAAGTCATCTGCCAGAATCTGATGATCACAGAAATATTAAGCTTGTGCCATCAGAGTCCAGGGACAGTCTTATGCTGAATGCCTGTCCATTTGACCTGTGCTATAAAGAGATTTCTTGTTGCTGGCCAAGGACCTGCATTACTGTCCATTCAGGAGCCTGTGTTTACTCAATTTCACTACAGCCAGGGCTGCCCTGTGCAAATGAAGACATGGCTGCTTTGAAGCTGGAGGCTTGATAGCACAATTTCCACCTTTGGCACGAGTGCCCAGAGACATGGGAGAAGCTGCAGACAAGGCTTTCAGGAACAGATCCTTATTGATTTACAGTTCTCCCAAAACAAAATGTAGAGACAAATATTACAGTGCTTTCTTCAGTTTCCTACCTCACTGTCACTGCTGTCAGCATGGAAAGCAAATATGTTCTACTGATTATTATGGGCTTGTGAAGGCTTATGGAGGAACCTGCCTGAGTGGGTATTGCGGGAGTTTCTGCTGCAGCTGCTGCTGGAAGGCCTAAACCCAGTGTCCACCGTGACTGTCAGCCTCCGACAGACTAAACACCCGCCGGCGTCCTTTCCTGCCAGACCTTACTAGAGGGAAACACAGCCAGAAATCATACAGAGCCTTCAACAATGACACAGGGGAGGGAAACTGGAATGGAGACAAAGGATAAATGTTAGAGCAGCAACAAGAATAAGTGACAAGGACACACCCATAACTGCTGGTATCTTGAATACAATTTGACTCCACACGAAGAGCCTTCTACGCTTGGGAAATACTTCTGAAGCAGGAAGTATTCATTCTTTAGAAAAATGAGTTTATATGAATTTAATGCTTTGCTTCCTATCTGAAAATGTTTATAAGTTTGGGCTATGTCTGGCAATACCAACAGCACTTACATCAAGGAGGGCTGGCAGGTATTTATTTACATTACAATCTACTCACCTGCTTTAGAAACTTTGAGAGAAGTTCTTTACCACAAATTCTGGTGACACAGAATTATTCTCCTTTCCCCTGGCCATGAATTACATGCAGTGCAGTACTGTGCAGGTGACAACACTTCAGAGCACTCAGCCCTACTATTCTGAAACCCAACAGTAGCATTTACATTTGGTTTATGATAAAGCCAAACACAGGGTTTGAAAAGATAACAGCAGTTCAGATGATGATGCTTGATGCATAGAAAGTTCCTAGAAAAGAAACTTTCTAAGAACAAAAGTACTTCCTCACCTAGTCAGAAAATTACTAGAGCTTCACAGAACAGGAGGTCAAACCACATTTACATTACTGATTATAGAGGGAAGAGACAGAGATGGCTTCAATAGGAAGGCAGGCACTGCTCTTCTAAGCTCTCCAAGCTTGATTAATCACCCTCTCCTTGGAATGGAAATTTAATTTCAGAGACTGGAATCCAATATGTTCTCTGCAACAAGGGATAGTTCTTGGTACTTATTTTAGATCTTTTATCATCAATACCTGCCAGAAGCACAAAATACAGCTTAAGCAGCACAGATCAGTGCCTTGTGAAGTCCTCATTACCTATTGCTCTGATGTAAACATTTTCTTAAGTACTGAAGCCAATTGCTTTTTAAAACTTGAGATAGCTTAAAAAGTAATAAAATACAGCACAGATGACATTAATACATTCATAATTCTGGAAGACTGCTAACTTACAGTAAGAGAGCTTCTATATCTAATCCTTGGCATATATGAAAATAAGCACTTGAAAGAAGTGTACAGTTCCAGCAGGAGTAGCCAAGACATGACTGCATTCTAAGCTCTGAAACTTGATGATTGAAATCTGCCTAACGAGAACATTTCTATCTTATGCATAGCAACATTTCAAAAGCACATGACAGTAAAAAAAAAAGTAAATACAAAGAAAAAACCAACCTGATAGCAGCACTTGCAGAACCCGACACTGATTTTTCTCTCTTGCTAAGCATTCTGCTTTCTTTAAGAAATGATTTCTGCTTTTTCAATTTTAAAGAACAATAATCTTGTAAAGGACTAAGTTTAATCCCCAAACACTGCAAATAGGGGAGTTGCCAGCCTTTAAAATATCTGTGCCATAAAGCAGGTTGACAACTACTAGGTAGAATAGCCAATGAACTTGGGAATCATAGGACTTCATTTCACTCATGACAAAGCAACTGATGCAATGCTGTGGGACTGTTTGATGCAGGTATGAGTGATAACAAGTAAATTATTTTTACAAAACATTGAACTAACATAACTTTTCCCTGTGACACATTTTTGAAAGCTCTTTTGCTGTTTAAATATCAATATATCCTCTATGTTGTAACATTTTCTCTTAATGACCATGCAATTTGTGTTTATTTTGTTCTCATCTATCACTGTTTTATGTAAAAATTGGTGTCTATGTTCCAAGTCTTATTTCCGGAGACAACTCTGTGAAGATTTACAAGTATCATCTCAAATATATTAAACCCTGACCAGTTTAAATCTGTCAACAGACTGTAACTTAGGATACTATAATCACAAGTTCACAGTATAAAAAGCTGTGTGGTTTAAGATGTTGCTCTTAAGTTGAGGTAGTTTCCTTGAAGTCCAGATAGGCATCTCCCCTTTATCTAGTCTGGCCTTCTTGTCTGAAGTTCCAGAGCAACCCAGGATGCTTTTCATGCTCAACAGCTTGAGCAGGTGCCAGAACAAATAGGGGAGCAGGGAAGGAGGGGCAGAGAGGGGCACAGACATTTGTGTGTGTGTTCAAAATGGAATGGGAAATGAGACAGAGTCAAATGTGACAGATGGCAGCAGCATTCAGGGGCTACCGTGGGACATAAAACAGATTTTGGTAACTGCTTGCTGCTCATCACAGACTGGTTACTTCCTCCTCAAAGGAGCTACTTCACATCATCCAAGTCACTGCTGAGAAGCAGAAGAGGAAAGGCATTTTAGCTTCAACTGTCCCCAAGTGGTTAAGCTAAGGGAAAACCACTGCTTTACACAGAAGTGGGTGAATACCAGCAGCTGTTTCCATATCCCAGCTAAGTGGTCAGCAAGACCTGATACAACACAGACTGTGCTCATGGCACTGTCACCTCCTTCAGCAGAATTCTGTTCATGCACAAGCCCACAGAACAGCCACCTGCATGTGCCAAACAGAGCCCCACTTTCATGCCACATCCCTGGCAAGTTTCCACTACAGATCACAATTCCATGTAAGCTCTACAAAAGGGAGAATACTCCAAACTCACAGTAAACTGGTCAATCAGTTAATGCAGAGACACTGATCCCAAGAATGACACTACAGAACAGACACTGAGATTGGCAAAAAGTGTCAAAAGAGCTCAGGAGGTTGGAGAAAACCCTTCCTACATTCACACCTCCCAAAAGACCTAGCTCCAGGGAGTTCAGAATTCTCACTAGTCTGTAATTAGGACACTGAGACACCATCAGACACACTCAGCCACAGGTTTTAAACCACTTGTGTTCATTATTGCCTGCAACTACATGAAGCAGTTTGGTACAGACCAGGGTAGCAGCTTTGAAGAATTATGTACACTTACTGCTTTAGTCTGATTTTAGGAACAGTTTCTGTGCATTAATGAGATTCTTTTAGAAAGAACTAAACTATAAGATATGCTGCAACTATGCACCAAATACACTTCCAACAATAATAGCCAACATATTAGTCTGACCTGACCACTGGTCCTTTGAACAGCCACATACATGGCAGGGATTCTTGGTCCTAAAGGTCAGAGCAAATATGGTCCAGCAAAATCCCTAAGCCACATGCATACACCTCAGTACCAACTGTGCATTATTCTACTGCAATAAAATACCTGCTCATGCACATAAAGCCACTGTCTTCCTCTCTGTAACTGCCCTCTGAAGAGAACAAAAGTCATCCCAGCAGCAGGTTAGTGCAAGTTGCTGATCTGGGACTGGAGCAGCTGCTGCACATTGTCAGGTAAATTTCCTCTGACTTGGCTGAAGGGGACTGGGCCCAGCGGTAGGACCCAGAACTGGATCCCCACAGCTACATTTGCTAGAGCATCACATAAAAACAAATAAATCAAAGCACACCCAAAGAGAGTTTTCCTGCATGACACGTGACATTTTGCACATACTTTATGATTAAGTCACAATGAAGGTCAAGGTGGGCAGTTCATGCAACCTAACTGGCAAAGTGCATACTGAAACCAAGCACTCCAAAATACTTTTCCTCTGGTTTTGTTTTTTTTCATTATTTTTATCTTTATTTTTTGGGGTGAGGAGGGTAGGGAAGAGTTTGGTGTTTACTGTTGTTTGTTTTTTTTTTTTTTTTGGAAATCAATGATCAGCCTCCTGTCATCAAGCTTTTTAAAATGCAGAAAAACCAAACAATTTTATGTTACACAAATGCCAAGATACTGTGTAAGCAGACTGCAATTTTGTTAACTACAGTCTGTGATGATACTTCAATAATTCACTATCTTTTTATATTTGATGAGTAATTGTATGTTCTGGATCTATGCATTTTTTCATAGAAGCCACATTATGTGTGCTTGAAAGACCTCAGTCTGAAACAAAGCATAGTCTTGCTTGATATTTTTGTGAACTAGCTTGAATTGCTTATACCTACAGAAATAATATAGATTCTTTATTTTCATTTCCTTTACTAGTTTTCTCTTAGCCACTCTTGGTAAGAACCTTTAGCTGCATTTCTCTTTCTGACCATAGAGGATTCAAATACAGCAGAGGACACTGTACATGAGCCTTTTTACACTGCTAAGGAGAAACATGTCATCAAATTCATGTTTTCTTATAGTGCCAATGCAGCCTGAGAGTTCTGACAAATGACAGCACTTCTCTGTGCAATGACTACATATTACCTGGGCCATGGAGAGACTAGGTAACAGCAATCACTTGCCAACAGAGAAAATATATTTTTGAATAGATGGTATATTAAAAAAAAATCCAAATTTTATTCTGAAATTACACATATTGCAGGACTATTTTGACTATATGCTAGTCTCTCAAGGTAACAGATGCTTTTTAATCTAGAGTCTGGCTGCTAGAATGCTTTAAATATTTCTTGTTCCTTAACTTCATCAGCACCCTTTCATTACCCTTTCCAGCAGTATTTCTTGCAGGGACACTCACTTTAAACATGTAATGCACGTTGGTCTGCTGACACTGTTCAGTGAAACCTAAAAACACTCAATACCTAAAAAAGTTGCATCATTTCCTGTAGGACTGCAACAAATTTTAGATATAGATGGGCCTTCCAAATAAAGGCAAAATGGCGTGTCTTAGAAGGGATAGCCAGAACAGCCCTCTAAAGGAATGATCAACATCAGAAGTGACCATTAAAATGAGGGCTTGCTTGAAAAGGTCTTGAGAATCAAGTTACCTCTATTGTTTTATAACCAAAATGAGGTAGAGTAGGTCACTTTGAGCATGAAAGCATTTCAGGATGCACCCTTGTCTACTCTCCAGCCTGAGGCTTTGCCTCACACAATTTGCACTCAGAACATTGCACTCAGAACAGACACTGCTACAAGATTCTCTACAAATACTACATAAAAAGGAGGAATAATGCATCAAGAAGTTCTAGTTTAAGCAGACCCACTAAATATACTGACCAATGCAAACACATGCAACCTACATTTGTGAAAGTTACACTGTCAGTCTGCTTATATTGCAGCCTCTTCTGCACCAATGAAACAGCCTCCTGAAATGTGGAGGTGTTCAGCCACAAGAGCGTTATTGCAAAAACTTGACAATATTAACATCCTAAATAATTATTTTCAAATATTTCATATTTGGCCCATTGTTACAAATTAACCTGAGGATCAGATAAACACACAAAAGCAAATGTCACCCAGTTCAAAAAAAGATTCTTCATGTGGAAATCAACTTATCCCCTATGGTGGAAGGCTAACAGTTTACATTACAGATTTATTCAAAGCAATACTTCAGTTAAAACAAACCACTGACAAAAAAAAACCCCTCAACATTCTAAACTGCTTGTGCTAGGAGAGAAGTCAGACAAGCAGGACATGATTTCACCAGTACTTAAAGTCTCTACTGAAAGAAGCCAAGTATTTAGAGCTCCAGAAAGCGCAAGAGATCATTGCAATTTATACCACAATTTACTTTTAATTGCCTTAGTTGATTAAGTGATCTAAAACAATAAAGCCCTACTCTTTGAATCCAACAACACAGCAACTTAATTTTACTATGAACTGCTCTGTATCCCTTAGTGCCTAGGCTGAAGGTGGTGAGTGAATACCTGCTGGGCTCTGAGCAGCAAAAGGAGTGGATGTCGAGCTTGCAGTCACTGAGTCACAGCGCCCTGTACTGCCACTGCCACTGGAAGGGGACGGTGACGAGAGTGGGGATGCATTGTGCTGATTTATGCACTGGGCTACAGCAAAGCCTGCAAAACAGGACAGTGAAGTTCACAAGTTAAATATCAATCTTAGAAGAGTTAAGCTGTTGAACAAATTGGGAAAGGGTAAAAGCAAATCCTGGATCAAGGTGATGCCAACCTCATGTAGTGACCCAGAGGATGTGCCCTCTCCCACCTTCATCCTGGAAACCAGAAAAGTCTGAATGTACCTTACTGAAAACAGGCTGCAAGTGCTCATCAATGAATAAGGAAAGAGAGTTAAAGGGATTCAAAGCATTTTAAAACTTAGGATTGCACAAACAGTCAAAACATACCAAAACTCTTCTATTTTTGATATAGTCAATATATTCACAGGTCACAGACCTTAACATGATAAGGAAAATAATTAAGTCAAAAGCGAACAAAAAACCCTCTTGGATAGAAGACCTACATTTTTTACTAGATGTAACTTCAGAAAATTTTAATCAATCACATCTAATGCTGGCATTGAATTTCATCCAGCCTCTCACAAACTAAATTTTTTCCAGTCTGAAGACTGGAAAGGTCTATACAGGGTCCGACGGCACTTCTTAGATGAGTCATTTTCTGGCTTCTAGTGTAATACTTCTTCAATCTCTTTGCAGTATAGCATCCTTTTCTTTCCTAACCACCTTGCATGCATTCCTTTCTCCTTCTGTAAGTACACACCTATAGCCACCTCTTCAGGTTTTGCTAGCAAGCAGCTTTTCAGAAGTTGATGCACTTTTTACAGCAAAAGAAGTGTCTTCACCACAGGCTGTAGGTCAGGTACAGCACATTTCTGCTTCTGTAGCTCTCCTCCCTCTCTCCCATGGGAAAGTGCTAATGCACAAGTTTTTTTTTGCAGTCCTGTGAATTACTGAAAGTAGCCACAATGTGGACTACAAAACACCTAACAATACTCTAGTTGCTACCTTCACTGAACAGTCAACACTGAAAGGGAAAGTATCTGACAGTCAGGTAAGACTGAAAACACACCACACACTTCTTTATCCTTTTATACAGGGAATCTCCCTTGGCAGTGAATGGATGATTCACTCAAAGAATCTCCTATATGTGGAAGGTGCTGGTGCCATACAGGACACAGCCACCCAAAACTCAGCTTAAATGGACACGTTACAAGAAGCTCTGAAAGCTCTGAAACATAGATATGCCAAGTCAGGAAAATGCTGTTAGCAGCAACACACTGACAGGCTGTGCTGCACGTGAAAACAACAGTGAGGAAAGCACAGAAGAAAGCTCACAAACATCTGTCCTGTTAATAATGTTACTTGATCTGTAGTCCCACCTCCTACATTCTACCTCCCACGCTTACCCAAGAATTAGACTCAAAACCACTTGCAGAAACACAATGCCACCTGAATTTCTGTAGCACTGCAGCATAGCTTTAGATAGGTATCTAAATGTCATTTTTACCAAGTTAAATTACATTCTTTATGTTCAAGATGAACACCGCTTGAAAGAACTAAATCACTACCAAGGCAGCAGAGATCTCCTTCAGTGAAAAACAAAGTATTTGGTAAGGAGCTAATTGTCCTATAAATGTAAATAAATCCATGCATTTTATTTCAGAAACCAAACTGATCGATCTACAATCATTTAGGCAAATTAAACTGAATTTACACAGTGATGCCTGACAGTCTGCAAAAAGTTAACCACAAACTGAACCACCTCAAATGTGAAAGACTTCCATATGTACCACGGGACCTGAGTGCTATAGCTTTTAATCACAAAAAATGTATATTAGATTTTTCATACACAGTTCATAGTTTGAAATACCAGTTAGGATGGGGAAACAAGGAATAACCAGTGGACTTGCGACCACAGAAGTGAGGCAAAGCCAGCTGTTAATATGAATGAAATTAAGAACAGTCCCTAAAGCCCCTGGTACAGAAGACCTTACATCAAGATATTTAACTTCCCTTACAGTGCTGGTAAAAGCTGCACCCATCCAAAGAATTCTATATCCACAGAGTTTGCACTACAAGGGAGAAGAGACCTTCCACCCTCACCAGAACAGCAGAAAATGGTAAACAAGGTCTCCCATGACTGTCATAGGGAAAACTGGTCTGATTTAGCAGGATTGCCAGCCCAAAGCTTCTGCAAAACAGCATTCATGGATTCATGTCCTTACACAGGACTATTTGCTTCAAAATGACCTCAACGTATTTTCTCTCCCCAAACAACTGCAAAGGAAGAATTTTAAGTGTGCTAACGGAAGCTAATTTAGATAGGAAGGAAAGGTAAGCCTAAATAATTCAAAATACTGTAACTGGGAAACTACTGACCAAGAAAAAAAATTCTTATCAGGAAACTCCTGTAGGAAATACCTGCAAAGAAAATGTGAGCAGAATTAATCATAGCTATAGGAAGCAAAATAACAGTCAGGAGGTTTATCTGCTGATGACAAGAATGTTAGTTCATATTACACAAAGGGTTCCAAACCTATGGATGATTTTTTCCTTCAGACTTTAAAATGAAGATGGTTATAACTTGCTTGCCACGCTAATGTTAACAAGTTTTTCTCCTACTTTTTTCCTCTCAAAACCTTATTATCATCGACTAAGATGTTAACAATGGATAAAATAGTAAGAGAAATCTATTGATTTTTGAATCTTTTGCTTTTCAAAATAAATTTACTTAGTAGGTAAGCAACCACACTTGTTAAAATATTTAGATGTACCTTTTGCTGGAAATCGTTAACATTTCCCTTAAGACATGTTGGGCATATAAATCTCAGAATAGAGCTGATACTTGAAACTAATTCTTGAGTTTGCTTGAAGAGGAAGTCATTATTTATTTATTTTCAATAGAAGACCTTTGTTCACAGGGCCCCTACCAAATCTGCTGGTTTCTTTAAAAACAGTGTTCTTCATTTACACAGATCGCTTCAGAAGTACAATATGTTCATACATAGCTAATAGATGAGATGGTGAACAGTCCAGCCAGCTACACTATCTCTAAAATGCTCTAACATTCTAGCAAAGGTCAGAAACTTAAAATAGACCTTGGAGTATACTCAGAGCCACGACTTCATGATGGTAAAATTGATCAAGTGAGGGATTTTGCTTACGTCGTTCTCTATTGAGAACTGTCCAGTCCAGCAGATGATCACAGCATGTCCCTGCACTTTTCATGGGGGGGATGTTCTCAAGCATGGTCTGTGACATTCTCATCACCTTTCACTTGTCCTGCACAAAATCCAGTTTCAAGCTATAACAATCCTCACCCTCTTTCCCCCAGACACCAAGATTTAACTTTGCACTGTGGAACAACGAAAATGAAAGCCCAGTTTGACAACAATAAGGGAACACAGAAGTTAACTGCAGGCTCTCTAGTGACATATGCAGAGCTTTATGTAGGCATCACAAGAGAAACTGAACCAGACAACTGCAATGAGTGTTCTTGAAAATTCTAAATTCATTGACAATAGGAATTAGGGAACTGAACAGCTGTATCAAAGTTCACAGACTGAAACTCGCAGGAGGAATGAAAACATTGATATGAGTGTTAATTTCTTAAAAACCATGCTGGATTGTACAGCACTGACAGCCAACATGGTCCTAACAAAAGTAGTAATTAGTCTTCTAAAAATGTTGCCAGAAAAACACCTCTGTTTTAAATCTACAAAGGACATCATCACCAAGGGAAAGCATAATTTGAGTATAAAAAGTACAACCAAATTAACTGACTGTGCGAGCTCTGCAGAACTCAAACACCAGTTGGAGCTGTAACAGTTAAGAAACACAAACATGAAGCCAGTAATTTAACTGCAACTCGTTCAGTAATTTTTTCAAAGCCACAAAATTCTCCTCTTGAAGTAAAAATCATTGCAAGCCTGATTAAGGGATAAACACAAACAGATTCCTATAAAAATCATTAGGAACAAGGAAAGCTTATTCATTCCTCAGCAAAGATAAGATAACAAGTGCATATTTGATACTGGTTTTGTAATCAGATGTAAAAACAGGATATCAATCCATTTTTATTATATTACTACCTGTCATAAAATGCACTTCAAAGATGCTGTACTTGAAATACTTCAAGTTGCGTGCCTCATTTCTTATGCTTTGTATCAAATAAAAGCTTCAAAATACTTTTCCCTCTGGATCTGCAAGTGGAAGTCTACATTTCCTGGATCAAATAAAGGATGTAATTGCTTGAACAAACGACTATGTTGCATCATCCCCAGTATTCCCCTTCAAATTAGTAGGTGAAGTCATTAATTAGGAACACAAGTGCATTCTTAGAGAAAGCTGAAACAGTAACACTGGACTCTTTACAACCACACCTTTTCCATGGAAGTCTGGTCAAATAAGGAAAACACTCCCCTCACACAACATACATTTGCCTCTGAAACACCTGACTGACAATACCTATGGTTTTATAATTTCTGTTCCCCAGTCAGGACTCAGGTAACTGAGCTCCAATTCTAAAGCAGTAAAACATCTGCATTCTAAGTAATTTGAATTCTGTGCATTTGAATTCTGAATCACATTTAAAGAGAAATGCTGAGTTCTGTGAAATGACTGGCAGTAAGTGGTAATGAAATCTTTTGTATAATACAGCACAATTAAGTACTTTCAAGCAGCATGAGATTTGCCTTTAAAATGACTCAACCCAAAAGGAAAAACATCATCTGGAAAAGAATTTCTGCAGAGAAGTCAATTTGTGAAACAAGACAATAAAGAGATAAAAAAGCAAAGAGCTCATTGATTTAGAATCATTCCTTTAATCCCATTTCCAAGCTAATGTTTTAGGAGTAGCTGTGGCCCTTTTCTGTCTTGCTCACTCTGAGGGAAATGAGGCAGTGCACAACATTCCAGCTGTTTTCACAATCCAGCATGAAAACATTCATAACCAAATTAAAGGAGGAAATACACACAACTGACTGGGACTACTCATAGAATCTAAATGGGATGTGCTGGGCTGCAGCTCCAGAGCTGTGTCCAAAACCTATAACTTCAGTTGAAGGCTGAACAGGAAGATCCAGATGTGTTGCATAAATACTGACTATGCAAAGCATGATTTAAACTAACTTGATTTGTAAGGAAGGCAAGGTATTAAGACATCTGGGAAATTGCCATGGAAGTATTGCTCACAACATATCCAGAACACACACCCAGGTATTATTTGTTTCTCTCAAGAGTAAATTTTGCCATAACCCTCATCCTGGAGTTGTGTGCTCAGGAACACACCACAAAAAGCTTTTCACTGCTTGTACAAGTTACAGTACAGTTTTTGCAGACAGAAACCACAAAGCAAAACCTGCTTGTTAATGAATGCTAATCTTACCTGGGACTTTGTCAACAGATGCAAAGACAGAGCGCTGCACTGTTGGGTCACTGCTCCCACGCCGGGACTGGTCATAGAATCTAAATGGGAGGTGCTGGGCTGCAGCTCCAGAGCTGTGTCCAAAACCCATAACTTCAGTTGAAGGCTGAACAGGAAGATCCAGGAGAGCTATGTTTAATCACAATTGATAGTTTTTGTTACTCAAATACATAAAAGGAAAAAGAAGTGACAAGAAAATTGATAGTTTGCTCAGGACCTAAGACTAAACTAGATTTTAACGTAACTTGCTTTCATTTGCCTCTTAATTATGGTTACAAATGCACTGATAAACTAAAGAGTCAGGGCTTCTGGCAACCTTTTCTACATTGCTGTCTACACCACATTCACACTAGGGAAACCTCAAAATTTCAGCGGAGAAGAAAAAAACCCCAGGACTACAAGAAGCCCCTTTAACTAAAAAACTATAGGAGTTATTAACAATAAAAAACCCCTTTTGTTTTTCCCTGCAGAAATAAAATAATTCATTAGTTACAACAGAACACTGCAGAAAGCCATTTAAAGAGACAATTGGCTTTAAGATGGAAAATAAATGCCTCTGCATTACATTCAACCTAAAATTTTTAATATCAAGTAGATTGTAATATCCTCAAACTTGCTTTGATTTTTTTTTTACACGAAGCAAGTCATAGCAGTGTGACATACCCACTTTATAAATTCTAAGTTAAATATGGAAGTAAATCTATTCCTTGGAAACTCAGCCCTGTTTTAGAGCCTTCTGTGGCCCACCACTCCTCAGTGCGTCTCAGCCTGACGTTACAGAGTGACTTGCCATGACAGCCAAGCGGTGCCTCCCAGAGCCATTTCAGGACATCACTCACCTGCTATTCTCTGCATTTTGGTGCGCCGGGCCTGGATGCGGCCCTTGGCCAGGCGCTGCTTGGCGATGATGCAGCGAATGTGATCCGCAAAGATGAACGTGGCCTGCAGGATGGGGAAGGGCTTCGAGTGAGGGCTGGAGGCAGGCTTGTGGATTATTATGTTCAGGGCTCTGCTGTCATCCTCTACTCCGGTCACCTGCATATCCTAAAGAGAAGCACAACGCAAATAGTTAAAGTAAGCTTTTCTAAACAACAGATTAAATGTTAACATTGAAAGAAAATACTATGATAATGTTCCATTAAAGCTCTTAAGACAGTTTCCGTGTCAAAAAGCCCAACAAAATAAAACTAAACCAGTCTCTGCAAGTTGTACAACTTGGATTTACTTCTTCAGAAATCTGTATTCATAGAGATTGAGTTAAATTATTTGAGCACAGCAAATTTTCAGGAAAGACAAATAGCAAAGGTTACATCAAGAAAGAGACAAATGAGAAAAACTTCCTTAGATAAGCACAAATAATTTCGAAGTTACAACCTGTCACCTTCTCTACCTGTGTAGGAATATCAAAACACTAAGTGAGCTCATTAATGTGCTACTTGAGTAAAGTGCTTGGAACACAATCCTAACCAGATGTGACTTCAGGGTTCATACGAGCACAGCCCAACAGATGTTAAGGAAGTTACCCCATCTGCAATTGTGTCTCTGGTTAGCTACCTAAAATTCTTCAGAAAATCAGAATTGTTTTAAAAGGCAGGAAGCAGAAAAAAGACCAAAGAAACAAGGAAGCATGGTACAGAGCTTAACTATATAAGCTAATACTGGTATTACTATTTATCCAACATAAAACGTAGATTTTCAGCTCAGAAAAGCTGGCCACCCAAACTATAACTTCCCTTACCTGCAGAAGGCCTGCAAACTTAACTACTCCCCATCCAAGTCTGGCAACATCTGGTTCAACCAAACTCATCTGGTAAATATCCACAGCCAGGAATCTTTGAACTTGACCCCCATCCTTTGTTACGACTGTACAGGCAATCAGATCGCTGTTATCTAAAGGAAGGAAGGAAGGAAGGAAAAAGGTTACATAACACTGAAGTTCAGGATTCCAGGGCGTGGGTATTCTACATAACAGAACATGTTAACATATAAAAATATAACAACCTTGACAACACATTAAAGCTTAAAGCTTCTATTCACATTTTTAATAGATATTTTAACTTCCCTATCATAGTTACATAGAAAGGGCAGGAGAGATTTTAACAACAGTGGTTCAGACATACAAGTTAAATAGAAGATGGGTACTATATACACCTTGCTTTCTCTTACTACCTTCGTTATCTTTCAGAAAAAAGCTCCATTTATCTCAGAGTGGAATTGCAAGAGTGCTGATGTCTCTCACTATGTGAAGTCTCAAGAAATCTTGTTAACAACCACAGCCAGACCCCAACACCACTGCAGGCCATGACTTCTACCTTGTAACAAACTTTGTCTCCTGACACAAGCTCCTTTTCTACAGGTCTGAAACCTATGCTGGCTCTTGGACACACTTCAATTTCAAGATTATTTGGACTCTCCAGTTAAATTGTAGCAGTGTTTCGACAATGTTTGATATTTCATTGACTTATACTGAACAAACATGGCCCCCCTTACTCCAGGAACCCCTCCAACAAACCCCAAAATACATTCTCCACTATTTCCTCACTGCCTGTTCCAGTTCAAACCCACTATTAATGAAAAGGGACTAAATTACCCTGTTCTCACCAGCTGAAATATACCAAGCAGCCCTTAAACTGGCAGTGCCAACCCCTAGCAGAGCTCTGCTAACTCTACTAAAGAGTTGCTTTTTCCTTTGCTTCATACTGATACTTTCATTCATATTTTTGATGCACACAGGTCTTTTCCTCTCTCTCATCTAGTACAACTTACAGCAAGTAAAATACTGTGAAGGCTATACAAAACAGTAGAACTTATCCAGCTTTCTAAACAAGCATTTAACACCATTTTTCATACTAGAAACATCTGCAGGATAAACTACAAGCGGAAGTGTACAGCTCTTCACAGTGGCAGGTCATATAACTATAAACAGCCATAAATTACGGTCAGAAGGTGGAAGAAATTTTTTTGTGCAGCAGATTACCCGGAGATGTTGTGGAATTTACATCACCAAAGCTTTTCAGGCTTCAAAAATCAAACCAACTTCCTCTTCCCCACAAAAAAACCCCCAAAACACAAGTGAGAGATCCTTTCCAACTAACATTTCTATGAAGCTACCAATTACCCTTTACCAGCAGGATCCATTCAAAATTCACTGGGTGGTAGGAAAGAAAGGCATGAAATACAGAACCCTAACACAATTAAGAGGATAATTAATGCTAACCAGTGTGAATCTACTGTTAGCTTTTGAAATCTGAGAAAACAAGTTTAATCAATAAACGCAATACATACAGGACATGATTCAGTTACCATGAGAATTGATTGCATTAACCTTCTCACAGCCCTGGAAGGATCAAGAAATCCATAAAGGATTGGCAAATATTACTGTAAGAACCTGTGGAGGATTTATTCCTGTTTAGAGAAGGAGCTGTGACACCAGGCAGAACTGGGTATTTCTTATTTTGGTATGCTTTATTGCTTGCCTCTTTTATTCTTTAACCAAATTAATCCATCAACACAGTTATTTCTGTTGACTTGAATTTCTGGAGCAGTCCTGCTCTTCTCAAGACATGAAATGCTTGGTCTGGGACTCCTTCAAACAGGAGATGTCAGGCTGATGACTCTTTTGGGAGATTCTCAACTAACAGGCCACAACACCAAATGGAGTTGTGGAGTTCTCAAACACTAGTTTTTGACCAGTATTTACGAAGTTTTTAGTGCAACACTAAGCAGGTTAAAATACCTGCTGTACAAATTCAACTGCCCACATACAAAAATGCCCTACTTCAGGAACTCCAAGGGCAGAATGCTTTCCAGAACAGAAAGTTTTTATTTTAGACCTGACAACACCTTGATGTAAGGCATTACTGTAAAAGTCTTTAAATGAAACAGAAAGGAAAGTTACTCATTTACTAGGCAACTGTTACAGGAATCCTTTGAGCCTATACAACCGAATGTAGTCCATTTACATGACTGTTTCTAGTTCACAGCTGCTGAAGAGTCAAACTGTCATCCTTGATGACAAAACAGAAGAGAAAGTGTGGTTAAACACATTTTCAGTGAACTGGTATAAGAATACTTACAGCTATGCTATAAAACAGCTAGAGAAACCCAACCACATTCAGATGAAAATATCAAGCCCAGTAAACTTCAGTACTATTCTAATTTGGTCTGATTACAGTGAACCACAGGCTGAATGGCTTCCTGGTGTGACACTGCTGCAGAGAACTGGAGTGCCTCTTCTGAGATTAACAGCAATGGCTAATTTCTCCTCATGCAAAATGAAGCTTGTAACCAGTTTGGACACTACACCTCCATTACTTGGATCCAAAATTTCTGTGAACTTCCTCCAAGAAAAACCCAAGTTTTAGGAAATACAGCCAAGGAAGGAGAGTTCACAGACCTCAGCTGCTTGCAGTGCTGAAGATGTAAATTCAGGGAAAATAGTTGTCTGTGTTTATAAAAATATTTGCCTGAAAAGACTGTATTGTAAGAAATCTTTATGAATATAACAGCTACTCAATATGGTCTAAATGCACCTGATCTGCCTTGGGGCTTGATCTTTAATGATTTTATAATTTCCAGTCATCCCAATACCAGAAATTATCTGCAGACATTAAAAGCTCTTACAGAAAACTTTTAGCCCTTTGTATGCACAGCTGGCAGCCCAAGATAAGCATTAGGCTGGAAATAGTGAATGCAGCACCTCCCACTCCACAGGAAGAACTCTTCCCAACAGCAGGCAGCCCTTCTGGGATGATATCCAGCTTTACTAAACAAGAAACCAACCAGTCATGGATCCACCTTGTTCCCATGAAGTACATTTAGTTCAAGTTAGAGGATGTGCCCCTGGTTATACATCTGTACCACATTCTGGGTTACTCTCTTTGCCACAAATATGACAAACTGTCCTGGACAGCTTTTTTAGCTGACCGCGCTTTGAGCAGGGGGGTTAGACTGGATGATCTACTGAAGTTCCTTACAACCTCAATTATTCCATCGTAAACTTTTCTAAAATCTTTTTTAAAAAACATTGACTATGATGGCCTTTTAAAGCCTGCTCACTCTGTCTGCCAAGTATGCAAAGAAAGTTAACTATAATGTTACTTTTTTCTGTTTCAGCAAAGAAATAACAGCTTTAAATATATCCTCATTTACCTCTTGGCCATGGCATTCAAAACATGAACAGAATCCTGTTACCACCTGAAACCAAGCACTGAGGCTGTTAATTTGAGCTGCCAGGGACTTCACACAGTGAGCTGCTAAACGAGACTGAAAACACCTCCAGCTTCACAGGCAGTCTAAGTGAGACAGTTACCACAAAATATGGAATTGCTTCAAAACTACTGACAGTAGAAAAACACTGCAAAGTAACAGTAGCTGTAATACTGGTGACAGCATATCCAGCAGTATGGAATGAACCTTTTGTGGAATTACCTGACTCTCTGTTCATACATTTATATATATTCATATATACTGCTGACAGCCTTGTAACTACACCTAAAGGTTCACATTCAACATATGTGCATCAAAATATTAAAAATGTTTCTTTACAAGAAACTTGGATCTCCCTCATCAAGCTCACATAAAACATCATCATTACATTCAGGCAAAAGGAAAAAAAGAGCTATTTTGATACAGTTTTGTGGGATTTTTCCAAATCAAAACAGTAGCTGAAACCATTACTGGATCATCTTAACCTCCACTCCCCTCTTGAAATGATTTGTATACAAACAAGCATAAACACTGAAGGCATCTTAATGTTCCCAAGAATTTTAAAAGCCTTGTATTAATAGAGATTGAGGAAAATTTGTTAAATCAACAACACCTCCAAAGTGATATTTAAAAAAGACACACAAATGTAATTTTTTGGGTCATGCTTTGCCCACTGCACAGTCTCCTCCCAAGGTATGGCACCTATGCAATCATGTGCACCCTGTGTGCTTCGTGCCAAAATGCTGATATTCTCCTGTCTCTGTTGCTTGGGCAAAGACTCCAACTGCAAAATACATTTTTATGCTACAACACACAGTTGAACCTCAACACCGTGCTACTTCAATTCAGGTAGTTTAAGTAAGAACAGCAGGAACAAGCAGTTCAGGAGAAAAAAAAGTCAGTAATTTTTGTATCAGACTATTTAGGAAATTGAGGGGCTACTTACTCAAATCCAGAACATCATCTGCCTTTATCAGATCTCCCTCCCTCGTGAGTGGTAGCTGAGTTTCCAGCTCACCTTGCAAGTGCAGTGACAGTGAACGGAGCATAAAGAAAACTCTGATTGCCTTGAGAAATTAAAGAAAATATTATCAGAATATTTTTACACCCAATGCTACATACTTTAACAGAATCTTACAAACATATACTGGCTTTTACAACTCCCAAGTTTGCTGTCCTGTAGTAAATCTTTTTAATATATTTAAAATTGAAATTAAAATTTTAATACCTTTTACATTGGAAAAGTAGAATGTAATTTCCAACCTAGTTAAAAAGAAGACATGAAAGAAGCTGAAACATGCCATTTATTTTCAGTGAAGAAGAAGCAGCAGAGCCTTTGTCTCACTGGCACACTTACACAAATTGTGACTGACAGGGAAACAATTACAGGAGCTGTTTAAGCAAAAACAATCTTGGAATATTTTTATTTAATCATTATTTAAGACTGATTGTATTTGCAATACTTCTATGCTATAGACACCTACACAACCAATCTTCAGAGACTCTCATATTGGGAACTTAAAACAGTAATAACTTTTCTGGCCAAGTCTAGCTAACATGTCTACAGTTAAGAGAGAAACAGAGGGGATTTCTGCATTTTAATTTGCTGTTCTCACTAAAACTAGCCACATGTAACTTTCTCAGAGCACTCAATTTATATTCTCAGAAGGTCTTCATCAGGGCAAAGCATTCTGAAAGCTGTAACAGTCCCAAGAAACTTTCAACAGCTGCTCTGTGAAATGAACATGCTAGTTCTGATTTACAAATTCATGACATATGGTATGCAAAGACCCAGAGTGTCAAAGAACAATCATTTTATTAGCCACATTTTGAAAGGCACCATTTAGAATCCTCTTTCCCTACAAGAACTGCATTTTCAGTACAGCAAATGAAAAATCATTTTTTATTACTTCCGGTGTTCTGCTTTTTAAGAGTTTCCTACACAGTAATTCTGTGGTGTACTGTAAATTAACTGCTGCTTTACAGTAACAGCATTGAATTCATGAACAGCTGCAGTGCCCAGAAACTCCCAGATTGCAGGAAGTACTAGGAAAAACAAATCTAAAGTGCTTTAAGGGAAAACTCTTCACTCCTCTATTTTTAAAATCAACAGAACAGTGGCTCCTGTGAAGTAGAACTGTGAGTGTTTGAGCTCTCTACTGGCAGTGCTTCCAGGAATTTCTGGCAGAAAATGGATGAAGAGAGGGAAGCCATGTATCAGGCTCTTCCATGAAATGACCCCCAAAGCAATGGCTTTGGGATGCAGTTGAAATTTAACAGGGCAATATCATTATGTGGAGCAAAGGACATCAAGGCTATCTAACAAAAATATGATGATAATACTATTTAATTCATGAGAACAGAGTCACTTTAGAATGTGAGATGATCACTCCCATTTAGGCAGGCTGCATTCTAATGTATTGTGGATTTACTGAAATTATACAGGATTACTATAAAGCAGTTTCCCTACCAAGTGCTTCAAGAAGAATTCAGAATATTTCGTTTAATATTTGCCAAATTCAATCACGAACAGGAAAATCTTGCCATTTTTGGTAACCCAAATATTAAACCCAACAAGGTTTTTGTTTGGGTTTGTTTTTTTTAATTTGGAGGGCAATTATCACTCAACTTTCACTTGTCTGCCCCCTCAAACCTCTTCCTCCAAGACTGCATTAATTTTTATCACATTCATTTCCTACAAAACTGATGACGCTCATCTCCAAACATGTAATCGCATTTAGTTCAGAATAAAGTACAGGAGCAGAAAATAAAATTAGAACTTTAGCCTTTGCAAAAAAAGCCAAAATGAACAAGAACATCAGATGAAATGGAAACTGTGCTGTGCTTCCTACAATACTGACAGCCCACAGTCGGTTACCAATATCAATATATTGTGCCTAACATATTTTATCAGATCTCAACAAAACAAAGGAAAAGTTCTGTGGCCTAGAATTTTTTTGGCTGACTTTCGGTTTTTTGGATAACTTGGAATAAAGATGGATTTCTACCTACATTAAAGTATTATTCACTGTGATGCTGATTTCCTCATCTATATGCATGTTCTATGTGCAAAGAAACAGCAATTTGCAGGGAAGCCTACCACTATCTTATTATATTCCAAAGAAAGTGTTCTTAGTAATTCAAAAACTTCTCGCAAAGTGAGATTTTTGAGGGCTTCTCCTAAAGTTGTTAAAGAGGAGAAGAGCTGCCACAGGGACTTTCCACAGCAAGGAAGTAACATCCTAACAGTTCAGAACTCATAATCAAAGTTCATTTGCTAGTGAAATAAAACTTGAGAACTTTTTTTAATCGTGTCAGAGCATGCTCAGAATCAAATATTTTTCCATTTGAAACCATCCTTAGAACCTCAGCAGGTTGAGCGGCAGCAGCACAGGAAACGAGGAGATACCAAACCCTGAGAGCAATGTGACCGGGGAAGGAGCACCAACAAAGAATCATTCTGGGAATTCTTGATCATGACAGAGACCCTGTCATCCCAAAGGATCAACAGGATTATTTGTATTGATTTTTTTATTTCCACCAAGAGAATTTAAGCTATTCCTTATTTAGCACATGAAAATCCCAGAACAGTCATTTCCCACTAATGTGCATTTCTAAGTATCTTTCTGTTTAATGCCTCAGAGAATTTCAGGAAGCATTTCTGCTTTCTAAGAATAATACTTTTCAAAATGACTCACTGTATTCTATCCAACAATTTATTGTGATAACAAAAGATTCGTGGCTTCTAAGCAATGAAAACAAACCTTCTCAGAAGATTGCTGGAAATATGTTACCGCATAAAATCATTATTTGGGAAGTGCTGTTCTCTAAGTTTCTTTGCATTCATATAATTGTATTATCTAAGTATATTCAAGTACCCTTGAAGGAAAAAACATATCTCAGATTTACTGAGAGTGCAAGGCTTCCGGGACACACCCAGATAAAGGCCAAGAACTGATTAACCAAGAATGGAAATGAGGATGTTGTCATTCAGGTCAGTATCACCTCTACAGATTGTGTCAGTCACAAAAATAGATACTTTGCTGGTTCTCTCTTAATTCTAAAATCTCTATGACAAATTACCCTGGCAAGATGAACTCCCAAGTAAAATTAAATTTTTTGCCACGTCTAGAAATATGAGCAATACAAAGCCAGCCAGTCTTCCATGGAGATTCTTACTATAGGAATATAATTGAGATAGCAGATCACAAAAGAAGCTGACAATATATTGAGTGTCATCAAAATGCCTTTGTATGTAGCTTTCTGTATGGTCTGAAAATTTAAACCCCAGTGCAAGAACATGTTGTGTTGACTAGACACAAAAAATCAGAGAAAAAGTTTCTCCACTGGGGGAGGTAGTTATTATAGATACTCTACACAGATCTGTCTTCAGCAAGCTTTTATGATTTTATGGATGAAGCTTCCAATCAAGCAGTTTTCAAAGAAAAGCATTTGTATTCCTAGAATTGCTCAATGATTTTGGCATCACTTTGTCACGAGCAGATGGAAGGAAAACAGTCTTACTCACTCTTCGTGTTCTTTCTACATCCCCACAAGGCAACCTCTTCACAAAATCAATCCCGGTCAGAGGAGTCCCCGTTGGGGGCAGCAAGATTGAGGCATCCATCATCAAGTATTCTACATTCATAGGTTTCATCTACAGAAGTATTTCAGCACTGGTTAGTATATGGAACAAAAAGCATTTGCCTCTAGTTTCAAATATAACTCATTGCTGTGTATTTTAAAATTCTGAGAATTTTTAATACTGTGTCTTATTTAAGGGCCTTACATGCAATCTTTCATTTAACTCCATGCAATCTCTCTCATTGTTCCCAGACACACTGTCAAAGTTTTCATACAAATAAAACACAGGAAAAACTCCAGAAGATTACAGAAAAGGTATTTGCAAATACTAAAAACAAAATTCTGCCAGGTTTGATTTCAAGTTTTGACTTAAATTTGTGGTTACTTCAATCACAAGGAAGTTTCTCATAACTTTTTCTCTCCAAAAGGAACTTTCTCCAAAGAGAGAACATGCTGAGCTTCAGACAGGTATAACAAGATTTTCATATTGTTTAGGGAAAAATAATAAATCCAGTGTCCCATTTAGTAGGCTGAAACAATTTTTGTATACTCAATTTTATAAGTAATGCAATTTTATTAAATAAAGAGCGGTGAAGCTTCACATAAATAATTTATGTAAGTACACACACAACTTCTCAGAGACAAAAACACCACCCACATTTTGTTATCCTACTGCCAGCAATAAGGACCCCAGTGTGCTCAGCAGCTATTAGCACTTTTTCTTATTCCTCTGCTGTATCTGGGTTTAAGGATTTGCCAGGGCAGAAGAGATCTCACTTACTGTCATAGTCCTGTATTCATCTTCAAACATATCCAGAAAGATTTCTTCTCCCTTCCAAAGGAAAGAACATGGACATGCCATGAGCCTTGCTGTTTGGGGCTCTGTCAGGTTTGTTCTGTACAGTATCTGTGAAGGGAGGCCAGGGCTGCAGGGCACTGCTGAGCCCTTCAGCAGCACTGCAAACACCTCTGGGAAAACACATTTAGCAAAGGGAGAGATTTCTCTGCAGCCCCTGCAGGATCATGGCGGAGCAGGTACCAACACTACAGCAGGCAGATGTGCTCTGAAGGACCCACATTGGGGCAGAGGAAGGTGTGAGGAGGAAGGAACAACAGACAGAAGCTGTTCTGGGCTGACACCAAATCCCTACTTCCCACTGCCCCTGCACCACTCACAGGAGGAGAAGGTTGGAGAGCCAGGAATGAAGCTGAGCCTGGGAAAAGGGAGAGCTGGGGGACAGCAGTGTTTTAATCTTGGTTTCTCACTATCTAAATTTATTTTTCTTGGTAATAATTAATTTCTGTGAAGCTGAGACTGTTTTGCCCAAGACTGTAATTGGCAAGTGACCTCCCTGTTCTTTATCTTGACATGATATTCTATTCTCCCTCCATCCTGTTGAGGAAGGGCAGTGAGAGAGCAGCTGAGTGGACCTCTAGCAGGCAGCTAAGGTCAACCCACCACAAGTTACTTATTATTGAGCAAACATCCTTCAAGAGAATTCTAAGAAAAACAGGAAGATATTTCAGACACTTGAAATCTGTCACGGATTTACTGCTCCTTATATAGAAGTTAATGCCTAGGGCTAAAAAATTTAATTTCTTTCACAGTTTACAACACACACGTAAAAGTAAAAAGCTGCAAGGGTTTCCAATAAGAAAAAAATTAGACAAAACTTTAGATCTTCATTTCAGATATGATACAAACAAAAAGTAATGTCAAAATCAAACTTATTCCACATTAGTGTCAATGATAAACTTGATCTCCAGTACAAACCCTCTGAGTATTCCAACAGCCCTTTGTGACATAGGTCAGGGTGGTATGGGAAGGGTGGAAAGGAGAGAAATTCCCCAAGAAAACACTTCCTTCTCTACCACACACTTGGAATTTCCATCTTAAAAAAGGTGCTTCTTTGGTCACTATGTAAAGACTGGGCTGCAGATATTCCCCATATGTAAAGGACTTTTTTCTTACAGCAAGTTGCATATTTACCTTATAGAAACGGCGAAGCAGATGAACACTTTCCTCCCTTGCACCCTAGGAAAGAGAAAATGCATTTCAGGGAATACACTTACTTATTAGTCACATACAAAACCCACCCAAACACTCATACAGAACAGACTGTCTAATAATTCATGGCCTTAATCCCGGAATTTGATAGAATACAGTTCTTGCACCTATGAAAATGCAGCTTATTTGAGTTTATTATTTATTATTTCAAAGGCACTTTTCTTTACATTATTGAGATGGATAACATACAAGTATCAGAGAGACAATGAAACAAGAAAGTGCTGGAGAACTTACAAGTTAAAATAGCAGAGATGAGAACAGAGCATAAGTTACGATGTTCACAGCACAGAGCTACCAATGCAAAGATGTTCTAGAAGCTCAAATTTCACATTAAGGCTGATTGCAATCAGAAATGAAACAAATTTATTCAACTATACTCCAAGACAGAGACACCAGTAATGCAGTGACAGGGAATTTGAAAGAAAATACTCACCTCAAGACAATCAAGGTGAACACTTTTTATGATCCTGCCATTTTTGGAAAACACAAGCTGCTTCAGCAATAGGCAGCCAAGTTCTAAAGTTGCCAAACGAATTTTTCCATCTGTGAAAAGAAATTTCAACATCCAAAAATGTAGCAGTCTAGTTACAGCTCTTGTAATCATTCCATGTTCTTAAATGTTTCTACTCCTCCTGCAATCGTCAAACTTTGCTCCTCTGTCACGGCCCCATCAGACAGGGATGAGTGCTGGTGCTGCCTCACTATGCTGATGGCTATAAAGGAAAAACTGGAAGAGTAATTTAAAGCAGGAGAAAATTTAAAGCAGAACCATTCAATAAGAAGGCAAAGATTAATACTATTGAACAGTAAGCCCAAACACTGGATTTTGCTGACTTTATCAATCTGCTGCACAAGTTGAATTACTCTAAAATTACAAAAGGATCACCGACATTTGGAATGGATGAGGTTACAAGGTGAAAGGAAGCTTTGTATATAGTACACTAATAAGGCACAGCTTTCCCTTGAAAGGAGAAAAGGAGATGCTCTACACAGTATGTAGCAAGTTGAATAAAAATTCCCCTATTTCCATCCTTCCCCAGCACCTCCCTCCTCAGACATGCCTTTATTTAAATAAATTTATTTAAATAAATACATATCCTCACTTGCACTCCTTCCTGCTGCTGCAGGTACCAACTCTTCATATATAAACATGTTTTTCATCTCTGACACATCAGCACAAGTCAATATGCTGTAGAGCAGTTTTGCAAGTCAAACAAACAGATTTTTATTCTACAGACATTCAAAAATTTGATAGTGTGTCAGTTTCTGGGGAAAACCAGTTCTACCCATTTAAAGGTTTAAGGGGGCAAGGGCAAGGAGGAGAGGTGTGGCTTGAACCAAAATCATTTTCATGGAATAGGTCATGGAATATTGTAACCCTCATTTTACAAAAAACAAAGGAAGAAAAAACCCCACGTTTTCTACAGAACAGCACAGAACTGAAAATGCAACCTGAAATAAAAAAAAACTTTGAGAAAATTTGCTACCACCTAGAGCTGACAGACAAAGGACTGCTATGAGCAAAGCACACCACCATAGTTTTCAAGATTATTTCTCAACTGAAATTATTTCTACAAGCAAAGGTGAGATAGATCATATTTTCAGGATGAAATTCATTAACATAAAACCCCTCAAAATCTCAATTTTTGTTTCTTCAAAAGTGCAGAAAGTAGGAATTAAGACAACAGATCCTTGTATAGTTCTGAGCATAAAAACAACTACTCAGCACAGATCCAGAATTTCTAATTCCTCACCAACCAAGGAAAAGACAATAGTTGTCTTTCACAAACCATATCTACATACTGCTCGTCAAACAGCATGCTGAACAGTCACTTTCTCCTCAAAGACAAGAGGCTAGGTAGCTTTTTTCTATCTTCAAAAATTGCACCTCGGAAAGAAAAACAAACCCTGGAAAAGCAATACCTGGTTGTGCAGCATAATTCATTATCCTGATGAGCCCTTCTGCAAGGACATGATTGTACGAATTTCTCTCTTCAGCATTTTGAGCTGGAAGTTGAATTCTCTCCAACTTGACTGAGTCAAGTCCTTTCATGGGGGTGAAAGAAAAAAATGCAAATTAGAAAACAGGAGTGTGCTCTGAGGCAAGCATTTAATAGACCACAGCAGTTTTCTCAGAAGAGAACAATTAGCAATAGGAAACTAAGCAAGATAGTTTTGACTTTGTATGATAAGGAACAGGAGGAACAACAAAGACCAAACACATTGATGAATGCCTGAAAATTCTCAGCCTTAAATGGAGCCTACTGGGTGGCAACACTCAAATCTCAAAGTGGTTGGTGAAATGCAAATGATTTTGCTGTTTCTGAAATTCTCAGATTATTTGTTTGTATCTAAATCAAATCAAAGTCAAGTCATACATCTGGAGAGCATAATGGCTAAAGGGGAGAAGATCAAAGTCTGATTTTAAATTCGGCTTTGGTAGTTAGTTAAGTAATCTGCTCATATATGCTTAAACTAAATAGGAATTTTATTTTGTAGTAGCCCTGTTTAGTATCCTCCCCAACACAAATAGAATTTTCGCTGACTTGTTAGATGGTATTAGTTTCCTTATATTTCTTTAATATATTCCTCTAAAATATCTAAGTTCTTTCTCAGGAAAGGCTGGTTTGCTGGGAGACCTCTCAGAACAATACACAATTATGGACTGTGGGGATCTTCCCGTCCCATTCTAAAGAACAGCAATAAACAACCCCATAAATCAGAAGATGACTCTATTGAGGTTCTTCCAATGCTGGCCTTGCAGTTACCTCCACATAACAGCACTTACCTTTGTTGTGTGACATTGCATATAAAAGACAGAGCACAAAGAGGGCATAGTAATCATCTTCAGGACAGTCCAGTGCATTATAGACCATATCAAGAAAAGGCCTGTGGAAAGGAGTAATTTAGAAACAGTTAAAAAAAAATCTATAGGAAAATGGGTAACTATCTTATTGTACATGTAGCTAATGGAAGAGGCAAATTCACAGTAATGCACATTATAACAAAAGAGTTCTGTTACAGAGTTTCTGCTGCAGAATACTCAGATTACAGCCATGCTTTGTATTTACATACTGACAATAATTCCGAGTTTTAACTGGATTCATTACATAATACTTTCCCAAGAACTGCTTGTTCAAACACTTACTGGGTTGTTTGTAGCCTGTTTAGTAAGTACACAGAATCATTGCAGAGCTTGCTTTAAGTGCATACCCAAGTAAATTTAAGGAGCTGCTATCACTGTTGTATAAAACAGACTCCTTTAAAACTCATGTGCTAAACAGAATTGAAAAGTTCTTACTATTACAAGTAAGCATTTTTACCAGAAGTTTGGAGGAAGCTAGGTTTTTCTAAAACAAGAGTTTTACTGTTCAACAGTTATAGGAAAGAAATATTAACTAGGAGGGAATATCTGAAGAGAAAAAAAAAGCTTTGGATTGTAGATGGGTTTTGTTTTCCTGAGTTTAAACACTTGTGACCTATGACACATACACAGGAAGTTAAAACAGTGCTAAGTTCACCTTTTCTTTACCTGTACCTTGGAAAGACAACAAAAATTAGTGTAATCCAGAAGGCATTTGGACAAATCAGATACTGCTGAGATTAACCTGATATTAGCACAGGCCTGATGGCAAGACAGCTTCACTTCTGGTCTTAGTATGGCTTGCATCCAGTCAGTAGCTCAAGTTCAGAGCCGCAAAAACTAAATATATTTTCACAACTGGCCTAGCTAAACAAATGATTTGTCAGGGTAGTGTCACAGTCATCAGGAGATGACACTGTGTGTGGAAGCCCGAGTGGAAAGGGTTTATTCCTATCTGTTAAACTATATTTTAACAGTGAAAGGAAAAATATCCTTACATTATCTAAACTATATTAAAAAATACTTTAAAAGAACAGTAAACAACCTAAACCCTAAACTATAAAAGTACTATTTAATATAATTTCATTAAAGCCAAAGTTTTACCAGGTCAAAGCTGCTGAGGTATCAGTAGTTGTTCCATTAACACCAATATTACACAGTATTAAATGACTCCTCTGATGCCTAATGCATTTTTCATTGTTTTCCCCCACATACTAATTAGATTAATGAAATTATGAAACTTGAAAAAAATTCATTACAGAGCAGCAAGAGATACCATTTTCATTCCAGATGCTTCTTCACAGTATCTTATCGGCATTGTCTGTCTCAGCCACAATAATCTGAGGCTGAAACAGCTTCCAAGAATCCCCCTCACCAATGTTCCTCATTTAGACTAAATACACAACAGACCCAGAAAACTTCAGCCTAAGAAAATAGCAACAGAAGCCACAACATAGCATGAGGATTTGACATGCTTTGGAAAAAAGCTTTGCTGTGCAGCATTTCATAAAATAAAGCTAATTTAAAAC
This sequence comes from Geospiza fortis, assembly GCF_000277835.1. Lineage (NCBI taxonomy): Eukaryota > Metazoa > Chordata > Aves > Passeriformes > Thraupidae > Geospiza > Geospiza fortis. The sequence continues at coordinate 7,299,922 of NW_005054319.1, forward strand.
ACGTCTTTAAGCTTAAACTTTCCAGTAGTGAGGCCTATCAAAATAAAATAACACCTAAAATACTTAAGCTTTTTCTTTTGTTTTTCACAGTAGGAAAAGGGCTAAGGGAAATTAAAAGCTTGACTTAGCTTTTACAGCTGCAGATTTTAAACTGCCATCTGTGCTGTTTTCCATTTATTTTTCAACAACTATTGGACTGTTTTAAAAAGAACCAAACAGTTTTCACAGTAAAGGCTATATGGCAAGTATTTTCAAATGTATTTCTTAACTCGGTAAGCCTTTGCTTCCTTTACTCGTCTTTTACTAAGGGCTTGATAGAAGCAGCAGATCAAATGCCATACAAGTGTTCCTCAAATTATTTATTCTTGTGGAGAATGTCCACAACTGAAAACTGCAACCCACTAGGAACCACTGTCATCCCAAGCATTAATGACTATTGCAGGTGTGGAAGCTTCAGTTCCAGTACGGCACAGAGGTCCCTGCATTTTCCACTCCCACGTGGTGCCTTATCCACAAAGATCAATGATTCCAACCAGTGTAGGACAGAAACTACACATACTGAAGCAAGTCTCTTGAGAAATTTAGCTGCTGCTTCAAATACCATACTTGGCATAATAATACAACATCTTAAGCTGTAGCAGCTAATCTTCACCGACATTTCAAAAAAAAAAAAAAATCACATATAAAACAAAGGCCAGAATTGCCCTATACAAGATATATCCTTATTTTAAAACTATTTTTAGTTCTGCACATTCTTTGATGTTGTTTATTTTTAGAAAAGATGCAGAATTCTGTGAGACCACATCTGCAGATCAAGAGAGGCCTGAACTGCAGACATTTGCCAAATGCACTGGCAACTCACTTCTAAGCATTCTGCACTTTTCAAGACCCAAGCATCCCAGTCACTTTAGTATTCCATGCACTCACTGCCAATTTCTTTCTAAAAGCCATTTGGCATGTATTTTAGTCAAATTATCAATAATCTAGAACAGTGTGTTTTAAAGCCAGTTCAAGTCAAGGTTCAATTTCACTTTTACAATGAAATTAAATGTTATCTTTATTAATGAATGTAATCTAAACTACAAAGCTATAATGGAGACAGAATGAAATTCTGGGAATACCAGGCAGCATTTCCCAAGTTTAAAAATAAATTTTAAATCCTATCAAACATGTGCGTTTCCCCAGTGGACACATTTGCAATTACTTTTGTGTTAGGCACATTTGGTTTCTTAACATTCTATTAAAAGGAATGCAAAATCTCTAGTGAGAAGGTGTCTTAGGGATATTCATTACACCCAAGCTTAAATTTTGAAGTCAGGGCAATTTCTGCTCCCAGAAACACTTATGAACTGTATTTCCAGTAGAAGTTTCCAATAACCCTAAAACATAATAATGGACCCTGAAGACAATAAAAGGTTACAAGGGTTTGCCTGTAACTACTGTTACTAATATTCCGCCAAACTCATCCCTGAACTGAAGAATTTTCCTTGTTTTTCCCTTATAAGTTCATACAAAAATGGACAAATGCAACTATAAATATAATTAATAAAACTTCCACCTTAATTTAGAGGTTTAGAAAATTACAGAATGGAAAGATTTATATTCTATTTATGTCATGTTAACATTCTGTAATTTAACTTTACCAACTTAATGCATCACAACTGCCTAAAGGAAAGCACAAACTAAAAATGAACAGGATCATTTCCAAAACTGAGCAATAGAGAGACTACACCTCACTTTTGTATTGATTCACTCACTTGTGATCCAGAAAAAAACTCTGTAATTTTAACTTGAAGCAGATTTGAAACATCTCTTTAGGAAAAGCAAAAGATTTAAGGGGAGGATAGGTAAGGAAACAATTCAGCAACATCTTTTCCTTTATACCTGTTCCAGTTTGTCATGTCACTCCCAGAAGCAGCTGCACTCTTTTCTTCATCTGTTGTATTCTGTTCTGTCACAGCAGAGATAGACAGCTCTGACAGCTTACACCTCTCCATGATTACCATCTCTATTTCTAAAAAAACAAAACATACCACCAAAATTTGGTATTTGCAACAAGATTATCACAAGTTCGTCTGTATTTTCTGTTTGGTATTAAAAGCATCTCACACATCTATATGTAAGAGGTATAACTATTACTTCAGAAAGGTTAATGAGCAGATGTGGGCAAATTTTCTCCCCAGTAAAGCCAAGAACCTGGCTTACATTTCTTTTAGGAATGTAACACTACAAAAAATGTATACATATACATAAAATATGTAAAGAAAATATACATATCATTTTGGCAAATAAGCCACAGTCAGCTCCCTTCCCACACAAACCACAGGAAGAAAAGCCACAGAACATCTTTCTGAAAAAAAGATTTGTGAAAAAGCTGGTGAGACTGGGGCATGGTGGACATCAAGTTTCACTGAGGGTGTAAACAGCCTCCACAACTGCAGCAAACAGGACACCTGGTCCCCAGTGCATCTCACCCACTGAGTTTCAGCAGAACAAACAAATCTTGCGTTCCCTTGGGAATTTGGACAAAGATTATAACTAAATGCACCAGTTTAAACAGTAGATTATTTCAGATTTTCTTCAAATCATGGAGGAAAATACACCATCAGTTATTTGACACCATTTAAGGAAAGCTTTCTCAAAAAGACTGTTTACCTAAATCTAAACTCAGTCATGTTTGGACAGGACTGTCAAAGCATAACACCCCTTCTTTCAATTGCTTGCAGGCAATCCTGCCACATTTTTCTCAATTTATGTTTAATATAAGTACTAGGACTTATTATCCTTCTAAAAGTTAGTAACCATAAAATAAACAGTTATAATATGCTAGAAGACCACTCATCCTATAAAAGCAGTTCTTAGGTTTGTGCTACAACAAAAATGCAGAAAAAGTCCAAGTAAAAAAAATCTAAGAGTCAAAGATCTTTTCAATTTTGAACTATTTAATATCATCTTCCATCATGTACTGTCACTTCTAGCACACTAGTTAAATTTTATCATTGAAACATACATAAAATACTGCTGATTATCTTGCAAAGGTGAAGTGGCTACAGCTCTCCCTTACCACAAAAGGACAAGTTACAAAGCTGTCAAGCTTGCTTATCAAGCCATGAACACTGAGGTGCAAGGTATGCATTGTGATAAGGGCCAAGGCCTACAGGCAGATATGAACACACTTCCATAGCTTTAATGAGATTAGAAGTACATTCTCACAGCTTGACTTAACATGAGAAAAAAATCCAGCCAAAGCCTTAAACAAATATCATAGTCCCATGCTCACCTAGTGCAGCAAGAGAACAAATCATGGAACTAATCACAGCCAGCTCCATCAGTAAACAAAAGTACTAAATTGTAAGCACCCTTTTCTTGCTGGAATACTCACCTTCATTTTCAGTGCTTGTTCTTACACCCTTTGAACTTGTTTCTGTACCTCTACTTTTATCAAGGTCATCTTGGTTATCTTCAGATCCTCTCTCCTCTTCATCTTCTTCACCAACATTTTTATAGTTGGGTCTTTTCTGCATCCTCTTCTTCCCTTTCTGTTTGTTAATTTCCAGAGACCTCTCAAGTGTTTCTGTGGGTTTTATGAAACATCTGATACTTGACTTTGCCTGTAAATTTGAAGAGTGTATACTGAGTTACAGCACAGCATTTTTAACTGTAATTGATAAAGAAACTTCAGTTTATATAAAATGTAAATCAGCACACTACCCACAAATATAAAATCCATTTTAAAATACAAAAAATTAATACCAAATCATCAGTAGCACAGCTATCCCCAAAGTAACATACCTCAAAGATCTATCATTAAAAAGTAGGCCTTCTTGAGACAAGACAATGCAAGAACTACCTAATTCATCACCAGAAATTTTAAATGGAAGGCGTGAGACATATTACACATAAAATTCAGACACCTTTTGTAAAAAGGATAAAGGCAGCAAAATCCTACATGTGTGTTGAGAGCAGCTATTAATAGGAAATACACCCCTTTTAAAGGTGCAAGGACTTTTTTAAAGCAGCAAGGACAAAATCGAATGCTCTGTGCTGTGAGATTTTGGGTTGGTTGCTTTTTTTGAAGTCTTATGCTTCCCTCAATATCAAACTAATTCCTGTATCAACCAGGATCAAATAACAGTCATTAACCTTTTTTGGGCCTCCAGACATTGACTTATCAAGTCTGGAAAACTCAACTTCATTTATTAGACTTAATTTACTTGTGTTCTACACAAAGTTATCACAGGATAGGATAGCAAGCCAACACCTCATTTTCCTAAGTATAAATTTATAGAACAAGAAAATAAATTTAGATAACAAATTTCTCCCAGAAGAAATGAAGTATTTCCAATAATGTGTTATCCTAACAACACAGAACAATGGATTCTTATAGAAAGTGACCAAGATGCTACAAGAAGCTCTGCAAATAGAAGGAGTAACAAATTTGGTTTTTAACAATTCAGTTAAAATTGCAGCTTGTTCCTAAGCTGTGCTGTTTGAGCTCCCCTCTGCCTGCCAACTGATCACCAGAGTACAAAATAAGCACTAATCAGCCAAACCTCTCTGTTACTGAGAAGTGAAACACATGGTTTGGAGCTTTCTGCCAGGTTTGCACTAAACAGGACAGTTACAGAAACCCCATTACCTTCCAGAGCTCAAAACCTCAAAAAGATTCAGCTCTCACTGCCTAAAGGGTTAAAAACTTAAGTGCAAGCAAGAGAAAGAAGTAAGACTAGAGTAAATACCAAACAGATTACAGTCTTTGCCTTAGGTGACTCAGTACAACAAGCACTCAAGATGACTGCATCAAAGAAACTCTGGGGAAAAGTCTGAAAAAATCCTTCCCTTCGCCTAGTTAGGAACATCTATACATAAGAGATTAGGAAAATATCAGAGAAGAAGCTGTCTCCAAGTTAAAAGGCCAAAATGATTCTCTGAATCTTCTGATATTTTGCAAATGCTTTATAGAAATATTGCATAAGTGAATTTACACTTGGCACTGAAACAAACCACATAGTGGGAAGACTATTTTACAATACCAAAAAATCCCCATAATACAAAATTTACTACACTTATATCCCTCTATAACCTCTTGGATGCATTTTTTGTGTGATCCAACTGCAACACAGAAAGGTTATAAAATGACCAGGTTACCTTTATTGATGGCTTCTGGCCAGAAAAGTCATAAGAAAAGGGAAGAGCACCTTAAGTCCTGTTATTTAGGGGAAAACCAGAAAAGTAGCACGCAACTTGCATAACACATTTTCCCCTTTCTGCATTCACTTCTTACTTCTGCATTGCTTCCTAGAATCTTGTAGCTACTTCTTTATGAAGCATGTACTTAACAACCTTGCATTTCTCATGTGCTGTCAGTCACAAGAGCAAAATACCACAAGACACCAGCAGACAGTGATGTGTTTGTACACACTGAGCTATAGTTTGCTCCAAGAAGGAATGCTGTAGAAAAAACCCTACAGAAATATTCTGTTCTGCTAAAGGCAACAAGGCTGTATCATTAAAACATTCTAAAATCAGACTTAAAATTATTTTAGATAGCATTTGGTTTATAAGTTGATTATACAGGTTGAGGTACTGTTAGTTTATCTTTAAAATGTCTTTTAACCACATTTTCAATAATGGTTTATCTTGTGCAATGTGTGATGGTAAAATAAGGCAATACCAGTAACACCTTTTACGGGAAGGAGAAAGTAGGTTAAAGAAGAAACATGCACTAGGTAGAAGTGGCCCACATGTGAGTGATGCAGGAAAACAGATCTCACAGGAAGTAAGGTAAACCTTAGTGTGATATCTGACAACTTTAAATACATTCTGCTGTCTATACATATTCAGCTCTCATTGTGACATAAGGGTTTGTATTTTTTCTGATGATGCCCAAAACCAGAAATACAGTGAAAAAATATGGAATGATGCGGAGAACTTGTTCAATGGAGCCTGGGCAATCACTACTGCCAGTGACGTTCAGCAGATCTCCGTGGGTAGGTTATTGCCAATTCTTAAGATATCACCAGTTACAACTGCTGGTCATTTTTTCCATAAATTGATTTACAGTAAACAGTATCACTTGTTCCTCTCGTGAGAACTACCACTGCTCTCTGCCCTAAATAACTCAGGGTATTTTGCATTTATACACAGCAACTGTGATGCTTCTCAGCTTTTATTTTTGTGAAGTTTTCTTTACTCAGTGTCCCAGCAAGAGGACTCTGTGTGTAATGAACTCAGTCCTTACTCCATATCTCATTCCACTTTAATTTATCTTATTAGAAAGATGACTATAGATATGAGGTTCTACTCACTTCTGGGTTTAGAAACTATGTGCTAGTTAGAAACTGACAGTTACATTTCAACTTAAGCATATCAAGACATGTCAGTTACAACAGATGAGCAGTGATAGGTACAGAGCGAGGGTTTAGAAATAGCTGCAGTTCACCACAATACACAGACATCCCCACAACAACAAGCTTAGGACAGTATCAGAACAGTTATCAAGATAAATTAGAACACAAAGGAAGCAGTAAATGATAAATGTGGATCCGATTTAATAAAAAAAAATTCTACATTCAGACTTAAAATAAATTTTAAAAATTGCTCATCACTTCTATTTAACAATTCTAAATTAACTTCTGAAGTAGCTTTCAGTATTCAACAGAAGTTTGCAATTTCTTTGCAACAGAAGATACCACAGCAATAACCCTGCAAGGATCCCTGATGTGCCTTCATGTACAGCTGACCTGAGCCCCCCTGCACTGAGCTGTATCAGCAGGGAAGCCCAAGCAGCAGTTCCCACACAGCCCTGCAGAGCAGCTCCCTCTGTGGCTCCCCTCCCTGGAAGCCATGGAGCTCTTCTGCTGGACATTGCACCCCACTCCTGCACACAAACCAACCTCCACCAGTGGGCTTCTGGGCTTTCCCCTCCATGGTTTCACTGAACAATATGGTTGAGTTACTACAAATTAAGGCTTCTCCCATGGAAGTTTCTCCCTTTACCCACTGCTCTGCACTCCCTGGAACACAGCTCCACCTCTGGCAGCTTCTCCAAGGGTCTACTGCAGGAGGACAACACCTCTCCTGTTTAGTACCTGTTCAGGTACAACAGAACCCCCAGTTTACACGTTAAGAGGACACATCTTAAAGGCCAGTAAGAAGCAGCAACCTAAATAGTATTACAAAATTAAGAGATGAACAGCAGACTATAGGAAACCCCTAATATTCCTAACATAAGTGCAAGCACACAAACACATGCTATAGGTATTTTGTAACTCTGTACAGTAACCATGACAGGAAAAAAAATCTCACTTCTGTAACAACTGGTACTCCACCCTCTTGCCACAAATTTCCGAGGAACAAAGCTTTTTCTGCACAAGTGACACACAACATTCAGTATGCACTTAGGAAATGTCTGACATTCTGCTAACATAACTAAGAGATTGCTTTATCTTAAAGCAATCAGCCAATTCTATGATTCTACCATAGTTTTTTCTAAAAAAGGTTAGATTCTAAACACCAAGGTCAACAGAACAAAACACCAGAGCCCAAAAGCTACCAGCTAAGATCAGTCCACACAGTTTCCAACGCCCAGTGGGAAGAAATCTGGAAAAGCTGATGTACCTTGGAGGAGTTGAAACATATCTCCCTCCTTGAAACTCCCAGAGATACAGCTACTGCTAGGAAGGAGGTGAGTAAGAACCAATCTATTGCTTGTTATAAATTAAACATTCAGTCAGCAACTGCTGGCCAGTCAGCCAGTAGGGGACACATTCAATTTTTGGACAGAACTACAGTCAGAGGTCTGTTACAGTAAGGTCATGCCCCCCTACTCGTTACCATGCCCAAAATAGGCCTCTAAAAGGTAACAAGCATTACACAAACTGTGAAAGCCACAACAAAAGGGAAAATATTAAAAACATGACACCTAGAAAACCAGTAACAATAGCATTAGCAACATCTCCCCATGGTTAAATGTGAAGGTAGAAGGACAATGACAGAGTAACACTCTCCCTTCTCTCTGTGGCTAGTCTCTCTTCTCACATGCTCACGGACACACAGCTTCCAGAGATGATCAGTTTTACTGCTAAAACACTGGGAATATTCAGATGAAAATCCTAAGCCTGGTATTTTTTTTAAGTCTCCCATTTCTACTATAAGTTGCACGAGGAAATTTCACAGGAAAGGTGTGCTGAATAATTTTTATTTCACTACCAAAGGGCAGATAAAAACTGAACACAGAAGACTGGATTACAGAAGTCTCCCATCAAAATGATGGTCCAACAACAAAAAGTCTGCTGCTGCTCTCATCTCCTAAGCACAAACACCTTGGCTTACCAATTTCCAGATACCTGCTTTTATTTTTCAAAAATCTTCCTTGCCTTAAAAAAAAAAAATTCAAACAGTTGGCCACTTACTGAGTTTTTCTGTATATCTTGCTCAACCTTAGAAGAAAACACTGAGAGGTCCCCATTGAGTATAACCTCAGCCAAGGAGTTCACCAAAGGAGCATAATGTATAATCAGAAAAACCTATTGAAAGAAGAGCAGAAAAAACATCAGACATATTTATAGAATACAGTTTCACAATTTCACTAGCTGAACATACTTTAGACCTTGTTAAGTGCTATATTTAGTTTACATATAAGTACAACTGATAACAGAGAGCTCAATAAATTGACTTTAAAACAAAGGAGACAAGGGTATCTGATCTTTCTCTACCTTTGAAGCTACCTAGTTTTACTAATGCTTTATATTCTTTCCTCCTGAGAAGTGTAAATTCTTTCTCTTCAACACCTTTGAAAGGAAAGTTGTGTGATACTCTAGCAAGAAACTCATCAAAATCATTCCAGAAATTTAATTTTTTTTTTAGAAACAACAAACTGATTATGGTGCACAGCATCCCCAGACCTTCCTGTGTGCCAACAACTGGCCAGACTCCAGAAACTTCTGTGCACACAATCACTGCGCAGTGATTCATGACTAAAGGCCATGCACCAGGCTGAGCTGGATCAGAAGCAGCTTTTCTGGCTCTGAAATTGCAGCAAATCAGTGTCAGCTACACAATGGCTGCAGAACACAGGAGTAAGGCCCATAATGCCTGGAGCATTGACGCATTTGACCACAAGTGCTTTGGTGCTTTACCAGAGTTCTGTGTTTACACTGACTCCTCCATTTTGAGCCAAGGCTTACAAGTCTGGGCCAGCAAACAACTGGCTCCTGGACAGACCAGCTCAGGTCCAACTGCAATAGCTTTCTGTCAGCTTATATCCATTCCCTTCACAGGAATATCAAGGCTGGATCCCTTATCAGTGGTTCTAGCTGTAAAATTCCCAAATCATTCCTAAGTCATTAAACCTAATCACTGCTTTGAAAATATTTAGCTAAATGTTCTCCACAGGTTTTCTGATTAAAGTCAGAAGAATTCCAGACCTCCAAAAGGGAAGTGATTATTAGCATGTAGTGGAGATCTACATACAACTTTAAAGTCACAACACACTTCAAAAGTGCTTTGAACAACCTCCAAATCACTCGAGCTTCCGCCAATTCAGCAAGTGTTGCTTGACTGTGCACAGGCCTGTTCTGGTTCAAGAACAGCACATGCTCCTTTTGTCACAGTGGCTGAGAAATCCCAGCAGTGCATTTCCAGGTGCTGGCATCAGTCTCTCAAGCACTTGTGTCTAATATAAGAGCAGTGCCTAGAGCACATGCCTGGTGTCAGAAACAGAAACAGTCAGCAGGTCTGGCAGATCCCACCCCACCACAGACGAACTCCTGGTTAAAAGAAGTGGGAGAAGATGTTTTTCTGCCAGTCACAGAAACAGTCGCTTCATTTTCTCTATCACATCCCATTCTGATACACAAAATTTGTTCTCAGTTCTTTATGACTACTTCCATTTTCTTCTTTAAAGAGAATGAAGAACATAGATACAAATCCTGAAGTGATACCTTGTTGATACTTCCACGGAAAGCAAAGACTTTAAAAGAGGTCACAACTGTATAATGCAGATCCCTTTGGTTACAAGAAGCTGCTGCTCCCACAGTTTTATCTGTGGTAAATAACCCTCACACCACCACAATATTTTAGGTTTAAATTAAGGAGCATCAAAGTATATTTTCCTAGGAAAAAATCTCCAACCCCATGCTTCTAACAAAAAGATGAAATTATGGGCCAGATCACAATAAAATGAGTACTAAAAAAATTCTAAGATAAAGAAAAAGAAGTACAAATTCTATGAACATAAGTCAAAACTATTTTCAGACAATGTAATTTAAGAAAATCAATCTCATAGTAATGCACTGAAGAATACAGGGACAACAGATGAATTTTCCCTACAAACAAAAAAATCTACTGTAGAATTCTTAATCTGAAAATGAATTCCAGAAGGAAAAGGAGGTGGAACTGATATGAGTAAGAAGTAAGTACTTAATTACAGATTTAAGCTATAGGCATAATGAAATTCATATTGTGAATTGTGAGAAAGTGAGATTTTGGTAGTGGTGGTTTTTGGGGTTTGGGTTTTCAAAGAGGAAAATTCAAACCCGAGATTTTCCATAGCTTAAGCAGATTCAAAATGCAATACAGCATCTAGGTAAATTTCCTCTGCCATTGTACCAAGTTCTGACCCAGCATGTTGCATGTCTATTATACTTTATTTGTCAGGGCATGTACGCAATTTGAAATGCTCTAAAGGTTACCCTGGGCGATGGGATCCACAGAAAAATGACATTAACTCAAATTGTCTGCCAAAAATGTTTTACTTTCTTTTTCTTAATGAAAACTGAAAGGTTAGAAATTTGTTTTGATGAATTTTCTTTTATGGTTTTGCCAAAATGATGAAAACACACTGTTTTATAACCACAAGAGTACTGCAAAGTTTGTTCTGAAACAGGACAAATATTAAAATACTTACTTGAGAAAGAAGATAGAGAGAAACCTGGAGACTTATTTTTGGACGCTCTCCACCCTACAGAAAAAGTGATGAAAAATGCTTATTTTACAAAGAATTTATATGGTTTAATGTTTTATTTTAAATGAAACGTGCGTTGTTCCATATTCTGCTGAAAAATATTCAGAAAGCATCAAGCTCTTTAACATTCACTACTTGTAAACTATTTGAAATGGAGACTCTGAATAAGCATAGCCCTCAGTCTTCCGTGATTAAAAAACTGCAATTAGTTACTGTCTCTCATGGTCACTTCAGTAACTTAAACAGGTGAGCATTTGAGAAGGACTTTGGTTTTCACTATGCTAATATTAGTTCAAAAATTCTTCTCAGTTAACATTCATTAAAGACTGCTAATTAGCTATTCAGATTGCATGAAATATTACCCACAACAGACAAATGAATGCAGGAACCTGTGCAGGTTTAAAAAAATACTTTCTATTTCACTAAAAACCAGTTTTAGTGAAACCACCACTTAATATAAAGGCTATACTTTAAATGTAAATTCAGCTACATCACATTAAAACACAGCTTCTCTACAAATAGAAGAAATTAGTATCAAACCCTGAAGCCTGTATTTTCTACATGGATAGATTTTTAGATCATGGCAAATTTGCTTTTTCTGCTTTTGCCAGAAGACAAGTTCGCTTATCAGAAAAGGAAATCACACATCTCCCAGTGTCACAGAAATTTAAACCGTGTTCCAAATTTGCAGTTCTTCTTGGTCTCCACTACTGTGAGCTTTTAACCACCATGTCACCCAAAGCAGCATTTCTTTGGTGTGCTCTTGAATGCTGTGCTATGCTCTTGAATTGCATTTCAGGCTATTTCCTCTACAGCCACCTTATTTAAGCTGTTTCATGTAAACCACACATCATATACCTACTGCCCAAATCACACTGCACACTGAAAGCAAGCAGCACCTTTGAGAATGAACTGTTTGCAGGTATTAGCTTACCTTGTCTTGATTTACTAATGAATACACGTAGAGGGGAAGAAAGAGCCTATTAAGTAGGTGGTCTGTCAGCACATCATTTAAAAATTCACAGTTAATGATAAGGATATCATTAAGGTAATGCAAATGATCAAGATGTTCTGCTACCAGGTCGCTCAGTTTGCCCCTATTTCTGTGCCTGAAAAGAGAGCAGAAATAAAAAATTATATGTGATCAATTGTGATAGGGAAAAAATTAATGTACATCCCTGCCACGGATCAGCTGGCTCAGGCAGACTGCCCAAAGCAGATGTTTCAGTGAAGTCAACTAATGCAACTGTTAAACAGTTGCCTGTATTTTCTTTAGGATGCACACATCAAGTTTTTGCCCCAACTTTTCACAAGACCTGTTTCTACAAAGCTTTGCTTCCATTGCCAGTCTTTTCACAAGCCAACTACAAAAATGAGAAGGTTTTTTTTCCAAAAATGACAGAAGAATTAGGTGCTGTATTTAACACCTACCTCTTCACTTTAGGAAAGCAAGAAACACACGGCCACTCTACGGTGGGGTGGCAAGACAAATCAAGAACAACCTGAATCAACAAAGTATTTCTGTAGTTGATAGTGGAATATTACACTGTCATGTCAGGTCTGACAGCTCATAATCTTTCTAGTTTAAATCTATCTTTTTCCTAGAACCTTTTCAGAAAGCTCTTCTAATGACATGACACAAAGAAAAGAGGATGTTAGAAAGACAAAGTTTATAAGATTGAGAAGCACAAATGCCTGTTGTGTCTTGTGGTTATCTGCTGTTTTTAGCAGAACAAAACAAAGACAAGAAAAGGCTTGTCGCAAACACTAATTTACTTGTAGGGATTGCAGCACAGATCAGGCACACAGCACTGTTTCCTTGAAGAATCACTAAAAAACTTTGAAGAATGAAAAGTCTGAACTGTCTACATGGGAACACATCTAGAAACTACCTTAACTGGACTACTACAGACAAAATAAGGACACCACTGACATCTGAGAAAAGCATTTGCATTCAACAGGCAGCATTGTAAAAACTTACTCTTCATCAGTCTGCACACAGTTATCCAGCTCTATCACGTGGCTGCCAATAAACCAGACGAGGTTGGAGAAATAAGGAACTGCAGTTTTATCTCGAATGTAATGCAGCATAGGCTGGTTGTCCACTGAAGAGAAATCATTAAAAAGAAAAAATCAGATGCCAATATTTTGTATTGCTTTTTAAGAAATACAATAAAATATCTTTTGAATTTGATTACATGCTAGTTTTCCATATGAGTATACACCTGACACATTCTTAGGCATGAAATGGAAATCTACAAAAATATCACATCAATTCTTATCTAGCTTGAATGAGCCTAATGTTGATATATTTACAGATGTCTGAAAATAAATCTAGTGGAATTCAGAAAGGTTCTTTTAGCACATTATTTATTGAAAAGAAGAGAGAAGCGCAAGAATAAAGCAGTAATGCTGAGAGTCAAGCTAGTTAGACTTACATGACACTGCATTAAGGAACACAGGAATCATCAGTGAAGGGAGGGCAAAAGAAACAGACAACAGTTAACAGGATTAGGAACTGGGATAGTGACATCCTCTAAAAGGGTTTAAAATGCTAAAGCACAAAGCATCTAAACTAAAACATATGGGGTAGCAGTTAGAGCAGAATATATGCAAACAGGTAGTCAGAAAATTATCAAACCTGAACATCTGAGCTCTGCCTTTTCAACTCTAACCATTATATCACTACAACATTCAATGAAAATTCTAGAAACGTAATTAAAAAAAAATACTTAGTTGCATAAATATACCACAAATAGGATATGAAGCCTATAATCTACTCTTTTTTGAGCTCATATTTGCACTTACAGTTCCTTGAAGTAGAAGGCAAGTACCAAGTGCTGATTTCTTATACAAGAAAAAGTGTTGCAGCCAATACTGTAAAGACCCTATTTGTTATGCAGGCTATCCAGTCATTTGCAAAGTAAACAGTTCATTGTTTTAAGAAAGACCTCATGTTTCTATGAAGACTGTCAAACCACTTCTCCTCACTGACAGAAGATTGTGTAAATTCAACATGTAATTTAACTTAAGATGGACTAAAGAACAAGAAATCCTGCATGAACATATTGCATAATACATATTGCCTTATAGCATGCTGATTTCAGAGATAGAAGTTTGAAATAAACGATTTCTTTACAGAGAATACCGTGAACAGTTTATTAAAAATATTAAATATCCCAAGAAAAATTTAGGGGGAAGTGACTTTTGGACATTGGGTTTAGAGCAGACATTCTTAAAGCAGGGCTAACTTCAAAGTTCAGCCACGTTACTGAGGTCCCTGCTGAGTTTTGAGCTCCAACAACAGAGATGCCTCAGTTCCTCTGGAAAACTCGTGGCAGTGCTCAACTACTCTCACAGTGAAGTTTTAGGTTTTTTCTTTATGTCCTACTGGAATGCCCAGCAGAGGAGTTTGAGGCTGCAGCCTCCTGGCCTTCACTGAGCACCTCTGGGAATGGTCCAGCTCCTCTTGAGACTGGAGCGACAGCAGCACCTATCAGTTCTACAGTCATTTTAATGCACTACCAATCCAAAAGGGAGTGATGCTGGTTACTGCTTCATACACCAGAAAGCTCAGTTTCATGAGTAAAAGATAATTTATATTCTTAAAACTCTCTGGTTTTCAGGTTTTTGTTTGTTTACTTGTTAAATACAGTCACATTCTGACCTCTCTTGGAAGGGAAGCTAAAGTTCCTCGTGTATACCTGACACTTGGGGTTTTTTTTTAAAACTACTTTCATTGGTGAGAAAATAATACTATTTACAAGTACATACTGCAGGTTTGGGATAGTTGTCACAAAAGTAAAAAATGTGTATCTGAAACTTGTCAAAATGCTAAGCTTTTCAGTCTCACAAAACAGACAGAAAACCCTCAAAGATAAATAAGTGAAAATTAAACTACAATGAAACAAGATTTGCACACATACCTTTTTTAATATACAAAAAGCATACCTTTGTAGACATTTAAGGTTATAGTCCTAACAGCAATCCTGACCATGCTTTCGGGGTGGTTAAAAAATTTAATGGCTTCAGTGTACAAAGCAAAATCATTAGTGTGCTGCAACAAGAGGAAAGAAAATATATATTCATTAAACATGTACAGAATATGGCTTGGGATTCTGTATAAATTATGTTTTCCCTATATTAACTTTGCATCTTTACCTTCTACTTAAGTAATCAAAATGATTTTAGAACGCACATTCAGCTGCATGTGTAGCTCTGCATTAAAATGAGCTGCTTTAAGCACCAGAGCTTCCCAGGATAGCTGCACACATAGCCAGTGCTTTCATGCCCTCTTCTGGCAGAAAGCAGAGTGTAGAGAGGAAAAACTCAGCTCAACTTTGCCCTTTGACTCAGCTTTTTGGACTTTGACTAAAACCTCTCAGAACCAAGTGATGCAATAAAAAAGATCCTGTTTATGAAAGCACTAGAAAAGAAAGCATAAACAAGCTGAATTCTCAAAGAAGCAGACTTGAAAACTACTGAAATGATCCATTATAACACTAACTTCCAGATTTTTAGTTTATTATAGTTGTAAGAGGACAAAGCCATGCTCGTGCAGAGATCCTCACAAACAAATTCACAACCACTGGTATGGCCATTATAAAAGCAAGACGTTATGAGACAAAAGACTAAGCAGAGTATGTGCCACACTCCTATCAATTTCTAATTCAAGTCCTCTTATCATTATACTGCAACTTTCTTTACTTACCTCATTATAAAAGAAATGTACAGTATGATTAGCCATGATCTCCTCATCAGAAAAGTCAAATTTGTGGACAATAATAGAATTCACATGGTTATTAGAGAGCAGGTAGTCTGAAAAAAAAAAGTATTTACACAGGTTAACAAAAAAGATTGCTGCGGTAACAGGCTGTATATAAAGTGCCAGCTAGAAAGCAACAACCTGATGCTTGAAGATCACAATTTTGAGCCAAACAAGTGGTGCCTTTGAGCCTTAATATAAAGGATCTGCATCCCACAAAGGTCTTTGCTCCCAAGACCAAGACAACTGAGAATATACTTCATCTTCCTCAATCCAGGTAAGCTCTGCAGCTAATAGCACTTAACTCTTTTCCTCCCCAACTCCCAACTCTCCAAGGCTTGATGATGACTTTCATAACAGTTGAGGAATACTTCAAATTATTTATTCTCCATCCTCTATGTATTCTGCCAAAAACCTTGAAGGAACCTCCTGTGGCTGACTGCCAGCACCAATGATGTCAGAACAGTTACAGTACAAATTACACACCAGAGTTTCGCCACATGACCTGTGGCAGCAAGTGAACATTTCAGATCACAACTATTTTGACTTAAGGAATCCCTTGGAATGTGGTAAATGCTTGTTGTACCAAAAAACAGCTTTTGCACCACTGAAAATTTACATTCAAAGATGTTGTGGAATCGGTTTACACCATATTTTTGGTAGTGTTCAATTTAAAAGACTGTTAGCAATTCATAGTTCTGTGCAGGGCTACTAGGACTAAATTTCATTGAATGAAAGGGAATCCAATCAAATCTAGATCACTTCATCCTAAGCAGTTTGGAAGTGTGTCCTTACACAGGGATGTTTCATGGCTGATGTTCTCAAAAAGGATGTTCAGAGTCTGCAGCAGCTGCACACACACATAACGACCTGACTTTTGACGCAAGATGTTCAGGAAGAACTCAAACATATTCTTCTCCAAGAAAAAGCTGAAAGAAAATAAAGGTGCCATTAAGTCACATGCTGTAAGTAACAGGAACATAATTTGGCTAGGAGCACGGATGATTCAAGGCAACTTTGACAAACAGCATGTTTTGCTTTTATGACTAATTACTTTGCAAAGTTGCATCTGTATAACAAAAGAATATCTTTCAAAAACCTTAGAATTTAAACAAGAGGGCTTAAAAATTCAAATTATGCAGGAAAAAAGGTATCAAGTAATCAGGGCCTTTCTTACTGTATTTTTAGTATATTCAATTTATCAGGCAGCTCTTAGTACCACAGTTAGAATTTGTGGCATCTTAGGTAAATTGAAGCAATGTGATATTAATAGATGTACTGAGTAAATCTGGACCCTAAAATAGGTTAGAGTTTGTATTTATATCAAAAGAATGGAGAGTCAAACAAAAGCAGTACTTGAAAGGGGCTCTGGAATCCAAACACTTTTTAGAAGCAGGAAATTCCTGTATGACATGAATATGAACCTGCTGACACATCCACTACAGGACACATCTTTTTACATATAGTCATGAAATACAGTCTTGGAGGAGTTAACAGGAACAGAACTCTGTACAACTCCAAGTGTTCTTCAAGCACGAAAGCAGAGTTTCAGAGAGAACTGGCTCAGGATACTCACTCAAACACTGAGCTGTCATTCTGATCCCCCCAGATCAGGATCTCTGTTATGGAACGAATGGTCTCCACCAGCAGGTTGCGGTTGTGATCCGTTACAATCGTGTTTTTACTCAAAATATGATACATGTACCTAGAAGAGAAAAGAAGCACAAGTAATCAGCTATCCTGCCACTTCCACATGCACCATGTTTGTCTTTCACCACTGTACCAATGCAGACACACATATAGGCACACACCAAGAGTTGTACAACTTTAAAAACCTAAAATTTCCTTCTAATACTGATGCAGAGAGAAACGTAATTGTTAAACAGAGTGACAAAGGGAACAAATATCCCCCAGCCAGGTGAGTTCTGAGTGCTTATGCAGATGTTAACATAGAACTAGAAAGTGTGCAACTGGTCCCAAGGTGCTTCTTCTGTGAATTTCTTTGGAATATGTTGAAGTCAAAGGAATGATGAGCAAGAGAAATAGGAACAGAAGAAGCAGGTAAGCATGCAGTAGCTGATATGGAAAAGTGACAATGAGGTCTAACCCTTCTCTTGAGTGGCTCATGAGTTCAATCCCTTCTCTTGCCTGCAGAGCCCCCTCACAGACTCACATCAATTTTGATGTTTAGTATCAGGACCCTCAAAGACTAATCATTCACCTTGGCAAAGCTTCACCAGGTGTCTGGTCCTTTGAGCACTCCCAGAAATCAGTATTTCCCAGAAACACTGAATGGAAAGGGGGTAAAGTCCAGCTTTATCCTTTCAAAAGGCAAGAGTTTAAGACTGTCTAGTAAAGCTTAAAATCTTCAAGGAAGCACTTCTTTTTCCCCCAAGTAAGTTGTTACATCAAAGTACCAACTTACTTTTGTCTTGTTATTTTCTTATGTCCCACAAAAAAAAAAAGATGGGGTGGGACCAAATTCTAATAAAAGCACAAAAATCACCACTGCTTTTCTGCCTCTTTTTTTTTCTTTTATATACTGATTTAAAAAAAGGTAAATATAAGAAAGGTGTGCAATTTTGAAAATAAATTAAAAAACATGAGGGAAATTTCATGTCATTTTCAAACTGCACAAGTTTGGATTCCTAAACACAGCTCCTATATTATTTTGCTGTGATTGTACTGAAAACCAGAAGTAACACCTCAGCATTTCTGTGCAAATACTCATAAGTGTTTGGAAAGGACGACAGATTTCCCATATCATTAATCTTGTCATGAATAGTGGAGTTAATCAAACTTCCAGGATCTAATTCTGTGAAAATAGCCTCTGTCCTGACTCTGGGGCAGCCTTCCTTATTGTTTTGGATTCCATGAGAGTTTGTTCAGTGATTCAGACTAAAATTTTAGGAATCTCATTAGTAGAATTTTGCCAAGCTTCTGTAAGGTTCCAAAAAACACAGCGTGTTTCTAAAAATAAATCTTGGGGTGTCTGGTTTATGGCTTAAAGTAAGATGTTTAGGTCAAAAAACAGACTTGAAATTGTATTTCAAAAAACAGGATCCCCATCAATTTTATCAACACTAAAAAACTGAATCATTGCACTGGGCAAGCATGCAGCCAGAGACTAAAATGCCATTTACCTGAATACTCATGTGAGGCTGCTCCAAATATTTATCAGACTTACAAAGACAAGACAAAATATTACCCAGTTTCAGAACCTTTTGCTTGAACTCAAAAAATCTCTCACAAGCACAGAAGAACTTTGATCATATTTACAATTAATTAAAAATCTGTCAAATTTGGTTTTGGGAGCCTTCAACCAGTGAGCTGCCAGAGTTGGGCAGAGTTTCACAGGACTTGCAGCAAGAAAGTCTGTCCTCACAAGCCATGCAGGGAACAGGTGCTATTTCAGAGAAGCTCAGGGTAAAACACTGTGTGCTCACTGTTCTTGATATTACTTCACCCTCAAACAACAATTCTGCTGTGTTGAGTACTGCACAAGGACCCAAGAGGTAAACAGCCTCAGGAGCTCACAGCTTTCACAAACTTGAAACCACATGCTCCCTTCCCTCACTCCCCTAATCAGCAAAGTGACAAAGCCTGCACTACATTCCCAAAGCCATTACCATATTATATATATCACCAGCCAGCCAAGAGGAGGAAAAAGGGAATAGGTGGTGGGGGAGGAGAGGTAGAGGGGGAATTGTCTCTTCTTAATCCTTCTCTTCAGTAAAAAAAATTCTCTCCCTCTTCATGGTGTTTTCTTTCCCCCCTCCTAAATCAACACTCATTTTCAAATCCAAACCAGTCACTGATCACACTGAAACCACTCTAGGAAAAGTTGATTCTCAGCTGTGTCCTACAGTCACAACTGCCTGGTCATGTGCTGTACCATAATAGTCATTAAACAGCAAGGAGAGAGCACCTGGAAATCCTCTTCCACTAATCTGAGGATCACAGTTCAAGATTCCGTCTGTGCAGACTGACAGTGGGATGGCTCACAGTGAAGAGGTGAGAGTTTAAGGCTGATCACCTGTGAGAATTCCTGGGGTTTCTAAAACAGCACATTGCACACAAACCCTGGAAAAACTTCCCATTAGGGCACCTGGTGCATCATCAGGACAGTGAATCAAAATACAGAGCACAAACTCAGTCCCTGCTCTGAGGATGCAGCAGTTAATGGAGCAGAGAACAGAGAAGAGATGGCAATTAGATCACTTCATTCCACAATAATTTCAACAACTTCCTGAAACAGTTAGTAATTAATACTATATTACTTTACATATTTCAGACTATTAATTTGAAGTCACATAGAAATTATTGCATCTGTGAACACGTATTTTTCATTAATAAGTTACATTATACAAACTTGGGATTAAAGTTTGCTCCAGCAGTAGAATTTTGGGTATGGGATGCAGTGGGAAGAATAACAAGATATTATTTCATTTTGGGAGCCTATGGAATATAAAGCATTACAAACACAAAAAGCAAGAAGCATTTAATAATCAGGAATACATTATCTCCAAATGTATTTACTTAGCAGCAGCATTACTGCAAATTTCTTATTCTGGTAAGGCACTGATGCACTTAAAGGAAACTTGGGTTTCACAAGCTATTCCTTTTTATTTCATTTTTTATTTATCCTATTTGCTTGAAAATGCACAAGGAAGCATGCACATACTTGCTTCTCTTTACAGACACGTGAAATACCGTATTATGAGAACATGAAGTATCACACAAACCCAATATTTTTGTATTTAGATAAGTCCTTAAAGGCTGTCTCTAAATGTTGATTACAGAGGGATCAAGTTTGTGCTTCAAAACACAAAACTAGCAAAGAGGAGACTTTTGTCTTCTCTATATCTGAAGACTGGGTTTAAACAAAACCACACCATGCAGGAAGTGCCAAAGCACTCAATACCACCAGAATCAGTGGGAGATGTTGCTTAAACCAAACAAAATTCTGAACATTTTCTGGTTAGAACCTATGCCCAAAGGGGTAACATAGTAACTCATTAATATTGTAAGTGCGTATTAATGACTTTTCTACTTATTACTTACAAAAATACACTAAAACAGGTAAGAGTTTAAGAAGTCAAACGCTCAAATTTTAAAAGCCCAGACCTGACCATGACAAGCTTGCTCCTTCCCATTGCCTGTAATCAGGTAATTGCATATGGTTCTCACAAAGGACACCTGATGCATAGCACAGACAGTGCCTCAGGAAATGAATCACCCATGAAAAAGGACTTCAAGCACACCTTTACGGACACTGCATCTGACCAAGGCATGGGAAATGCTCAGCACCCAATTTTAATGGCATGGAACCTTTGTGCAATCACAATGCAATTAAAATACCAAGTGCAGAAGCAGCCATGGGAAATGTGCTTGACAGTAACAACGGGGCTGTGTAAAATACCATAGAAAAATAGGGGGGAAAGTCTGACTTAGAAACAAAGACACACAAAAAGATCAAGTTCTCTGAGAAGTACCCAGGCAGTGAGTAGCACTGTGTCATCCTTCTCTAGATCGCATTTCAGAAGTTGGATTAAATTTTAACTGTTTTCCCTAGATCAAGAGACTATAAAAACACCCAATGCAAACAGTCTCACGATTTTCCTTCAGCTAATCCATTCTCTGGCATGTTTGCAGGAAGACTGAATAGCAAAATTTCAAAAGCAAACCTCAAACGAACTACATTAAAGCTGATGGAAAGATCCAGCACTAACTGACAAAAAGCAGTAATGCTGCTGGTATCACTAAGCACGTGGATGGTTTACAATTTAGACTAAACTCTCCCTTATGCAAGTTTAAAAATAAAAACGTTCCCACACGGCTAGTCCAGACTGATTTCACCCCTGTAACACAGCATAATGTACCTTTTACAGGCTGAGCTAACCTGTAATGGCAAGGCAGGTGTGTTGTACTCAGCTCCTTCATATGGAACACAAAATGAGGCTTTGATGAGTTGAAAAGATGAGAAGATAAACAGCTTATCAAATGAGCTTACTGAGACTTTCTTTCATGACCCCAAAACAAAGGCACTCTGACCTTTTTCCTTCTATTACTTTACCCACTTCAACACTTGGAAAAGACCAAAATTTCACTATTCCTGTTGGCATCTAGCTAGAAGCTGAAATTCACACAGCCTGGATAAACAAACACTTAAAATATACATAGTATAAAGAGATCAAAGGTCTCATCTGTCCTTTACATACAACCATTTCAGATTCATAATTACAGAAATCACATGCAAACAGACTAAAGCTCGTACTTCAGTAGATAAATATATACTTCAACTCTCTGATAATAAGGCACAGCACTTACAGCCCAATTCCCCACTGCTGCAAAAGAGGTAGGGTGTCATTTTTCTATTCTCTGTGGCCCCAACAGATCATACAGACACATTTTTCTGACATGTGAAAGTAAGTCTCAAGTCTCACTCTTCTTTTTTCCTAAACTTAAATTCAGTTTTTTCAAATTTCGTCACACATCAGCATTCTTGCTCTATCTTCAAGTCAAATATCAAAGCCAGACAGAGCCAAAGCTCCCCTAATGCTGAGTAGTACACAATAACTACTCCTTATATGTTCAACATATAAGAACATTTCTATGTTTACATCTGAGCATGACTTTTCCCCTTTTTCCTGTAAAACCAGACTACACTGACTTGCTAGTCTGACCTACAATGCTTTCAAAATTAGTTCTGCAATGCTACTGCCTCATTAGTTTTTTATTCATGGGCTTGATTTCTGTGACTTTGGTAAAAAGCATTGCATTTCAGATAGTCTTGCTCATTTTAAACATTTTTCCAGTTTAGATACAAAGACCAGAATCCATAAATCACCTTGATAAAGCAACTGCAAGATCCAAATCTTGTACAGGGCATCCTGCTTGTTACTGTCAGAACCCATTCATGTCCTCCTTGTAAGGTGACTGAAAACTACTAGGCACTTTTTCTCAATGAGCCACATAGTCACAGTGATTTCATTTAGAAAGTGTTTCATCTCTCAATGACCTCCTTTTCTCGTTCAGTACAAAGAGAAGCTATCAAAGTGGTTCTCATTTTTCTTGCAAGAGTGGAACACTTAAAATGGAACAGGGAAATTAAATTTTTTATCCCTTGCCACCCTTTCAACTCTCCAGGGGCAGAGCTGGGAAAAAACTATTCCACCTTCTGCAGGCAGCAGTAACACACGCCTGTGGGGCTGCAGAACACGTTACAGCTCAAGCTCGAAGCTTTCCTTCCGCAGCAGCTGCTGCGTCCTGCAGCGCAGGGCACATCCCGGCCCGCCGTGACTCACGGCTGCCTACGGACCTCCCCTCACACCCGGGAGCTGCCCTGCTCACACCCCGGTACCAGCCCCTCGCCTCAGCCGCCACCAGGAAACAAACAAAGTTCTCCCTC
Source organism: Geospiza fortis (assembly GCF_000277835.1). Taxonomy (NCBI): domain Eukaryota; kingdom Metazoa; phylum Chordata; class Aves; order Passeriformes; family Thraupidae; genus Geospiza; species Geospiza fortis. The sequence goes on from NW_005054319.1 coordinate 7,323,064, forward strand.
ACGAGGAATGCGGTATTTCTTGTATTTATCACGCCTCGCACTCTACTCCACCGAAGATTCTGTGACATTACTAAAAACAAAACAAACACGTATGGCAGCCCGGAGTGTAACACTACATGACGAACTACGTCTGCCCTGAAGACTTTCTCGGACGGAGAGGCCGGTTTCCGTGAGGCAGACACCAGACCACAGAGCCTCCGCCACCGGGGACTGCTCCGGGCGCTTTCCCCTCAGGAGAGCTGCGGCAA